>NW_026622997.1:18179393-18482424 GCF_023065955.2 Ursus arctos
CCTTGCCTATTGGACCTGAGCAGAAGACCGATGAGCCTTGAAAAATGACACTGGGTTATTGTAAGCTTGGAAGCTGATATCTAATGTGGTGCCATATCTTGAACAAATTAAGACCTTGCCTGGTACCTGGTGCACAGTTACTAATCTGGCAAATGGACTTTTTAAAAAATTATTGTGTTATGTTAATCACCATACAGTACATCATTAGTTTTTGATGTAGTGTTCATGATTCGTTGTTTGCGTATAACACCCAGTGCTCCATGCAATACGTACCCTCCTTCATACCCATCACTGGGCTAACCCATTCCCCCACCCCTGTCCCCTCTGAAACTCTTAGTTTGTTTCCCAGAGTCTGTGCGGAAGGAGCCAAGATGCCCTTCAACAGATGAATGGATAAAGAAGATGTGGTCCATATATACAATGGAATATGACTCAGCCATCAGGAACAATGAATACCTACCATTTGTATCGACACGGATGGAACTGGAAGGGATTATGCTAAGTGAAATAAGTCAAGCAGAGAAAGACAATTATCATATGGTTTCGCTCATATGTAGAACATAAGGAACAGCATGGAGGACATCAGGAGAAGGAAGGGAAAAATGAAGGGCGGGAAATCAGAGAGGGAGACAAACCATGAGAGACTAGGACTCCAAGAAGCAAATGGAATTTTTATCCACACGTGTCAATAAGGACTACCAGAACAGTTTGCTTTCAACTGACAAGGCCAGCAATACCCCTTCACTGTCCTGCCTCAGGGGTATATCAACTCTCTGGCTCTATACCATAACTTATTTCACAGGGGTCTTGGTTGCCTTTCCCTTCCACAAGATACCACACTTGTTCACTACACTCATGGCATCATGCTGACTGAACCTAGTGAGCAAGAAGCCGTAACCACTCTAGACGTATTGGTCAGATATTTGTGTGTCCGAAGTGAGAAATAAGTCTGACAAAAATCCTGGAAGTTTCTACCTCAGTGACATTTCTAGGGGTTCAGTCACGTGGGGCATGTTGCAACATCACTTCCAAGGTGAAGATTAAATTGTTGCCTCTGGTCTTTCCTATGACCAAGAAAGAGGCACAAGGCCTTGGTCTTCCTTGGAGTTTGGAGGCCACGTATTTTGCATTTGGGTGTGTTATTTTTACCTATTTACAAAGACCCCAAAAAGCCAGTAGCTTCGAGGAGGGCCCAGCACGGGAGAAGGCTCTGCAGCACGTCTGGATTGCTATGCAAGCTGCTCTGCCACTTGGAGCATATGATCCAGTGAATTCAATGGTGCTTGAAGTGTCAGCAGCAGATAAAAATGCTGTTTGGAGCTTTTGGCAGCCTCCTAGAAATGAATCACAGTGCAGACTCTTCGGATTTTAGAGCAAACAAAGCCCTTCCATCCTCTGCAGATAACTACTCTCCTTTTGAGGAAGAGCTCTTCACCTCTACCGGGCCTTAGTGGAGAGTGAACGAGTTACCACGTTACCTGAGTTGCCCATCATGAACCAGGCATTATCTGACCCACCAAAGCATGAACTTGGATGTGCACAGAAGCACTCTGTCATCAAATGGATATGTGATTAGGCCTGAGCAGCTCCTTAAGGCACAAGGAATTTACATGAAGAACTGGCAAAAAAATGCCTGTAGCCCCATCCCTGCTCCACTGCCTTTTATCTCCTAGCAGGAGAGAAGACGTGAGTCTGGTTTACAGATGGCTCTTCACGATAGGCAGGCATCACCAGAAAGTGGATGGCCGAAGCACTATAGACCCTGGCTGGGACATCCCTGGAGGGCAATGGTAAAGAGAAATCCTCCCAGTGGTCAGCATTTTGAACAGTGCACCTGGTTATTCACTTGCATGGAAAAGAAATGACCAAATGTGCAATTATATGATTATATACCAATCCATGGGCCGTGGCCAATAGCTTGGTTGGATGGTGAGGGACTTCGAAGGAACATGATAAAAAAATCGGTGATGAGAAAACTTGGAGAAGAGGTATGTGGATAGACCTCTCTGAATGGGCAAGAAACACGAAGATACTTGCATCTTACATAAATGCTTACCTAAGGGAGACCTCGGGGAGGAGGATTTTAACAGTCAAGCAGATAGGATATCCTGTTCTGTGGATAACAGTTGGCCTCTTTCTCCAGTTACCGTTGTCATCATCATCATGGGCTCATGAAGAAAGTAGTCATGATGGCAGGGATGGAGGTTCTCCCTGGGGTGCCTTTCACTTGCGAAGGCTTACCTGGCTACAGCCACTGCCGAGTGTCCAGTGTGCCAATAGCAGAGACCAACATGGAGTCTTCAATATGGCACAAGTACCTGCAGTGATCAGCCAGCTACCCCAGGGGCAGGCTGATTACATTGGACCAGTTCTGTGGTAGAAGGGGCAGTGTTTTGTTCTTATTGGAATAGACACTCAGGTACAGATTTGCCTTGTCTGCGGGCAGTGCCAAAACTACCATCCATGGATATACAGAATGCCTTATCCACTGTCATGATATTCCACATAGCATTGTCTCTGATCAAAGAAATCACTTCACAGCAAATGAAGTATGACAATGGGCCCATGCTCAGGTAATTCATTAGTCTTACCATGTCCTCCACCATCCTGTAGCCATTGGATTGACAGCATGGTGTAATGGCTTTTTGAAGACTCATTACCATGTAGCACCATGTAGATGGTAATACCTTGCAGGCCTGGGGCCAAGTTCTCCAGAAGGTTGTGTGTGCTCTGAATCAGTGTCTAATGTATGATGCTGTGTCTCCCAAAGCCAGGATTCACGGGTACAGGAATCGAAGAGTGGAATTGAAAGTGGCACCCCTCACTCTTATCCCTTGTGACCAGCTACCAACATTTTTGCTTCTTGTTCTCTTGGCCTTATGCTCTGTTGGCCTAAAGGTCCTAGATCCGAAGGGAGGAATGTTCCCACCAGAAGACATACAAAGATGCTATTAAACTGGAAGTGAGGAGTACTGCCTGGCCCATCTAGACACTTCATGCCTCTGAATCAAAATACAAAGAAGGGAATTACTGTGCTGCCTGGGGTGATTGATCTTGAGTACTAAGGGGAAATTGGACGGCGACTCCATGATGGAGATAAGGAAAAATATGGCTAGACTACAAGAAGTCCCTTATGGAATCTTTTAATATTATCATGCCCTGTGAGTAAGGTCAATGAAAAACTACAACAACCCAATCCAAGCAGGACTACTAATGGCCCATATTTGTGAACCATGGTTTCTCTCTACCAGGTAAAGAACCCCAACCAGCTGGAGGTACTTGTTAAAGGCCAAGGGAATACAGAATGGGTAGTGGAGGAAGGTAGATGCCAACTATGACCACATGACCAGTCACATAAACTAAAAGTAACGGACTCAGGAGACAGAAACCTGGATCCGTGAGGACATTTTTTAAGTGGGCAACTCAACCAGGTCTGCAGTCTGCCCTACCTCTGGACTTCTTACTAAGTGAAAGAAATAACCTTTTTGCTTAAGTTGAGATTCTCTTATACTTTAAGCCCAAATCGTACCAGCCCATACAGTGTGTGGGAGTATGCGATACTGTTGCTATTATGAGGACCCCAAACACCAGACCGTGAACTGATTCCAGAAGTAGAAGCAAAAGACAGCCTTATATTACCACAATCTCTCAAATACCTCTCTTCCCTTCCAGACTTCTGAAATTACTTTACTAGGGGACAAAAATTATTTTTCCACATTGAATCTCAACCTGCTGATAGACAAGAGAAAATACGAGTAGAAAAAAAAAAAAAAACTCAGGAAATGATCAGTCCAAAAATGAATAAAGCATACTGATTTCAACAAGAGGCATTTTGCACTACCAAATTAATTTTAAAAGATCCTGACACTCAAATGACTGGCCAGGTTGTGCGAGAATTTTTGAAAGCAAGAAAAATGTATCAACTTCTTTGATAAGTATCTTAGTTTGCTCAGGTTGCTATAAAAAATACCATTAGACTGACTGAAGCAATAGGCATTTATTCCTCACAGTTCTGGAGGCTGAAAGTCCAAGATCAAAGTGCTGACAGATTCGGTTTCTTTTTTTTTTTTTTTTTAAGATTTTATTTATTTATTTGACAGAGATAGAGACAGCCAGCGAGAGAGGGAACACAAGCAGGGGGAGTGGGAGAGGAAGAAGCAGGCTCATAGTGGAGGAGCCTGATGTGGGGCTCGATCCCATAACGCCGGGATCACACCCTGAGCCGAAGGCACACGCTTAACCACTGTGCCACCCAGGCGCCCCCAGATTCAGTTTCTGGTGAAAGCTCTCTTCCTGGCTTATAGATGGCCACTGTCTTGCTGTGTCCTCACATGGCTTTTCCTGGATCAGGCACATGAAGGGAGTGAGAGTTCTCTGTCCTCCTCTTCTTCCAAAGCATGAATCCCATCATAAGGAATTCCCTCATGACCCCGTCTAAACCTGATTACTTCTTAAAGTCTCCACCTCTAACCACCACCAGAGTGGGGATTAAGGGTCGGACCTCGGAAAGGAACGGGGTACACAAACATTCAGTTCATAACAATATGCAATGCTAAATATTTGTTTCGAAAACCGTGCACACACTCATACTTTTGTCAATGTCCTTCAGTGACCACCAGACACACGACACACCTATAATTGACCACGCTGGGTTTAATGCCCATGGGGAACCATGGGAAACCTCTGTAAGTCTTAGACAGGACTTACGATAAGATTTGGGCTTGTGTCCGGTGTTTTGGGAGAGATTTTAGAGAAGTGGAGCCTTCCTCTGGACTGGATGCCGTCAGGAAATGAAGGTCATTCAAGAATGAATCTTATCTAGAAGGAGGAAAGGGTGGGTGAGACTAACGCTCAAATTTGGAAAGAGGCAGCGGTCACTCATATTAACCAAAATAGACAGATGTTTGGTTATTTCTGTGGTTTGGACAATGTTCATGTTTTATCTGGGTCAAGACACGGTTCTGGAGTGTGATCTTGTTTTTGTCCTGACCCATGATGGCCTCGTGGTGGCCTGGTTTAATGTTTTCTGTGAAACTGTTTCTGTTCCACAGAGAACTGTAAATACAGGGCCAGCTCCTGGCTGACAACGGCTGCTTTCTCCTTTTCTTGCCTTTCAGCCCAAACACAGTGTGTATCAGTCAGCTTGTGCTGCCAGAACAAAGTACCACAGACTGGGGGGTTTAAACCACAGGCACGGACTTCTCACTGTTCTGGAGGCTGGGAGTTCATGATGAAGGTCCCAGCAGGATTGGTTTTTGTGAGACTTCTTTCCTTGGTCTGCAGGTAGCCACATTCTAGCTGTGTCCTTCCATGGCCTTTCTTCTGTGCAGAGAGAGAGAGAGAGAGAGAGACCTCCAGTATGTCTTCCTCTTCTTATAAGGTCATGGGTCTAATCAAATTAGGTTTCACCCTTACGGTTTTATTTAAGTTTAACCACCTCCTTAAAGGCCCTATCTCCCAATACAGTCACAGTTGAGGTTAGGGCTTTAACTTACAAATTGTGGCGGGGGGCGGGGAACATAATTCAGTTCATAGTACTGGGCATCAGAGTCCAAGATTCTAGAAAGATCTTTCACAGAAGGTAAAAGTAATGGACATGTTGATGGTGGTACTACTTTTTCCAGGAGAACTTAGGAATGGCAAGTATCTAACAAAGCAGGGTAGAAAAGGCACGTGATGGCTCAGAGGACAAAAGGGCCCGGGGCTGGCTCAGATGGCATTAGGGTGGCAGGTTAATTGGTAACTGTTTTTAATTATTAATTTTTTCATGTTTCTATAATATTGTTTTTGTGGCAATTAAAATACAAATACCTATGGGAAAATTGATAAATAGATTTAAACTTTTTCACCCCTTGGAGTAAGTGAAAGCTAGCGGGTGCTCGTCCGTGTGCTTTGCTGTGCCTATGGGTGAGACAATCAGAAGGGGAGAGCAGCGAAAGGGTGAGGTGGGGAGGGGGCCCCTGGAGCAGGGGGCTTAGCATAAGACCAGGAAGGGCAGCCAGAGAAAACCTGGAAAATCGACCTCTTACCTGATTTGTCCATCATCCATCAAGCTGCATCATCAGCCCATAATTACCCAATTATGTAACCCCCACCCCCACCCCCACTGCCAACCCCCACCCCGAGCAGATGGCAAGGAAGAACAACTGAAAGAATAATCTCTAGGAGCACCTGGGTGGCTCAGTCGCTTAAGCATTTGACTCTTGGTTTCTGCTCAGGTCATGATACCAGGATCGTGAGATTGAGCCCCACATGGGGCTCTGTGATCAACAGGGAGTCTGCTTGGGATTCTCTGCCTCTCCCTCTGCCCCTCCCCTCGCTCATGCATGCTCTCTTTAAAATAAATAAATAAATAGAATCTCAAAAAAAGAAAAAAAGAAAAGAAAGAATAATCTTCAACCACAACCCCCACCCTCCCCTCAGCTAAAACTCTCGCTCCATCAAAACACCATTATAACATCATTTTAGGTATAAGGTGATAAATGAAAGCTTTTTTGCCCACTTTTGTTGTTCTTGTTGAGTTTTTTACCGAAAAGAACTGCCCCCAACATAAGAAACAGTTTGGATAGAGACATTCACTTAGGTGGTAGATCTTGAGAAAGTATTCGGGAGCCCTAAACATATGGCCCTGACTTAGTGTGGGGGACAGATCATTACAGGAGACAACACACCGTGACCTTCACGCTCAAAGAGGAGTCCAAGCTACAATCTGAGCCAAATCTGTTTTCTGGATAAATCTGCTCCAAACTCTTGTAACAACTGATTTCCACTCACCTTAATGGTATGCCCCAGTGCCTCCCCACTAGCGCACCACGCCCCACACCCCTCTTCTACTCGTTGTCCCCTGGAGGCTAGAAGAGTCCATTTGGAAGTGAAATGGCACTTGGGAAAAGCTTTTTGTTTCATACAGGGAAAACCTCATCATGCATTTCCGTCTCTTGGCAGAAGGCAAGACTTCTGTCACGAGGGCAGCCTGGAATGCTTTCCCCAATTTGTAGCTGACCTTCTAGAATGGATCTCTCTTCTTGATCTGATTTGGCCACCCCCATCCCACCTGCCCCGTGCATTTGCTCTGCTTAAACCTTTCAGCACATTTGTTAACTTGAGTGACATTGAAAAAAATCGCCACCCGGTTAACACGGAGTCATGCAATCCCGGGGATGTGTATCATTCATTTAATTGGGATGGCTTGGTTGCCTCCCAGATGTTCCCTTTCAGCAGATACCATTGTGTTTTAAAACTTTGGATAATTATAGCTCTGTAAAGCTAGAGTACAAGATCTGTTGGCTCCAGCCAGCTCCGGGCTCCTTATGTAATAGCTTCATTGTTTGGTAATCGCCCTATTCACAGAGCGAAGGGATCCGTGTCAGCCAAGACATCTATTCAAAGCACTTCCCCTGCGCTGCATAAACAGTAGCGGAAGACGTCTACCAAGGGAACCAAAACACTCACGAGAGACTTGGCCCCAAGTATGACCAGAGCTGCTTTTCCCTTCTCACAGGGAGCTGTGCTGCAGAAATGTCTTCACCTTTTCTTTAGCGACACATATGCCTCCGGGCAGAGGCTTCCCCGTGGCGGGAAAGCCCTGCTAATTGTGGGGAGCCCCGAACGGGTGGGGTGTGTCCGTGTGGGTGGTGCAGGTGGGAATGCCCTGCGGCCCAGAAATCAGATGGAAGGGCTGGGAGGAGACGCAGAGCACCGGGGGTGGTCCGGGGAGGTGGTCCGCACAGGCTATCCCCGAGGAAGAGAAAAAGGAGCGAGAACTGTCCCTAAGCTGTTTCTTGGAAAAATTCAGAATGACCTCTGGGAAAGTGGGGGAGTCACCAGGGATGGCACAGTGCAGAAAGAGGCAGAAAGTTCTTCGATTCTGTGGGAGGTCTTCACCAGGGCGTATATACCCTGAGGGATGCCAGTGAATGTCCAGCCCAGTTTCCTTGGCTCATCTTTCACACCTGCTGATGCAGGAAGAAATGCACCCCAAAAAGCCCTCCCTTCCGTGCTGGTGTTTCTGAGATTGCCTGGGAAGTCTTCTTGGAGGGTAATGAACCTGAGCCACACGTAGCTGGTTTCCTCTAAAATCCACAGCCCGGAGCTGCCCTCAGCCAGCCGCTCCTCCCTCCCCAGCCCACCCCCACCTAGCCTGATGCCACTCTCCTACCTTCTCCTCGGCTGTCCTCTGAGTTCTGATCCTGCAAGCCAGGGTCCTGGGAGGGGGCAGAGGACAGTGAGAGAAAAAACAGGGAGATTTTAAAAGTAGTGATGCAGGCCCCCATCTAAGGCTAATTCTATGTGGTGTCGAAAGGCATTAAAGGCATCATGGTTTGGGCATAAAGATTACTTTAAAATGAAAATATTTGAAATCTTATCTGAACTTCCCTTATCTGACTATGCCAGAGCCTTTCGAAAAATACAGCTGCCACTCCCCCGCCCCCCGCCCTCCAAGGGGGTTTCCTGTGAATTCCAGGAAGAAGACAGACGGCCCATTCCCATTAGCATCAAGAAAAACCCTGCAGAACCTTCCATCCTTTCCTGTTGAAGCCCTAAGACGCCCACAACACACACACATACACATTTTTATTAAATTGGTATATAAACCTTTACCTCTAAGTATTCGATTCGGTGAGTTACTCATTACTGAAAACTCCCACATGCGCAGTAAATAAACCGTGTCTTTTCTCCTGTTCCTCTGTCTATTGTCAGTTCCTTTGCAAGGCCTGGCCATTTAAACCCAAGTGGGTAGAGGAATAGTTTTCTCCCAGCTGTTTATATATACAAATGTATATATACATACACACACATCCATATATATGTACACAAATTTATATATACAAATAAACGGTTTATAAACGTGTTTATACAACTTTATATGTGTATGTTTACATGTCTGCACACACACACAGAGTTATATATTTTGATAACCGACAGTAGCTGCAGGCCCTCTGACAATACTGAGATCGGAAAATCCTCTGGCTACTGGTCCCACAATGCCCCTTCGTCACCCCACCTGACACGCACAGTGGCACACACACCCCGTGAAGTGGGTCTCCTCCCATGGGAGTCTGTTTCTGCAGGGCAGGCACCAGCTGTGGCCTGCGTGCCCTGCCAGGCACTCGGGGCTCCAACCACAGCTGAGGTCCTTGGCCCTCAGGACACCAGAGCCACTGAGCCTCCTATTGTGGACGGATGAAGTGTGTGTGTGTGTGTGTGTGTGTGTGTGTGTGTGTGTGTGTGTTGGGGGGTGGTCCTCTCTCTCTTCTCTGTGTGATTTTCCGTTGGAGACTTTTTAAAAAAACATTCAGGCTTATCCTCTACTGTTTTATAAGGCCTTAATGGAACACGGTGGAGTCTTCTCTTTAAAACCCGCCTTCGTCCCCTGGGTTTATACCTGTGTGTGATGTGGCCTGGCGAGGACCCACCAGCTCCGGCGGGGACACAGTCTGAGGTCCTCCGCGCTGTTTCCCCAGCACTTAGACCCTGCCTGGCGCTTGGCCCAGCCCCACAGCCTCGGATCCATAATTCTAAACTCCAAAAGGCTTTGAAAACAGATTTTTATAACCGCTTTGGTGGCCAAAGGGGAAGTGAAGTGATATAAAGCGCCATTTATCCCACTTAGTGTGAATATTCATATATTTTGCTGATACAGGACGGTGGAAACATTAACATCTTTGATTCACAGAGTGCCACTTCAAACCCCTTGGGATGTTACATCGTATTTGGTGTATGCACCCTCTTTTCTTTTAAACCCTGCAGCACTGAATTCTGAAACCCGTCTGACCTCAGGGGCTTTGGATCTGTGCTGGTGGCTTAGGCATGTTTCAATAACTAAGAGCTGAATGAGTCTGAAGGGCTCCTTCCTCCCACACCCGGGCTTTGTTATGGGTCCAGTTCTCAGCTCTTGGCTCCTTCCTCTGCGGGAGGGACCACCCTCCAGGCTCGTGCAAACAGGTTTCGCTAGGTCTCCTCGGGTTCAATAGGACCAGTGGGCAATGATCCATGGTTGGACCAAAGCTGGGCCCTGAGCGCACGTGGCAGTTTCATAAGGAAACAATCATTCTTAGCACCATAGTAAGAAAGAGACAAGTAGATACCATATTTTTAGATCTGAGCAGATATTCAGGTCTGGTCAGTTAGCAAGGAAAAAAAAAAAAAAGAACAAAAACAGGCGTTTAATCTTGCTAGTGGTCACAAACACCTGAACGTGGACATTGATTGACCCTCTAGCCATACCGGATCGTCTTTGGATGGGTGTTCTAGAATCCTTTTTGTTATTATTTTAATCCTCCTCCTTTTCCCCTTCTCTGTTACCTGAGGTCTCGGCCCTATTCCTGTGTCCCAAGTGGGCTTATTGGAGTCATCAAGGCTTTTTCAAGGTCCCAACCTACTCTGTATTTGCATGTAGGATTTCTACACCTTCAAAAAGGCCCCCAAATCGATGAAGTCAGGGCCCCACGAAACAATAATGCTCTTCTGGGAGCTGATGGCCATTCCTGGCCCCAACTGGGCCGCACTCTTGTGTTTCCCTTTTTTCATGGTGGGACGTCTACACGGCCAACCTTCCTCATGTGAATCATGATGGCTTCTCACTACATAACCTGAGTATTTCATGCTAACATAACTCCTTCCCATACAGGAGTCAGAGGCCTGAGATAATAAGGGACTCAAAGGGAAAGTCCGTACAGGGCTGAGTTGGGCTTTTGTTTGCCTTCATTTGCAAAAGAGAAAGGTGATGCTTAAAAGGCTTGGTGAGTCATTTATCTAAGATCAGGTGGCTGGTCAGAGAGCCAGTCAGAATTCGAACCCAGGTCCTACACTCCCAAACCAGTGCCTCTTACACTGTTCCGTATTCCTAATTCATGAGAGGCATTCACTGGAAGAAATAAATTGGGTTTTACTTTTATTTTTTTTTAAGCGATCTTCACACCCAGTGTGGGGCTTGAACTTACAACCTGGAGATCAAGAGTTGCAAGCTCTACGGACTGAGCCAGCCAGGTGCCCCCTGGGTTTTCAGGGCTAGTTCATGTAAGAAGCACCTGGGTCTTGTTGACGAACCTGGACCTAATGTTGCCAGCATTTTCAACAAGGACCAAGATCACTTTTGAGGTTGCATTTTTTTTCTCCTTTCACTTTTTTTTTTTTTTTTTACACGAATGGGTGTTTCGGTAGGAGTGTGATCTCTGTATGTGAGATACTAATACACTTAAGCCATTTAATAATTTGGGGCTTCATTTTTGGTTAAACTGGTGTTGAATCAATTTTTTAATCAGAGTGCGGCTACCTCCTGCCCATGTTGATACTCGTGCTGTAGAGACAGGGTGGGCAAGCCAGAGGGGCCGGAGTCATGGGGGCTGTGGGGTAGGACCACCTCATCACCCCTACCTGACATAGGAGTGTCCAACAAGGTGGGCTTCCAGATGATAATCCCGTGGGGAGAACATGCAGACGTGACAAGAGATGGCACTATTCCTTTGCTAGGACTGCTGTGGCCAAGTACCACAAATGGGTGACTTAACAGAAATGTCTTGTCTCGGTGTTCTGGAGGTTAGAAGTCTGCAACCAATGCGTCGGCAGGGCCATGCTTCCTCTGATGGCTCCAGAGAAGAATCCGTCCCATGCCTATCTCCTAGCTTCTGGTAGTTCCTTGGCTCATGGCAGCATGCCCCAATCTTCTCAAGGTCCTCCCTTATGTGTGTCTGTCCAAAGGAGCCCTTTTTATAAGAACCGAAGTCATATTGGATTAGGGGACCGCTTTATTCCAGCATGGATTCATCTCAACTCATTGTATCTGCAAAGACCTTATTTCCAAATAGTCACATTCTGGGGCTTCAAAACAGAAATGTGGTGGGGGGGGGCCACATTTCAACCCATAACAGTCCACCCTCTCGCCCCTCCCCCCAAATTAATGTCTTTCTCACATGCAAAATACATTCACCCCATCCCAGCAGCCCCCAAAGTCTTAAGCTATTCCAGCAGCAACTCTAAGTCCTAGAACTCATCTAAATGAGCTAAGGGTGAGACTCAGAGTATGACTCGCTCTGGGGCAAAATTGTTTTCCATGTGTGAACCTGTAAAAGCAGGCAAGTTGTCTGCTTCCAAAATACAAAGGTGGAGCGAGCCAAGGCTAGACATTCCCATTCCAAAAGCAAAAACCTGGAAGGAAAAAACAACAAAAAGGTGTTATGGGTCCCAAGGAAGTTTAACACCTAGCAGAGTAAGTTCCATTAGATTTTAAAGCTTGAGAATAACCCATTTTGGCTCCATGCTCTGTCCCCTGAGCCCGTCCGCCTGATGGAGGATAATCTCCTTCATTTAGAGTCTACTGATTTAAATGGCAATCTCGTCTAAAAGATACCTCCACAGCGATGTCTGGACTGGTATTGGACCAAAAACCAGGGCACCATAGCCTAACCAAGTTGACAAATAACATTAGTTGCAGATTATTTTTGAGTGAATACTACAATGTGTCCAAGATAGGGAAAGCCAGGAAATGGTAATCAGAAGAGAAAGTGGAGAAATCTTGGCTTTTTGTCCTGAGCAATGTACCAGTGGGGCAGGACTCCGAGGGGTCATCAATTAACCATTGTGTAAAGAGTAGTTTTAATCTGTCCCAGTGGTTTGGACCAGGGGAATGGGCAGAAAGAACACCGTGTTTTCAGCCATCAGGAAGCAAGGGAATTTGCCCTGGCATAAAGGGTGGGAAAGGGGGTGACTAGAAAGTCAGCGTGGGGTGGTATAAGGTGGGGCACTAAGGAGAACTGGCTAAGGGGCTGGGTATACTGGCAGCCCCCCCATTCATATGTGGGGCCCTAACCTCCACTCTGATGGTGGAACCTTTGGGAGATAATTAGGCTTAGATGAGGTTGTGTGATGGGATTAGTGCGCCTGTAAGAAGAGGAAGAGACGGCAGATCTTCCTCTCTCCCCGCTGTGAGCAAGAAGGCAGCCTGGAACTGAATCTCACCAAGAGACGAATCTGCCAGCCCCTTCAGATTGAACTTCCAGCCTCCAGAACTCTTAAGACATAAACACCTGTCGTTTAAGCCCCCTAGCCTGTGGTCTTGTGTTTTAGCGGCCCTAGCAAAGTATGATACAGAGGAAGCCACTGGCAGCCTCCTGAACGTGTCTCACCGGGACAATATTCTATCGTATTGTATTGGCCTGCTTCTCTCTGTCCCTACAAGTCTTCAGGTTCCACAGCTGGTCTTTTGAGAGGATGCCTCCTCTTTTGAGAGGATGCCCCGGAGACCCGGGGCCGAGCAGGTGCTCGCACAAGAGTTGTTGAATGAGAAGGTCACTGGACTGCACCCAGCTTCCTCAAGCTCAGCGGCGACAACAAAATAACACAGTGGGGGGGGGGAGCAACTTAGATCGTGGGGTACAGTGACCCTTATCTCGAAGCTGCATTCGTCAAGCAAGCACGCCGTTCTTACCTAGATTGTGTGGTTGTCTGACTCAGCTCCGGGAAGGCAGACAGCTGAGAAGAGGGCGGTGTTGAGACACCCCCAGCCACCCCTTGGCGGCTACACGAGCCTGGTGGTTGTCTGAGCCAATGCTAAGATAAAGGACTTTTAAGGGGACTAGCCTGCAAATGCCTTTCTGTTCTCAGTCTGTAACCAGAGATCTTAATCTCTACGCAAAGTAGATGTTTGCCTCTAGACATTCTTTATTCTAAAGGGCATGGAGGGGGAAGGAGGGAAGGAGCACCTTTTGAGGAGGAGAGAGAAGGTAAGTAAGACCTTATGCTCCTAAAGAGAAATGCCTTCCTACCGGGTGCGGGGAGCAGCGAGTCACCCGTTTAAATCCTCCTTGGAACCTTCTGGGTGTCCGTCTGTCTGGGGCCCATCTTGTTTCTGCGCAGGAGAGAGGGAGCCGAAGCGGGCAGCTGGGGTTTATGATGATATCTTCATGTCAGCCTGTTCGGCACCCACACACTACCCCAAACATATGACATGTGATAGTTCATTCCCTTGGATTGCTAACTTGCGATCTCCGTCGCTCAGGGGCCCCCTTCCTCTGAATGAGGCTTGAGAGAGAACCAGAAGGCGATCTGCGCCTCTAGCTTCCCACTGAGGACGAGGCAGCTCCAAACTGGGATTACTGATTTCCATTTCAAAACTGTGTTCAATTTAGTTGATTTAAACGACTTGACTTTCCTCTGTGAAATGACTGTGGCATGTGAGCTCAGCCAGTCGCTTTTTGAAAGGCATCAACACGCTCCCTGCAGGGACCCAGGGAGCTCCGCCACCCATTGTTTATCTAAAAACAGCGTTTTATTATTGTCGCTCAATTAGTCCAGACAGCAGACACAAATGACTTTCAACGGCAACATCCCAACGCTGCGTGTCACTCATAAAACGCCAAAGACGCTCTAATAGCTGGCTAATAAAACCAAAATGTGCCTGTATCGATTCCGCGATTATTCAAATCCTCACCCTTTCGTCGGAAATCTCTTCTTAATCTAATTACGTACAATTGTTTCACTTTCGTAAAAGAACATTAACCCCAGCAATCCACAATTCTGTTCTCAATTTATGAGCAAGCAAACCAAGTTTCTTCCGAATGTAAACTTTGGAGAGGAGTTGATTTTCTATAAACAAGCTAACATATTTGTTCCCCTCAAGGTCGAAATATTATTGCCTGTAGGGTTTTTTCCGACAAACTTTTTTTCCCTAAAAATTGCGATCTGTCATTTCGCAGACACTCACGAAAAGCCACTCCTAATCTCTTGCAGAAGATAAGTTTCTCCCTGTTTATACTAACCGCTGTGAAAATGCTATTATACGCAACTGTTTCATCTGTTTTGCAAACATATGCTTTCACACACACACACACACACACACACACACGCACACACACACACACACACGCTCAGCTCACGGCAGAGAGAGTTGCCTGAAATGGGAAAAGTCCTTTGCAAAGGACAGAAACGAGATGCAGCGAGCCTCCCAGCATTTCCCATTTTTCAAATCCGCCTTGGAAGCCTGGGTGACTGATATTCAGAAATCACAGGCGAGCACCACGCTCTTGAGTGGAAAGATGCCTAATCTCTGATTCATGCCTGTGATTTACACCTGGAGAAGTTGGGGGCCCGAGAGGTGGAGATTTAAGGTAAAGCAAAGCAAAGGAGTGGAGCCCAGGTGTTCAGTCACACGCCTGGACTGCTGTGTGATTGCAGCACAGAATCCGAGAATTTGGGTGGTAAGGACCCCTCCTCTTTGTGGGGCCCATGAGGGTCTGCTGTATTTCAGGTGTTCTTGCTTAGCTGTATAAAAGCCCACTTCCCCGAGACAATCCGTCCCCCACCCCACACATGCATGCACGCCCACTTGGCTCATATAACATTTCTAAAGTTTTCACTTGAGTTTAAGGTTGGAAAACATCCAGGCCAAACATGAAATCTCAAATCTGACACTCTCTTCCCTCAGGGCTGCTGCCAAACGCCCTCTGGTTTCAGTCCTAGATGAGGAACCAACATGACCTCATGGCTGGAAACTCCATCCTTGGGCAGGCCTGGTCTCGCCCGCTCTCTGCTCTCTCCGCTGGTGAGAAGGAGAGGGTGATGTTGGCATGGCGAGAAGAATTCCTCTTTTACCCGTGGGCAGAGAAATGACCCTGTCTGGGGCTGAAGGCTAAAGAAGGAACCTCCCCAACATGTCTAAAGGCGGAGACCGGAGGCTGAGAATGGCGGAGTTGGGGGCTCAGAGCTCTGCCCGCCTGAGCAGAACTTCTTGTTTGGTTGGTTGGACTGAGCGTCCGCTGTTTCTTCAGAAGAATTGGAAGCATTAGGTCATCGCCAAAGCAGCGCTTGGGTGTCAAGCCATCTTAACTTGGGTGCCCAGCAAAATGCCTCTGCCACTTGACTGGCTCTGAGCCACGTGACTCTGGGTGCATGTCTTCCTGCCCTCAGTCTCTGCGTCTTTATCCCGCACATTTTCCTAATCATTCCTTTCCTTGCCTCCCTGAGGGTGTGCACCACTCTTTGAAAAGCACACAATGTCCTCCCGATGCAAATCCTTATTTGCCCCGATCTCTTCCTTTCATGGAATGATGACAAGTTCCAAGGAGACGTAAGAGACGTCTGATGTCTGATCAGTGAGTTAGAAAGACTACCTTGGCAGGAACACCCAGCATTAGTTGATTAGACATATGCTACTGCTCACGGGTCATCTGCTGTGCGTACGCCTTTAAGAGAAAATACATTTTTCATCAGGCCACATTCTCTCGGAGTGCTGTCAGTTGGTCAGTTTCTTTCCCACCTCCGCCTGCCCACATGGGGGGGAATACCGTCTCCCTCACTCAACGAGCTGCCTGGCGGAGGGATGGGCTTCCTTGGTTTCCACCGGCTAATATTGCAACGGCATTGCACGCTCTGGCTGCTGGAACTTTCCTCAGGAAGCCACACGAGTGACCCTCAAACTGCGAGGGCTTTCTGGTGGTATTCACCCTGAAGTTTTAAGCCCTCACCCGTCTCCTTGGCTCTGGTCTCTCTTGCCTCCCGAAACCACAAAGCAGTTAGAGATCCTAATCTCTCAACCCAAAGTCACTCAGCACGGACGATCAGATGTCACCTGAGGTCACAGCGGCCCGCCCGCGGTGGAAAGTTCCAACCCGGGTTGCAGCTGCTTTTACGATCTGCCAGTTGACTCGCAGAGAGAGCCCAGAAACCCAACAGGAAGGTGGTTTTCTGAGGCATGTTAAAAATATATTTATGTTTGTTTATATATGAGTGATTATTTTTAGTTCGAGGAAGAGGCTTGACAAGGATCGAGAGGCTCCACGGTGGCCTGGCGTAACCAGCAGGATTTGCACCTGCACAAAACCAGTCGTTGGGTGCTCTGCTTCTGGGCTGTTGCCTCCTATTTTTCTCCCTGCCGGTCTCCCAGTGCTGCAGGAAGAGGGGAAACTGGTCCCAGACCAGGCTTTCCATCTTATTTCTCTGTTCCCCTCCAGGCTGGCCCGGCACCGCTAAGCATGGCTCACTCAAGAGGCCAACAGCTGAGCTTCAGGCTTCAAGAAGCACTTTCTTGCTTCTGCGGAACAAGAGCCATGCCTTCAGAGCTCTGCCCGCGGTGCTGTGCTCGGTCGTTATAAAGACTGGGAGCTCCAGTCACTCCTTTGAGTCACAGGAGCAGGCTGGCTGAACATCTATAATCCGGATGGTTCCTACATTGTGGTAGGAACTCCAGACTGAGGGATGCCCAAGGTTTTTAGCAAGATGTGCTGATCCTTCGGTGTCTGGCCTTATGCCTTCCTTTCAGATGTGGCACATAGAAGAGAACTTAGAGCTGTATGTTGTTCTCCAGCTAATGCAACAGCCCTCCCCCAGCCACCGCCTCGCCTCCGTGCAGTCAAGGGGGAGGAGCGGAGCATGGGAACCAAAACAAGTTCAGGGAAGATGAAGGGCATAACCCCAGAGGACCAGTGGTTGACAGTAATTCTGGAATCAACGACAGCATCTGGGGCACTCAAGGATCAACAGTGACCATCTAGATCCTTCTTTACCTGGGCCGCCATGGATTGCTTCAGCAGAGTTTCTCTTATGGATAATCGTACCTGCTCTGGATAACCCTGACCTCAAGGGATGTCCTGTCAGCCTAGGGCTTTCGAGTCCAGACGAGGGACGGCAATGTAGTCAGCACTCTGTCCGTGTTCCTGGGGAGCCCTTGATCATTTTCATGCACACCCCCCTCAGGTGTGTCAAGCAGCACCTGCGTCTCTGCTGGAAGGTTACCCTCAGGGTCCTGAAACTACCTTGCCTGCTTATAGAAGAAGCAATGATGAGAACTTGCAGCTTTCCAGGGATGTCATCCCTTAACTAGTGAATGACAGACGGGAGGGGGTGTTAATGCTTCAGCTTCCCTGGCCTCTGATCAGGACCACAGCGCGGGCCACAGGAACACTCTGGAGAGAGCGTCAGTCACCCCTCACCACTTCCCTCCCTGGGGCTTTCCATGATGTTGCACCTTTACCCGACATCCTTCCTTTCTTTGGTCATTTCTCAAACCGCCTGCTGGTTTTTCCTGGGAACATTCCTTGAATGTCTCCCTCGTGTCTGCTTCTGGGAAATCTAGCCCAAGACACAAAGGAAGGCACAAGAGGCAATGTTTGCTCTGAGACCCCAGCTCAACAACACAGCTCCCCCTCAGCTCAGATGGTTTCTTGTCCTCTTAAAGTTTGGCCTTCCCAGGCTGTCTCATTAAGAGGCTTGGAGTGAAGGACTATCATCCTGTTGCACTAGCATAATGGGCCACTGTTTTCCCACTCCACAGAATCTTCTGGAAGATCTCAACTCAAAGTCAGCACCAGAGCCCCAGGGGAAATTCTGCTTCCTCAGTCTTAATTCAAAGAAACATGGGCCCTGGCCAAAGCTTCCAACCACACAGCCACCTTGTGTTTTCTGCTCCCTCCAGTGCAGCAAGAAATCAAAGCCAATGGGGGCCTTATATGGCATTCGCCAACTCTGGAAAACTTTTCAAAAATACTTTTAGTTCCTTTCTTATTGTCTCCCTAGAGTCCAATAATTCCTGGAAGGAGAACTGTGGATTCATTGACACTTGGGAAGTCCAGCTGAAAATCAATCCTGTAGCTCAAGAAAGCTGTATGGAAAAGCCCATGGCTTCCCCACTGGGAGCTGTCAGCTCTGTCCTCCCTCCCAACCCTGCGAGCCTTGGAATTAACTCTTCCCATTCCACGGAGCAGGCAGTGGACGACCAGGCACAGGGAGGGCAGCAAATGGTGCACATTAGAACCACAGTTCCTCCATCTTGTCCTTCCTGCCTTTCATAAAAACTCCAAGCATGCCTCATGTAGGAGAATCATCAACATTTGTTTCAGCCTGATGTGCACGCCAGGAAACTCCCTCCAGATCTCTAAGCAGAGTTTGGGTTTGCAGTGATCACTGTGGCTCTGGGCACAACCCTGAAAAAATTCTGAAGATACAAGCTTGGCCCGGAAGCCTACAGGCAAATACTCAGAAGTCCTATGGGTTACTCCATCTCAGTACATACTACTTATATCAGGACTTGTGGGGGGCACAAGAAACAGGAAGAAGGGTGTCAAGAAAGCTCTCCAAGTCCCAGTTCTTATACTTGGTTTCAGCTGGCAAGGCCTGAGAGCCTCCTAAGGGTGGACTGGGGCATGACTACCCATGCAGAGCTCTAGTCCTAGGGAGGCTGCTGCTTGGATCTGTCAAGGGAAGGAGAAGCTACAAGGGAAGGAGAGAGGTAGAGTGAGGGAGAGGAGGGCCTTGAACAGCAATAAAATTTGCCTTGTGTTTGTAGTAAATCATTGAGGTTGCGCCAGGTGTGCCCTTCAGGGCCTGGCCTCTCTGTTCAACCCACAGCTCTGAGGAAGGCCCAGGGAGTCACAGCCACAGTCAGCAGAAGTGTTTATGGCAGCAATGTCCACAATAGCTAAACTATGGAAAGGGCCCAGATGCCCATTGACAGATGAATAAATAAAGAAGAGGTGGTGTAGATTTATAATGGAATATTACTGAGCCATCAAAAAGAATGAAAGCTTGCCATTTGTAATAACATGGATGGAACGGGAGGGAATTGTGCTAAGTGAAATAAGTCAGAGAAAGACAAATACCATATGATTTCCCTCATATGTAGAATTTAAGAAACAAAGTAGATGAACATAAGGGAAGAAAAGGAAAAATAAAATAAGATAAAAACACAGAGGGAGGCAAACCATAAGAGACTCTTAACTCTAGGGAACAAACCGGGGGTTGCTGGAGGGAAGGTGGGTGGGTGGATGGGGTAACTGGGCGATGGGCATTAAGGAGGGTACATGATATGATGAACACTGGGTGTTATATGCAACTGATGAATCACTAAATTCTACCCCTGAGACTAATAATACACTATATGGTAACTAAATTGAATTTAAATTAAAAAAAAAAAAAAGGAAGTGTTTGGGCTGGAGGAGAGATGGTCTTGAATTCCAACCTCAGCAAAACCCTTGAGGACACCACCAGCCCAGGTGTGGCAAACAAGTGTGTGTGTTTTTTTTTCTTTTTCCTTTCTTGCCAATCAGAGTGAATGAATTCTAAGCCTGCTATGGTGTTTTAATTATTTTTTGATTAAAAAAATAAAAAGGAAGGGAGTTAAAATTAAAGCCTGCTATGTAAAAGCAAAGCAGTTTCTGGAAGGTCATGAGCCGCTGCTGGCAAGTGTGTCTGGGAGTTAGGAACAATGTACTCCCTGTTTGGGGCAGCGAACCAGCAAAGCAAATCCAGGCCAGAGAGGGTGTCTTGGCCCAGCTCAGGGTTGGGTTTGGTTCTGGAGTCACAGGAGCCTCTCTGAAACCGATAGAAGGGGCGAGAGCATGTTCTCCGGTCTTGATGTCCCAGTGCTCCCATGTGGAGTGCGACTCCCAAGGAGAGGAAGGATGGATGGGGAAGAAGATGACGGAGCTCTCATTTCTCTGTCACCTAGCACAGTGCTTGGCATGCCATAGGTGCTCAATGTGTGCTTGCCAATGTTATGGAAGCTGATCAAAGACGTCCTGCTCGCTGAGGAGGTGAAAACAAGATCAAGGGGGATTCACTACATGGAGAAAAAGAGACAGGGACCTTGTTTATTTCTCTCTTTCAAACTAAAAAGTAGATACACCATCAAGATTTGCGAGAAAGAGCATGAAAGGAGAGTTGCTTGAAGCAAGGAGCCCATGCTTTCTGCCCCCACTTTAGAAACAAGAGACCAGGGGCGCCTGGGTGGCTCAGCTGGTTCAGTGGCTGCCTTTGGCTCAGGTCGTGATCTCAGCCGTGGATCGAGCCCCATGTCGGTCTCTCTGCTCAGTGGGGAGTCTGCTTCTCCCTCTTCCTATGCCCTTCCCCTCTCTCATGCTCTCTCTCTCAAATAAATAAATAAATAATCTAAAAAAAAGAAGAAGAAGAAGCAAGAAACCAGTTTGTTGCTGTGGATAAGTACCTGGACCCTGAGGCCAGACTGGGTCAATGTCCTCACTCTGCCATTGCATTGTTGTCTGACGTCAGGCAAGTTACTTAACTTCTCTGGGCTTTGACTTCTCATTTATAAATTGGTAATATGAACAGGACCTATCTCACAGGATTGTTGTGACAATAAATGAGTTGACATAGAGACGGTACATACAGCAGTGCCTGGTACACAGGAAGTTCTACTGAGGAATTACTACCATGGCTATTAATTTTGATTATCGTCTGGGTCAGTCATGGTGCTAGGAATTTTACATAGATTGTCTTAGGTCTCACATATACCATCTCTGTAAAATAAACACCATCGTATTGACTTTATAACTGAAGAAACGGGATCTAAGAGACGTCAAGTCATTTGTGCACGGTCAAACATCTAGTGGTTGTTGGACATTGTGTTTGAGCCGAGATCTGTCTGCTTCCAAAGCCTGTGCTTTTTCTGTTAAGCTACATTCAAGGTGACACGTTTGAAACGTCCTCTGCTTGCCATCCTGCCGGCATCCTCTCAACCACCGAAGCTTATGAAAACATGGCACTACAGTCATCTTCCCCTGGACGCTGACAGAAGAGCCATTGTACATGGGCCAAAGAACGTTCTCAGCACCAATAATGGTTCTAGCTACTGTGGAATACTTAGAGGAACTAAATTTAGGAGTTCTTAATTGCAGACCTCCTAAGAGTTCAAGGATTAGAAGCGGCAAATATGAAGGAGTTGGAATAATTATTATTCTACTCTGACTGGGGAGATCAAAATTCCCTTTATTTACCTTAGGAAGATTACAGCTCCAGAACTCAGGAATACAGTTCTCGGCTACTGCATATTAAAAAACAAGAGAGCCCCAAATATATCCAATCAACTGATCCCAGCTTTAGGGAAAACTCAGTCTAAGCCGCCTGGTATGGAAAGCCACTAGTCCTGTGCATAGAAACGCCTTCTGTGAGACTTAATTGTGTAGTGACAGCAAAGAGAGAGACCGATGTGGGGCAGTTGTTAGAACAGAAGAGCATTACAGTTCTGCTGACTACATGACCTCATTCTCTTGACCTGGTAATTCTGAGATGAACGCCTCTGGATGTCCCCAGACACTATTCTTTCTGTGCAGTTGTCAGTAGACCAGATGTCCTTTTAAGTTTAATATATTGGAGCCATCAGGGTCTTTGATTGTGTGGGCATTTCCAAGTCATGTTTTTTTGTCCAGCTGCTTTTCAGTCTTACCTAAGTGTCTATGCAGCTACTCTCTCTTGCCCTCTTCTGGGGGTTGAAAAATGGGGTTGGAGGAGGAGCGGTGGGGGGTTTTTGGCAGGGGGAGGGGGTTGTTTGTTTGTTTTTCATTCAATAGATTTTTAAACCTTGAACGTAGTATTATTGCATGCATACGGTTAAGTACACAGATCATAAATATACAGCTCAGTGAGATCTCACAAAATGTTATTTTTACTGAACGTCATATTTGCAAGTTTCTGTGTATTTGTGTATAATAGGAGTCCTTTTATTTTCATTGCTCCATACTATTCCGTTCTATAAATATGCCATAATTATCTATTCTACGATCTATTTGATGAACATTTAGGTGCTTTAAAGTTTGAGGCTCTTACGAATACATCTGCTCTGAACATTCTTGTGCATGTCTTTTGGTACAAATTTTGGGGTGAAGGGAGGGTGGTGTATGCCAAGAGTAGAACTGCTAAGTCATAGAGTATACGTACATTCATGTTAGAGAAATTTGCCAAAAGGTTTTCCAACACGTCCACCAGCAGTGCATATGCTCAAAACCCTTCCTAACATTTGGTATTATCAGTGTTTTAAATCATAGGTCTTCTTTGACTTATGTCCCAATAAACCCATCATACATTGAAAACATCGTTAAGCCGAAAATGCATTTAATACACCTAACTTGTTGATACCATAGCTCAGCCTCGCCTACCCTAAATGTGCTCAGAACACTTAACGTTATCAGCCTTCAGTCGGGCAAACTCGTCTAACACAAAACCTATTTGATAATGAAGTGTCGACTCTCTCTTAGAATTGATTGAACACTGTACTGAAAGTGAAAAACAGAATGGTTGTGTGGGTGCAGAGCGCTTGTCAGTGTGTCCGTTGTTCATCCTCGTGATCGCGGGGCTCGCTGGGGCTGGGGCCACCCCTGCCCCTGCATCACAAAGGGGATCACACTGAACATCGCTAGCCCAGGAAAAGATCCAAACTCAGATTGTGAAGAACGGTTTCTACTGAATTCATCTCACTTTCGCACTATGGTAAAGTCGACAAATCCTGGGTCGAATGAACCACTGTGAGCTGGGGACTGCCTGTGTGGTCATTCTGGGAGGGATGTGGTGGTAGCTCATTGTGGTTTTAATTTTCATTTCCCTGCTGACTAATGAGGTAGAGTACCTTTTAAAATGTTTATCATCAATTTGGTTGCCTTCTTCTGTGAAGTGTCTGGCCACATCATTGGGTTATTTGTCTTTTCCTTATTGATTTACAGCTCTTATGTATTCTGGATACGAGTCTTGCGCAGGGCAAATAACTTTTCCCACTCCATAGATTGTCCCTTCACTCTTTTAATACTACTTTTCTTAGTGAATGGAAGCCTTTAAATTTAAAGGAATCCAATGTATCTCTTCCTTTATGATTAGTGCTTCCTGTGCTTATTTAAGAATCTTCTTTTCCTGGGGCGCCTGGATGGCTCAGTCGGTTAAGCATCTGCCTTCGTCTCAGGTCATGATCTCAGGGTCTTAGGATCAAGTCCCTCATCAGGCTCCCTACTCAGCGGGAGCCCGGGAGCCCGCTTCTCCCTCTGCCCCTCCCCCTGCTCATGCTCTCTCTCTCTCTGAAGTAAATAAGTAAAATCTTAGAAAAAAAAAAAGAATCTTCTTTTCCTACCCCAGGATCATAAAGAAACTCTCCATTATTATCTTCAGACAGGGTTGGCAAACTGCAGACTGTGGTCCAATCCATTCTGCCACCTGTTTCTGTAAACAAACTTTAAACGGGATAGAGTCACTCTCATTTGTTCATATATTTTCTATGACTGTTTTCCTTCTACAGTGGCCGATTATATGACCCTAAATGCCCAAAATGTTTACTATCTGGCTCTTCACAAAAAAAAAAAAAAAAAAAAAAAATGCCGAATTCTGTTTGAGAAGTTTTATTATTTTGCCTTTCCCGCTTGGCCTTGATATTTTTGTACAGTATGTGGGAGAAATCGAGATTCATTTTTTTTATATGTATATCCAGTTAAGCCAAGACTACTGGTCACAAAGATTGTTCTTTCCCCACAGTTCTGTGGCATCATATATCAAGAATACCTTGCATGCATGAAGCTGTTTCTGGATTTTCTATCTTGTCTCTTGGCCCATTTTTCTAGCCTATGACCAATGCCATTCTGTTCAAGTTGGTGCATTTTTATAGTGAGTCATGATATCCTCCCACTTGTTTTTCTTCAATTGTCTCTGCTGTTCTTGAAACTTTGAGTCTCCTTATAAATTTTACCATCAATTTGACAATTTCTTCAAAACAACTTCCTGGGACTTGAATTGGTTTTACGTTGTCTCTACAGATCACTTTGCAGAGATTTTACTTATTTACAATGATGAGCCTTCCAATTCATGAACGTCGTGTATTTTTTTTAAAAATCTATTTAGCTCTTCTTTAATTTCTTTCAGTAATATGTAGGTTTTCTGACTGATATCTTATATGTATCTGATAGGCTTATTTCTAGGTACTTTGAATGCTATTACAAATTTATGTCAGTACTAGCTTTTATGTTAAAAAAAGAGAGAGAGAAAACCAACTACTGACTAGTCACTGATCAACCATGCCCTAATGAAAATATTGTGGGAATCTAAAATACCGTGTCTCAAGAAATAAAAAGATTTGGATGGGAAAGGAAAATGCAAGACTGACACAAACAATGACACGTAGGACACATATAAATGTATTCACGTCACTCTGTCTTCCATGGGGTTTAAATATCTGCGGGCATTGACTCACAGGCTGTGTGCTTGAAGACTACAGGATAGCATGAAAACAATGCTAGTGGAATGTCAAAACTCCTGGATCCTAGGCCTAGGTCTTCGCAAACTAGCAGTGAAATGTCAGCTAAGGTCCTCCTTAACCTCCCTGGACCTCAGTTTCAAAACGTCTACAAAGTACGTTGACTCTAACACTCTCTGACTTACAAGTGAGGAAGCGGAACCCTTTGGTTACTGGTGGCTACTGTCAGGGATGGCCTGGGTGTGATCCAGGGACGCTGAATGGTCAAGAGATTTCTTAAGGGAAGTTATCCTCCCACTGGTTGGGAATGCTTGGAATGCCTTTTAGGGAAACAAAGCTTTTCAAAGAAGTATCTCTGAGGGAGGAGACCCCACCCCCCAAGGTAAAAACAAGCAGAGGCACAATGAATGCAGAAGAAACCACAGGGTCTGGGCACCAGTTCCTGAAAGGAAGCGGATTCCAAACAGGGGTGGAGAAGGATCAGGGGAAAAGCCTAGAGGCAGATGTGTAATGAAGCTGGTAGTGCCTGGGTGGGAACTTCCCTTTGAATCATGGGTTTCACAGGAGAGATGGATTAGGGTTCTGCTTCAGAAATCTTTAGAGGAAAAGTTACCCTCAACGGACAAGGAAGTGCTGCTCTTTTCCTTGGCGTCTAAGAGCGATGAAGACTAATGGCCAGAGCGACAATGGCTGTTGGTCAAAATTCATGCTCTTCGTTACCTAGGAAAATGTCGCTGGGGGGTCGAGCTAAGCTGTCAGGGACTCTCTTTTCCAGCACCCCGTGAAGTCTGGGTTGGGCCAGTAGAATATGTATAGAAATAGGATTTGTCACTTGGAGCCAAGGCAATCAAGAGAAAGGGCCAGCTATCTTCTCCACTCTCACTCTCTCTTTCCATGGCGACATCCTAAGGACTCCCAGTTCCTATGAGATAAGCAAAGCTGCAAGACACAAGGCGCCTCGATCCTTAAGTTATCTCATGGAGCAAAACTTGCCCGGGGAATTCCTGCACTGGACTGTTCTAGAATGAGAAAGAAGCATATGTTGTGTTAAGTGGCTAAAGTTGGGGTTTATTTTTATTTTTTTAGAGAAAGGGAACCGGGGATAGGGGGCAGGGGGAGAAAGGAGGGAGAGAGAATCTTAAGCAGGCTCCACACCCAGCACCTAGTCTGACCAGGGGCTCGGTCTCACGACCCGGAGATCACGAACTGAGCCGAAATCAAGAGTCCGACGCTTAACTGACTGAGCCACCCAGGACCCCCCAAAGTTTGGGTTTATTTGTTACAGTAGCTAGTGTTACCCTAACTAATGCAGCTGGTTTCTTAAATAATTCACAGAATTAACAGAAAGGAATAAAAATACAATGTTATTGTGTTACTGCCATTTCATTTGAGAAAAGATAAAAAATGAGAAAGGCTGGTAACTCAAAAGAAGCTTCCTGAAACTTCTAGTCATTGGAGAATATTCACAATTAGTGTAAAAGCAGGACAATAACAATGTCAGTACACAATAGCTGTGCCTAATAGATTTCCACTCCCCCATTTGCATTTTAATCCCCTTGCTTTGGCTCACCAAGTGTTCTTGTGTGGGATTCAACCTTTAGCAACAAATAAGACTTCCTTCTCGCTTGGCACTTCTCACTCCTCCTTTCCCCCCACACATGCATATCCCCACTGCCTTTTCCTTCCCACAAAGCTCACTTTTGGCAAAACGGTTTTCATACACCACACATTTTAATGAATTAAGTGCAGTCTCGGCATCACGCCTGCCTTCCTGCACAGCCTCTGACTGCCACACTCCTCCAGCTGTGGGAATTCTCCCTTACACCTCCAGGAAAGAAAAAAAAAATGCATTAGAAATTCTGTCGGTAAGTAGAAAAGTTATGCACAGAATGTAATAGCTCTTCTACCTGCCTCTTTCTTTTTTAAAACTGCAAGAACGAAGATGATTTTCCACATTGCATGTCCTCTGAGAAACTACGAAATTCAGACTGCTTTTCTTTGGGCAATGGCAAACCTGGTTATGATCATAAATCTGCATGCCCCCCCCAACCACCCTTTCCAGCGGTGGTTTCGGGGGTTGGCCTCTACCCTACCAAAGAGGGAAGTTGAGGTGTTTGATAGCAGGGAAAATTGAGGGAATTTCAAAAAAGTAAGGGACCCGATATGTCAGTTTCCAAACTTCTTATTTGGCTGCTGAGGTCCATGCACGTGGTTCAATTTGTCCAACGTCGTACAAGTCAATGGCTTCTGGAAAATTAAGCCGTAGTCAACCTTTACAGTTGATGTCGCGTGGCATTGCCAGCACCAGATCTTCCTGGATCGTCCCATCAGCCACGTGGCGGTAATAGAGACACCTCTCTCCGAGAGATGAGGGGACATCACAGTGCTAAGAGGCGTGCCAGGTGTTAGGGTTTAGCCCTTCACCACCAAATCTATGCCCTCCAGTCTCCCTGGTGTTTTCTTCATTCCGTGGGGTGGCACCATATGCTTTCAATGCTTGACGAGGGTCTGAGGTTACCTAGACCAAAGACGGGACTTGTGCCCTCGAAGAGCACACAGATCGCCGAGGGCAGAGCCGTACAGGCATGATTCTAATCCCCTATAGTAGATGCTCTGCATGTCTTTTGCTCCTGGCGCACAGTCCCTCTCCAAGCAATGCCTGCTCTTCCCAGGGAGGGAACAGCAGGGACCGCAGCAGCAACAGCCAATCGCGAAATCATCAAGTGAGGAGGCGCCAACAGCTTTGCCTCCCAACTGAGGGAGCCTTTTACCCAACCTCCCTCCCACCCACCATCACCACCTGTAGGTTTGGAACCAAGAAAGGCTTTGGAAACTGAAGATCGTATGCTAATAGGGTGTTCAAGCAAAACTACCCTCACCACCCACCCCCAGGGGTAGTTTGTGTAAATGCGTTATTCGCGAGCCCGGCGCTTCGCTTCGCTTCAGGACTCCGGCGCCTGGCACTTCGCTGGCTTTGAAAGCATTGCTTATCCAGAGAGCTCAGAGTCGGCTTTTGGCAGAGGACTCAAAGCAGGCAGATCCAACCTTCTCTCTGTCTCTCTTGTGTTGCCAAAACATAAGACTCTTGGTTTTATGGGAAACTCGCATGAAGTCTCCTTCCAGCGAATAACCTGAAAATTAAAATTAAGTAGTAGAAGGACCAGTAGAAGGAGGCTGGGAAGCAGGAGACATAGGATTTGGTCCTGATCTAATTGCAACCCTGGGCCAAGTCCATTTACCTCTAGGCTGGCTGGCTTTCTTTCTTTCTTTCTTTCTTTCTTTCTTTTTCATTTTTGGTCCAAATTCATTTTATTATATTATATTATTTTATTTTATTTTTTCTCTTATCCTACATTTCCCCCCACCTTTGAAATAAGAAGAGTGGACTGATTTACCTCTAAAGTTTCTAACAATTCTGGCACCGAATACATGAAAATGTTGTTACTTCGTTTTAGAGAGCACCTACCGAGTCCCTATCACATGCCAGTCACTGTGGCAGGCGCTGGGGTAAAGGGAGGAAGCAGATAGACTTGTTGGAGAGTCCAGCAGTTAAGCGATCAGGGTCCAGCAGGAGGGGGAGGATTGCAGAATATACAGGGCGGGGACATTGTGGGGCACCGTGTCCTTCCAGCTCCATTCCTGACACTTCCCCGCTGAAGAGGATCCGAACAGCCTACCCCGAAATATGTCACTGTGACATATTGATTGTTTTGAGCTGAAAGCACTTGAGAAATCGAAGATGCAGAAAGGACTCTCCTATCTTCCCTTTCGACCTTAAAAGTAGGACACACTTCCCTTGAGAATGGTACCTCTCCACCACCTGAGGAGAATCTGTACAAACCAACCTACAAAAATATCCTTCTGTTCCATTAGTTTCCCTCCTATGTTCTCCTGGTCAATTTCCCATTATTTACCGCCCCAGCCCAGACGTCTTTTCCCTTCCTCTTGGCACATCTCCACACTGTATTGTTCTTTGTAGAATTGGTGTAAAAGCTCTCAGGCCTATCCACTTCTTTGGCTCTTCATTTCTTTGCTAGGAAGACTCCTGTGTCCCGTAAAAATGTTAATATCAAATAAAATCTGTATGCTTTTCTCCCATGAGTCTGTCTTTTGTCAGTTTAATTCCTAGGCCCAGGCACAGACTTGAAGGGGGTAGAAGAAAAGCCTTTCTTCCTCTCTGCTACCCTTTGCTTGTCCATGGAGACCAGGCTCTGGGGTCCTCTGGCTTCTTGGTGGTTTCCATCGATGTGGACCATTTCAGATCAAAAGAAGAGAGAAAGGGAGCTCCGTGGTATTTATTTCCCTTCCTGGGAGGATGACACAATCAAAAATCACAACTCATCCTCAGCTGACCTGCTCTGTCTCTCACCTTTTCCCTCCTGACCTAGTGACGGTGGCAGTTCTGCAATGTGGTCGGCTTTTATATCCCTTCCTGGGGTTCCATGTCACCCTACCCACATGTCTGTAATTAGTGCCTTATAAATAAATCCTCCTTCAATTTAGATGGATCGGAGGGTGCCATCTGTGTCCTGCTGGGACCCTAGCTGATAGAGGCATGAAATCCACTTTTGAGACATGTGTGCATTGGAAATAGTCGGGGGGTAGTGAGATGAAGAGAGGGAAGGGGTGGGACAGGAGAACGGGAAAGTGTCCCAGAGAAAAATGGAGCTAAATTTTGAAAGATGTCTTGTAGGTAGCCAGCTAAAGAAAGGAGAAGAAGGGAGAGAGAACTTCAGAGAGCAAACTGTAGATGCTCAGAGACATGAGCATATCCCCGGGAAGGTGCGATGTTCAAGATGACGGGGGAAGACTAGCGAAGAGAGAGGCTGGTAATGGATCGGGTTGGAAGCAGGAAGAAGGGCGAGCTTACGAAGGGCTCTGTATGTCCTGTTAATGAGTTTGGATTGTATCTTGCAGAAAACAGGGAATAACTGAAATATTTTTAAACTGAAGAATGACATGATCAGGTTTGTGTTTTAGAGGATTACTTTGGTGAGCAGTGTGGAAGAAAGCAGGAAGATTGATTAGCAAGTGTATATAATGACCGAGGCAAGAATCGATGACAATTTGGACTTTGCCCACAGTGGTGGGATAGAAGAGATTGTATATAAGAACTATGGAGAAATAGTGAGAACTTGGTGGGGAACTATTTCTGGTGGAACATTCTAGAATGATTCCCAGGGTTCTGGGTTTGGCAAGTTGGTAAGTGGTGGACTCATCTATCAACAGAGGAACTCCTAAGGGGGGGATGTGATTCAATTCACTCTTCATTCAATTTTTTTTTCAGTGTGCTAATGAATTCCCTTTGATTATTAGCTTTTATCAAATATTCAGCTTGTATATTGCTGGTGCATCAGTGGCTTCTGGGTATAATATTAGTTTTCTCCTCATATTAAGGATTAATGAGTGATACATCCATTGTTCCAGGCACAGATTACATATTCAGTAAAGGGTATTATCAAAACCAATGTATCAACTCAATCCAAAACAGTCATAAAACTTATTTGCTCACTCAACAAATTCTTCTTGAGCAACTACTTTGTGCCTACCATTGTTTATCCCTGATGTGGACACCTGTCAAGGAGCTGTGAGAAAAGGCATATACTCTTAAAATAATTTCTGCTTTCTCTTTTTTCTTTGTATTCTTCTTCTTCTCCACCTTTCCCTCTATTCACCTCCTGTTTCTCTCTTTCAGCTTTCTTTTCCCCCATATGTATCCAGCTTCCATTTCCACAAGAAAAAAGTCCAGAAAGCTAGATTTTTAGAGAGGATAAAAAAACTTGCCTGAATTATTGATTCATAGCTTTATAATGCACCCAGGATAGTAAGGACATTTATAGATTTCATGAGCTGTTTAATATCTATTTGTGGAGCACCGCCATGTGCAATCATCTTGGACTCATTATGTTTCTTCGGCTACCCAATGAGTCATAATGAGCCTCTGAAAATGTAAAATAATGGGTTAGAACTAGAGGGAATGAAGTAACAGCCAAAGTCAGATATAAAATTATTATTACATGCAGTCTGTAAGAGCGATCAAGACAGGGAAGGGATAGAGGGCCTATTATTACACGTGCACACACGCACACAAACTTTAAAGAGAGCTTGCTGTAAAGGGGGAGCTAAGTGGGGAGCCCTGTGAACAAGATCCTTAAAAGTGATGGATTGCAGATCTATTTCCCATTAAGATTCAAGCAAGCGGGGGTGGGGAGCTCAAATTATGGGGAAGAAACAGAAAAGCCAATGGAGACCCTTTTGAGAAGATGGAGCCCTGTGCTAAAGGGATAAAAGAGACTTTATACTCCAGCACTTAAAATGAAGAGGAAGAGATCATTTCCAAACAGGGCACTAGAAATAGCTTCATTTCTCCCTATTAACCTCTGTTCCCCCAAAGAAAGCCAGTTGAAGCAAGCAGGACAAAGGAATTCTGTGTGAACATAAAGAAGAATACCTTCTGTAATGGGAGCCATATTTTGAAAAAATATTCATGTAATTTTCTCTTTCAGTGTGCAAGGATAGGTCCTTCTTCCTAATTGGTTTCAGGGTCATCTGCCCGGAGGTCTGTGGGTAGGTCACATGCGGTATGCAAAGAGAAGGAAAGAATTGATATTCAGCTTTTGATATTCAAAATCTGATTTGAAGAAAGATAATAGTCTTGCAAGAAGATGGTTCTTTTGAGACCCAGTCTGAATTCCTTTATCATCTCCTTTGGCTTACTAAGCACCAGCCAGAGGCACCCAGGATGTGAGAGTTCTCCTGCGGGTAGAAAAGTTTGTCCCCTGGAGGTATTATGAGGACTTGATGCTTGCTTCTCCACCAGAAGAGAAGATGCCACAGGGGAAGGTAGGAAAGTCCCGCCCTTCCTGTCCCAGGAGTTGAGGAGAGGAAGAATGAAGAGAGTAGAACAGAGAGTTTGATTTAGGAATATCCAGAAGGAACTGATGTAAACAGTAGGGGCACTGAGACAAAATGGAGGCGCCCACCATTGGTAAACGGATAGGGTGGGGTTGGAAACAGGAGCTAGAGCACTTCCGGGAGATTTTGTCAGTTCCCGCTTGACAGTGAGAGGTAGAATATACAAATGGACAATGGCCAGACCATACTGAAAAAGAGAAGCCTGACCCCACATCTGCAGCAATCTGCCCAGGAAACCAACCCCTTCTCTCCAATAATCAGCCTAGGAAGGCAGCCTGCTCTAAGTCCATCTTCCAGGAAGCCAGATCGCTATCTCTAGCGCTAATCCCGGAAGCTGAACAGCACCTTCTATAACTGGTCCCGAATGACCAGGGCTTGATTAATTACTGACAACCTCCCTAATTTTCATCCCTGCTTCCAACTTAGAACCAAGCAGAGAAAGCTAAGAAGGCACACCCAATCAATCACATAGGATACCCTGCCACTAGTGAGCTCGCTTAGAGCCTCCAATCAGGTCATAGGTGAAGCCTTCCCTTTTTCCCCCACTATAAAATTTTCCCACCCCTGTGCCTGCCTTTCAGTCTGCCATAATGCAAAATGGCTGACTCCCATGCTACAGCAAGCTCGGAATAAATCACCTTTGCTTTTCTCATTTGGGTGGTCTTTGTTTATTTTGACAGGACAGAAGCTTCGAATGGAGCCAGTTGGTCCAAGCTGGGGGCTCCTATGACAGGGCAGTGCTTCCTCCTGAGTATTTGTATCTGCCAAAATTCACACGTTGAAATCGTAATGCCCAATGTGGTGGTATTAGAAGGTAGTGCCTTTGGGAGGGGCTTAGGTCATGAGAGTGGAACCATCACAAATGGGATTGATTTGTGCCTTTGCAGAAAAAGACCCCACAAAGATTCTTTGCCCCTTCCACCAGGTGAAGACACAGCAAGAAGTCAGCAGTCTGCAATCCAGGAGAGGGTTTTCACCAGAATCCAATCATGCTCCCACCCTGACCTTGGACTTCCATTTTCCAGAATGGTGAGAAATGAATTTCTGTTGTGTAAAAGACCGCTGGTCTGTGATATTTTGTGACAGCAGCTCAGACAGACCGATACACAGGACATCGCCCACTTACGCTGGGGAATAGAATGGGGACACAGAGTTAGAAGTGTTACAAACAGCTAATGCCAAGAGAAGATCTGTTCACCCAGATTGAACCACTAGTCCTAAACAAAGTGAGAATCATCAACCTTAGTTGTACAATCGGACAGGGTAGGTAGCAAGCAGGTGGCCGAGGGTCATTGCTCTGGAGACCATGGGAACCAGAAAACTCTGAGCTGTCCCTTTTCGCCTCTGCCAAGAAGACACACAAGTCCCATCCCTTCCTTTAGACACCTAGACACAAGCTTGGGGAGGAGCTGGAGAAAGGAGTAGAAGTATGAAAAATTGCCAAGATCAGGCATTTTTACTTAGAGCAGCTAAGTATTCGCTAACGGGGCTGCTTCACTGACTTCATTATTATTTCCCCTCTAACCAGCTCGCCCTGAAGAGCAGATCAGTTATAGGCAAAATATTAAAACCATATTTCCTCCACATGCTTAAATTGTAGTATAAACAAATTTTGCAAACCCATAAGAACCAAAACTAACACATTTTCCCATTGCTGTGCTAAACAATTCTGGGATAAAGCCTAGTTTCCTGGTTTTGAGCTGAACAATGCTGGGCCAGGGTAAAAATAACTTAAGTTACTTGCTCCGGTAAATACTTAGTCTTGGAAAATTAGCCTGTGGAATGACTCAAAGAGCTAACTTGTCAAGACTGAAATTGGGATGTCTATTATTTGGATGGTTCTTTTTTGTGAAAGTTGATAGAGCTGTACACTGACAGCTTGTGAACTTCTCAGTACCTTTGTTGTTTTTTAGCCAAAAAGTTAAAAAAAAAAATGAACAGGTTCGTCTCATGCTTGTGTTTCCCGTTGTGGAGCTGTTGAGGTAGACGCCAGACGACATCTTCTTTGGGCAAGCATGGGAGATTCCTACCTAGCACAGAAAGCTGGGCGGTGTTGCTGTTTCTTTGGACTTTGTGATTCTATTTTCTGTTTCTTCCTGAGATAGGGAATTAGCACAGCATGCATTCTCCTGCCACCGAAGTCATTCCTCAAGAAACAGCAGACACGAGAGAGAAAGATGGATTCCAGGAACTGAGAACAATGATAACCACATAAAACGTTGAGTTGTCATTGGGTGATGGAAGCTCGTCTTTTGGTGAGAATGTGGGAGACAGGCACCTGAAGTCTGGGGCCTGTGAAGTGGGTTGAAGTGGCAGGGGAAGAAGAAGTTGGCAGAAAGCTTTGTAAGTTGCTCTGGTCTTCCCACCCCATGCCCATTCCTGGTAGCCTGAGGACAATCCTGAGGACCCCAATGTCACAGCAATGGCTCATCACTGATGTCCATGTGTCTAAAGGCTTAGGGTATGAGCAGTGCTCATACCTGGGCAGAAGGAACCCTAATTGAAGGTGGAGTTAGGTCTGAGCAGCCCCCCTTAGGGTCATGGGTAGCCACCCTGGAGAATGCTGCCTTCCCGTGCAAATTCACTGTAAAGCATGAAAGTTAACCCTAACCAGAGAGATTTCTGATGTAATAATGGACAGTGGTCCTAGGGCGACTCAGGCTCCGATTAGGGACTCATGCCCTGCCTCTTTCCTAAACTCACCGCCCTTCTCAAATACATAGCACTCCAAACTGTAGCAGATGTTCTCAAGACTGTGAGCTCGCCTGAGCACAACCAGACCCCTGAGGGCCTCGATGGCTGAAAAGGGCTACAATCTGTAGGACAAATACTACCTGATCCAGATGGATTAGAAGAGCTGGGGCTTAAACTGCTCACCATACATATAAGTGAAGAAACAGGGAAGGCATTATCAATATAAAATCTAGTGAGTACCAATAAGGAAGGTGAAGCACTAGGTATGAAAACACCATGGGTTCAAATATGCCCTTGACCTAAGTGCCCCACACAAGTCCCTCATGTATTTAAGCCCATTTTTCAGATGAGCACATTGAGGTACAGAGAGGGTTAGTGCCTTGCCTGTGATGACAGATAGAGCTAGAACTGAACCCAGTGTATCTCCTAGAACAGCCTGAACCGTATCCCACTCCCTTGCTCCCAGAAAGGTAATGCTTGACGAAAGGTAGAAGAAAATGGCACCATGAACGCAGCCAAAGAAGGCATTCAACGTATACCTTGAATGAAGTTCAACGTATGGATTGAACTTAGGCCAAGGCCTTGAAAGCACAAAGAATATATAAAGTGATAGAAAATGTAAAAGGAACGCCAAGAAATGTAGAAAATGAAGTCGAAGTGTCAACATAATTGTAAGTGTCAACATTCCAATAATTCCATACAGAGATGGAAACTAGGAGAACTATATGACTCTAAACCAAATTGCTTACGTGATGCCCTTACGCCTCTCCTTAACTGACAAGAGGAGGTGAGTTTTGGCACCTACGTTCTCTACCTGTCCCATTCCGGCCAGTAGTGGGAGTTTATCAACAAAATCATGACACCTGTAGTCGTGACCCCCATTTTGCCTTACCTTGTCGAGATAAATGGTCAATTCCAGCACTTGGGGTGTGAAATAGGGCCCAGGAGGGTGGAGAAAGCACGATCACGCAAAGGTTTGGGAGCAGGGAGGCACACCGGTCTCCGTGCAGGACATAGTTAGTTAAAAGTAACTGTGGAGGGGGCAAGAGGGAAAGTGTGTCCTCTAGATCAGGGATCAGAAGAATACAGCGCACTGGCCAAATCCAGCCTGCCACCTGTTGTCGTAAACCATTTTTTTGTTGGAACACAGTCATTTTCAAGCATTTTTCAATTGTCTCAGGCCAAATGTGCCCTACAAGGTAGAGTTGAGTGGTTGTGACAGAGACGGGATGGCTCATGAAGAAAGCAAATTAATTACTATCTGGCCTTTTATAGAAAAAGTTTGCTGACCCAGTCAGAACTTGCCATTTCAGCCTCGGCTTGTCCCGCTGTCCACTCATCCCACCAAGTTCACATGTGACTCTGACATTCCCGTCTCCCCTGACCCGTTCCCGCCCATCCCTGGGCCAATAACTGGGACTCACACACTCACCAGAGAGCTCCCAGTGGGAAGTTCAGCTCCTTTGTTTGCACCTGAGCAATTAAAGGGGAGGTTTTATTTCTCTGTGTTTTCAAGATGCTGTCCATCTATAAATGTGAGCAGGCTCAGCCTCGTTGATGGGTAGAGTGAAGGAGGGAAAAGCCATAAACAACCAGAGGGTAGTTCCCTCAGCCACAAGCAGCCCTCAGAAGCTCACTTAATTTACACAAAGAATAGAAAGAGAACTTGACCTACTGCTCAAGGTGGGGGGCGGGGGGAGAATCCAGCTGGAGCTGGGGCTGCGAGGGAAAGAAGGGGCTCTCTTCTGGACAGTCATTTGTTGGCACTGTAGTCATGGCCTTTGCCTGGACCTTCATCCCCCCTGCCGAGATGACATTTCACAAGGAGAAAAGAGGAGGTGGCTCCCGGCCTGCAGAGGTTCCTGACTTGGCTGGAGTGTTTTGCTTCGCTGACACACTTTTTCTCTTCTCAAGTTAGCTGAGCACACAAATCATCCTACACTTATTCGCACAGTCCATGTGTGAGATAAAGGCAAGACAGTTTGACTGAGGGCAGGAGGAAGGGGGTGAAGAGAAGGAAGAAAGACAGGGGCTGCGGTCTGGCCAGACTGTGCCTTCCTCAAACTAAGTCACTGTTTATAGAAAGAGTTAAAAATAAACCAAGGACTCTTTTTCCAAGCTTTCCGACATTGGCCATGGCTCTGCACACCATCCCTGGAATGCAGTGTAATAAACATCACAGAGCGCATGACATCACGTCCAGAGAACCATGAATCACGAAATCACGTTGAGGGAAAGGCAATGAATTCCAGACTCTACAAAATTATCCGGAGATGGATGGCATACGTGTTCTCTCTGGCTCTTCTCTCTCAGTTTTCCTGCTGGCTTTTCTCATCTTTCTCATTCCCACATCTTTACCCATGGGCAACCACATTCCCTCTGAGCTACCATACACAGGAGTCTCGGTCCCCATCCGGCCAAAAGCGTAAGTTCAAAGCCTGTCTCCTCTCAAAGCCTTGCCCTTCCTCTCCCCTCCAGCAACTCGTTACCACCTAACATTGCCTCCGTGACTCCTCAGCATGACCCTATAAGGTACATATTGCCATCACCAACTTACAGATGGGAAAAAGAGAGGGTCAGGGACGCGCCTATGGTCACAGAGTGAGTGACCTGCAGAGATTGCTCTGAGCCAGGTCTCCCGGGAGCTCCCCACCACACCGGCAGCTATCCCTCTGACCTCCCCTGTGCTCCACTCACCTTTGTGTGTTTGACCGACTAAATGACAACAAGAATGGATGCTCTCTGTGAGCAGAGAGTCTCGGTCATGCTCCTTGATGGATCCCTGGGTGCCAACCCAGTGCCTGCCTCATAATGGACATCTAATAAAACCATGTTTGGTGAGGTCTCGAGTAGCTGTCCTCTACCTCTGCCTCCAAGGGATTTAGATGGAAATAAAGTACTGAGAATAAGGTGAACCCACCCAGTCCACCAAGCATCTTTCTTTCTATGGCTTCCCTGCTGTCAAAATGTCTCCTTTCATGCCTGGGCATTGTTGACTCCATTGCTGACATCCTGCCTCACGCAGCAGTTCCATCTGGTAGTCAGATTCCTCCTCCCTGTTTGAATTCTATATCTATGTGTTTAAATAAGCCAGAAAACACTCCCTTCGCCAGCTCCAAATTAGTTCTTCCTTTCATGCCTTTTCTGTTTCCTGGCTCAGTGCCAGGCTCTCCCTCCATTAGAATTAGGAAGGAGCGCTCAGAGTCATATGTCTTCACCTAGTTAGCGCCTCTCTTCTGGGACGGTTTCTCTTACGGTGGCTCCCACACATGCCAGGCTTCTCTCCCAGCCATTCCCAGGTCGTTAGTGACAGAGGCAGGACGAGTGTGTGTGAGTCTGAGCCCCGACTTTCAGCATGAGCATGGGGGGAGGGGTGGGGAGGGCGCACTGTATTGTCACAGGAGGCGTTCTGTCACGGTGATTGAAGGAAACAGTTTCTTGGCCACATGTCCAGGATGTGCTTTAAGGAAGCCAGGAAGGATGGTTCAGATCTTGTGAGGAGCTGTATTTGAAATCTTGAAATAAATAACGAAAGCTTTTATCTTCTTGTCTACCTCTATAGTTGTTTTGTTCTAATGTTTACCTTCTATCCTGAATTTTATAAAGCTCCCTGGAATTAAATCACCCCAAGTCAGGGGTCCATAGAAGTCACTAGCCAGCAAAATCTTTCCCTCTAGGATGGCCCATCTTGGGAAATTGCCTCATTCCTCCCTTCCTTTCTAACCTCCCTACGCTTTTCACGCTGCCCTTCCGGGCACTTTCCACACACCGCCCCCCCACTCCCCCGGGATCATTGGCTTCCTTGAGTCTCCCTCCCTCCCTATCCCCTCTATTCACGCTGAGCCTGGCTTATACTAGAAGGTCAACAGGAGACTATTGAGTGAATAAATACATGAATGAAAATTTCGTGACATCACTAGTTTTTCCCAGATTTCAACAAAGGACTGTTGTAAAAGTATCACGAAAGCTGAAATGACCTCAGGGAAATCTCGTGTGATTATTGAATTGTTGTTTAGATTTTAAAATACACTGCTTTTAAAAATATCCTGCATTCCTGCTGTTTCAGTTGCCTCTTACTTTCTAACAACCACCTGCCCTGATTTCTTAGGAGTCCGCACTCGACAAGGATCATTTTCCAGTTCTTCAGCACCAAATGCAGTATAGCTGAGGTTACTCATGAGACTGCATTCACCTGGGAGCTGGGGCCGGAAATTTCTGGATGGCCTTTTTATCCCTGGGGTCTTTCTCCATTGGGATATTCATCATTCATTGATTTAGCCCAAGATTTTTTACAGCAGGGCAGATGCGTTTGAAAAGGAAGCATTTCAAGAGGACAAGCCCCAATGTGCCAGTGCTAATCGGGGCTTTTCCATCACATCTGCTGCTGTCCTACTGGTCAAAGCAAGTCATGTGGCCAAGCCCAGAACCACTGTGGAAGGGACCACACAAGGGCATGTAGCTGTCTACCGCACCTCCCACCCTTCCGTGAATATGTCCTTATCTCAGATGCCGATGGGTCAATGCACCTTATTGATTAACTTCCTTGCAGGTTGAGTTGGTCAACATGTACTGAACGTTGGCTGGATGTCAAGTGCTCTGAAGTGATAGGAAATAGGATCCTTGCCTCAAGGACTACGTATTTTTATTTGGGGACCTACAAGATATATCTCTGAAAATATTTTAAGCCACACACCAGTGTTACTTATGCATACAATAAAAATATCAGTTGCTAAAGCCACCGAAGTCAGCACAGTGAAAAACTCAAGTATCAGAGTTAACATATGATCCAGATTGACACTTCGTGTGTGGATGTGTGTGTGTGTAGAGAAGTTTGTCTTCTGTTGATGCCAATTCTAAGGATTAGGACGCCAATAATTCTCTTAGGAAAAAAGTGCCCATGAATAAAACATAGTTGTAGCTCGTCATCATGATTATCACAAGCTATATAGTTGTTTTGTTGATCATGGAGCATTCCTGCTCTTAATCACTCACCTATATGATCATCCAAAGCTACTCTGAAGGACGTGAGTGACAGGTAGCATCGCCTAAGACAGCGTTCTGTCAGTGTGGTCCGTAACCAGCAGCACCTTGGAAGTTGCTAGAAATGCAGGCCTCACCTAGACCTACTGAATCAGAAACAGGCCCAGGCAGCTGTGTTGTAACAGCCCTCAGTGATTCTGGTGCACACTCAAGTCTGAGAAGCATTTCAAGAGGGCAACTGTGTTGCCCCCGAATTCATGGGTTGAAGCCTAATTCCCCGTATGATGGTAGGTGGGGGTGGGGCCTTTGGGAGGTGATTGGGTCAGAAGGATGGAATCTTCACAGATGGGATTAGTTAGGGACCTTGTAAAAGAGACCCCAGAGAGCTCCCTTGTCCCCTCCATGAGGTGAAGTTACAGTGATGAGACAGCCATCTATGAACCCGGAAGTAGGTGCTCACCAGACACCAAATCTGCCAACACCTTCATCTTGGACTTCCCAGCCTCCAGAACTGAGAGAAGCCTATGGTATTCTGTTACAACAGCCCAAATGGACTGAGACAGGTGACTTAGTTACAGCAGGTAATTCTAATTACAGTGGTTCCCCCTTATCCATGGGGGATGCATGCCAAGACCCCAATGGATGCCTAAGACTATGGATAGTACTAAACCCTCCATCTACCATGTTTTTTTCCTATATATACATACCTATGATAAAGTGTAATGGATAAATTACTCATAGTAAGAGATTAACCACAATAACTATTAATAAAATAGAATAATTATAACCATATACTGTAACAAAAGTATGTGAACATGGTTTTTCTAGCTCTTTCAACATGTCTTATTGTACTGTGCTCACCCTTCTTGTGATGATATGAGATGATAAAATGCCTACATGGTGAGGCGGAATGAGCTGAATGACGCAGGCATTGTGACATAGCACTACGCTATCGTTGACCTTCTGACCGCACGTCAGAGGAGGATTGTCTGCTTTTGGACAGTGGTTGACCTCGGGTAACTGAGATCACAGATAAGGGGGAGCTGCTATGTGGCATGACTGCTCACATCCCTGCCCTCTGGTCAATGTGCAGAAACTACCCTAATAAGCAATTGGGGATGAAATCTTATGCTTTTGGTAAAATCATGCAATTTTTCCGAGGTAAGGAACTTCTCTGGAGAATTTTCTATGGTCTAGATTTGGCATGTTACATGTACTAATTTAGACATACCTATCAAAAAGTTCTTTTTAATTCCTCTTACATGAAAATTTCAAGCAGATGCTCAGAATTTCAAGTTTAGGTAACTGCTGAAAGAACTCTGGTGGAGTGTCTACTTTTACTCTCTTTTCATTTTCCTACTGCATCCCAGGCAAGAATGGTAGATGGCAACTCTGAAAAATCGAGTCAGAAAGTAATCACAGTTCTTTGAAAAAAGTTTATCCCCAGTCCCAAGATGAATATTGTAAAGAATTTCATCTTTCCAGAATTGTCAAGCCATCTGGCAAAAGAGCTGACGGATACAATTTCTATTTTATTGACCAGATTCTCGTATCCATTTCCTCTTGTCCTCATAAATGTAAATATTTTCCAGTTAAATTTTGGGGGTTGGCAATGGTGGTGTGGGTGGTTGTTCATTGTTGATTTTTTTCCTTTTAAAACGAAGTGAAGGCAATTTAGAATTATGAATTAAGAGCCTCACATTCATATCTTTGATTCAACAATAGCATACCTAGGAATTTCTGTCAATAAATAATTGAGAATGTGTGCAAAAAATAGCCATAAAGTACTCATCTCGTCATAATTTATAATAGGAATAAACCGAGAACAGCCTGACTATTCAGCAATAGAGGATTGTTTTTAAAAGTATAGGGGCGCCTGGGTGGCACAGCGGTTAAGCGTCTGCCTTCGGCTCAGGGCGTGATCCCGCCGTTGTGGGATCGAGCCCCACATCAGGCTCCTCCGCTATGAGCCTGCTTCTTCCTCTCCCACTCCCCCTGCTTGTGTTCCCTCTCTCGCTGGCTGTCTCTATCTCTGTCGAATAAATAAATAAATAAATCTTTAAAAAAAAAAAAGTATGTATGTGCAGGGCGCCCAGGTGGATCATTCGGTCAAGTGTCTGCCTTTTGCTGCGGTCATGATCCCAGTGTCCTGGGATCGAGTCCTGCATCTGGATCCCTGCATAGGCACTCTCTCATTCTCTTTGTCTGTCAAAAATAAATAAATAAAATCTTTTTTTTTTTTTAAAAAAAAGTATGTATGTGCATATATACAACTGAATAACTACAAACATTGAAATAATTGATATGGATTATAAAAGAATACTATCTGACTTGGAAAGATGTTCAGGATATATGATTAACAGGAAAAAACAGATTTCAAAATAGAATGGACAGCTCCTTCACGCTCATTAAGGTGGCCGTTATATATATTTAAAGACAGAAAGTAACAAGTATTGGTGAGGATACAGAAAAACCGGAACACTTACACCTCTCCGGTAGGAATACACAGATCTTCCTTGACCTACAATGGCGTTATACCCTGATAAACCCAACATAAGTTGAAAATATCATAAGTCAAAAATGTATTTAACACACCCAACCTTCCAAACATCATAGCTCAGCCTGGCCTACCTTAAACACGGTCAGAACACTTCCATTAGCTTACAGTTGCACAAAATCATCTAACACAAAGCCTATTTGATAAGAAAGTGTTGAATAGCTCATGTAATTGATTGAATACTGTACTGAAAGTGAAAAACAGAACGGTTGTGTAGGACAGGGTGGCTATCTGTATATCGGCTCACCCTCGTGTGGCCTTGCTGACCCTGCCCTGCATCATGGGAGAAGGTCATACCACCCATCGCTAGCCCAGGAAAAGATCAAAAATGAAAATTCGAAGCAGAGTTTCTACTGAATGTGTAGTGCTTTCACACCATCATAAAGTCAAAAAATCTCAAGTCAGGGACCGTCCATATAATCGTGCAGCCGCCTTGGAAAACAGTCTGGCGGTTCCTCAAGCAGTTAAACAGAATTGTCATGGAATCCAGCAATCCCACTCCTGGGGTATTGGGTTCCAAAGAATGGAAAACAGGGAATCACCTAGATACCATATACGCACGTTCATAGCAGCATAATTTGCAAGAGCCAAAAACAACCCAAGTGTCCATCAGGAGATAAACAAAATGTGATATATTATTCATCCATAAAAAGGAATGAAAATTCTAACCCATGCTGCAATGTAGACAACCCTTGAAAACATTATGCTACGTGAAATAAATCAGATGCAAAAAGACAAGGATTGTATGATTCCGCTGTGATGAGTATGCAAATCATAGAGACAGGAGGTAAAATGGTGGTTATCAGCCCCTGGGAGGAGGGGAGGAGGTGGAGTTCTTATGTCATGGGTAGAGACTTTCTGTTTGGACGATGAAGAAGTTTAGGAAATAGATCATGGTGCCGGTCATGCAACATTATGAATATTCTTACCACCACTGAAAAATGGTCAATTTGGCGCTACCTACACTTTGCGAAAAGAAAAAAAAAGAGGCGTTTGGGGGGAGCAAAATGGGTACAGATACAAAAGATACAAATTTCCAGTTACAAAATGAACAAGTCGGGGGGAAGTAATGCATAGCATGGTGACCACAGCCAGTAATACCGTATTGCATATTTGAAAATAGCGAGGAGAGTAGATCCTGAAAGTTCTCATCACAAGAGAGAGAAATTTGTAAGGATGTAGGGTGACAGATATTAACTGGACTTCCTGTGGTGATCACTTTGCAATATGTACCCGAATTGAATCATTGCGCTGCACACCTGAAACTAATATAATGTTATGTCAATTATACCTCAATTTAAAAAAAGAAATACAAATATGTGTATTTTTGGTTTTAAGTTGTCATCATTCTTAGGAAACAGTATTAGCTTAATGTTGTTGAAGGCCTTTTGGAGTACATTAAAAACTAGGAATGTACTGTATGGTGACTAACATAACATAATAAAAAATGATTATAAAAAAATGAAGTAAATGCTAGGGGTGTCTGGGTGGTACAGTCGTTAAGCGTCTGCCTTCGGCTCAGGGCGTGACCCCAGCGTTCTGGGATCGAGCCCCACATCAGGCTCCTCTGCTGGGAGCCTGCTTCGTCCTCTCCCACTCCCCCTGCTTGTGTTCCCTCTGTCTCTGGCTGTCTCTCTCTCTGTCAAATAAATAAATAAAATCTTAAAAAAAAGAAAGAAGTAAATGCTGCCACAGTGTATGTACCCATAGATTCAACCTGACTTCAGAAATACCAAACTTTGAAACACTTGCATCTTATAAATTAGGAAGTGTATACATAAGCATGGAAAAAAGTCTGGAAGGTGCTCATAGCTCTTTTTGGGTGATGGAATCATGGGTCTTCTTTGTCATTCCATTTTCCCTGTACATATCCTCTATGTTTTTCTGTATACAGTACTATATTTATAATAGTAATTTTGTATCTAGTTTTTTTTTTTAATGCTTTTTCTAGAATGATCTTTTTGGAACCCACGGTTTTACAATTTCACCCACATCAAACATCACCCACTCCCACTCTGGAAATAATGCCAGAGAATTAAAGTCAGCGTGGAAAGACCTCTCTGCATTCTGTCAGGGTAAGGGGACTTGCCTTCACTAAGCTCATTTTTGCTTCATCCAACTTCCCTGCGCCCGGCATCCACATCAATATTTACACACTCCATCATTCCTCGGGTTATTTATTTTCCTTGGTCCATTTTGCACAGTGACTAAGTTTTGCAGCATGGAAGTTGACAGAATTTGTCGCTGATATCAATCTTTATTAAGTTTACTGCTGAGAGCTCAGAAAATGGCTGCTCTAGAGCCAGGCACAGGGTGGAAGCAGGAATAGTATCCGGCACTAAAGAAAAGCTAAGCTTCCTTTCTTTAAAAAAAAAAAAAGTGTTTGTCATTGTTACTCAGAACCTGAATCTACCGATGTTGACATTTCCCTGTGATGTGTTTAGTTTTTACGCAAATTCCTCAACCCTGCTCACCAGCCACCTCCACCTCGAGAGAGAGAGCAGGGACATTCCTCACAGTCCCTCATCCTCCTCCTCGGGCCTGAGCACTGAGTCCCAGAAGCTTCCTTGTGTTGCACCGCCAAGTTCTCACAAAGAGCCGCCTTCCGTAGAGAAATCTTCCCATGGCGGGCTGCCTGCTAGGGTCTTGAAAGTGAAGACACCAAGGCCATGTGCCACAGGAAGGTGACTCTTTGTGTCTCATATGGTGTGTGTGTAAAGAGCAAGGGCTCTAGAAAGAACTCCGCTACCTGACTTCCCCGCTTGCTAGCTATGATCTTTGACAGATGACTCAACGGCTCTCCACCTCACCGATAACATGGGACAGACACTATTTCCTCCCTGTCTTACTTTAGGCTGTCTTAACAAATGCCACAGACTACATGGCTTATTTCTCAAGGTACTGGAAGCTGGAGGTCCACCATCGGGATGCCATTATGGCTGCGTTCTAGTGAGAGCCTCTTCCTGGTTTGCAGACAGCTGCCTTCTTGCTGACCTCACACAGCAGGGAGCAGAGAGAAAGGAACCACGCTGTCTCTAGTCTCTTCCAAAAGGGCGCTCATCCCAGCCCAAGGGCTCCACCCACATGACCTCATCACCTCCCAAAGGTGCCACCCTAATGCCATCCCCCTGGGGGTTAGGGTTTCAAAATATGAACCTGGGGGCAACACAAACATTCAGCCTGTAACCCTACCTCAGGCAGTTATGCGATCAAATATGTTAATTCACTGCAAGTACTTAGAATGGTGCCTAGAGCACGGTTGCACACGACAAAGATGAGCTTCTCCCAGTATAACTTGGATCAGGCTTCCATGAAAGCCAGAAATTCTCCTGGTGACTTCCTTTCCGCCTTCACCAGGAGGATCTGTGTTGAGGGCGGCAGCTCTTTCCCACTGTAGATCTGTGTAAGAAAGAGGTAGCCCTTCTAAGCTGGTCTTCATGCTGTTCTGGATTAGTTTTGGTTAGCAGCCTCAAGCAATGAGGCCGGCAAAAGAATGCTAGGGACCAAAATTAATGCAAAAACTCGCCTAGTGTGCCGCCAAGGGAGACGGAGAAACGCAGTTTAAACAGAGCCACAAACAGCAACAGCATTTAAAGCTCTCGGCCACTCTCACAGATTAGCATCGTCCTACATGCAGACGAACGCGTAATGAACAGTTGGGTCATATCAAACTTTTTAGCCATCCTGCCAAGCATGAATATCAGGTCCATAAGCAAAATACCTCCCTGAATTAGCTTTTGAACTTTTTTTATTACTATTGAGTGAATTTTTACACAGTGAACCCACCCATGGATTCGCCACTTAGATAAAGACGTAGAACATTATTAGCATTCCAGAACCTTCTAACCACTCTTAGTTATTACCCACCTCTCTCCTTATGGTAACGATTCTTCTGACTTGAATCATCACAGATCTGTTTTTCTTATTTTTGAACTTCATCTTTTTTTTTTTTTTTAAGATTTTATTTATTATTTATTTGACAGAGAGAGAGACAGCCAGTGAGAGAGGGAACACAAGCAGGGGGAGTGGGAGAGGAAGAAGCAGGCTCCCAGCGGAGCAGGGAGTGCGATGCGGGGCTTGATCCCAGGATTCTGGGATCACACCCTGAGCCGAAGGCAGATGCTTAATGACCGATCCACCCAGGCGCCCCTGAACTTTACCTAAATGGTATCCTTGAGAAGTACTTTTCTGTGTCTGGTTTCTTTTGTTCAATATTATGCCTGTGAGATTCATGCACGGTGTCACATGGAAGAATTTGCCCTTTTTCATTGCTGTATAATATGAATATTTTATTGAGGGAATTATGTCATATAAATATATCCATTCTCCTCTTGATAGGCATTTGTTTTGTTTTAAGTTTGCAATTATTTTTTTTCCATATATGCATTTAAAACTACAGATTTCCATCTTACCACTATTTTAGCCATATGCCACAAGTTGTGATATATAGTATTTTCGTCTTTGTTTCATTCAAAATACTTTCTAATTTCCAATATGATTTCTTTTTTGACTCTGATTATTTAGAAGTTCAGTTTTCAAACATTTGAAGATTCTTAGACATGATTCTGGGACTGGTTTCTAGCTTCATTCTATTGTGCTATGGGGATATAGTCTGATTGCTATTCTTTAAAATTTGTTAAGCCTTTCTTTACGGCCCAGGGTTTATTTAGTTTTGGTGAAATATTCCTTGGGCACTTTAAAATGTCTGTATATTCCATAGTTTGAAGGTGTAATTTTCAGTGCATGTCAATTAGATCAAGTTCTTTAGAAGTGTCATTCAAATAGTATGCATATCCACTTGTTTTATCAATTACTAGAAGAGAAGTACTGAAGTCTTCCACTACATGTGTACACTTGTCCAATTCTCCTTTGGGTTCTGACAACTTTTGGGTTATATCTTTTAAAGTTATGCATTAAGTGCATGTAAATTTAGGATTTTTACATCTTCCTGTTGAATAGACCCTGTTTTCACTAACTGAATGTATTTAAACCATCAACAAAAATTTCATCTTTATCTCTAGTAAAATTTTCTTGCCATACCAAGTGTCTTTTTTCTATTGATAATAGAGCTTAACTTAGTTAGTGGTTGCTTGGCACATACTTCCAAATTTCCCACTTTCTTACATTTAAGTTATATCTTGGTAAGCAGCATATAGTTTTTTTTTTTCAATACAGTCTGAAATTTTTTTGTTTTAATTGGAAGGTTTTGTCTATTGACATTTAACCTAATTATTGATAAATGTAGGTTTATAATTACCTGCAACTATTTGTTTTCTGTATGTCCCTTCTGTTCTTTGTTCTCATTTTCTCTGCTTTCTAGGCTTCTTTAGCATTTACTGAGTACACATCATTCCATTTTCAGTCTATTAGATTTTTAGCTACATCTTTCTATATTATTACTTTGGTGGTTACCCTGGAGATTGCAATATGCAAGTTTGATTTATTAGTCAATCTCATCTTGTGTGTTTGTCACTTCCTGGATGTAGAGTACTCACTATATTTGTTCCTTCCTAGTCTTTTGAGCTATTGTTTTCATGCTAATTCCACATATGTTTTAAATACCCCAAGACATTATTATTTTTGTTTTTTAATCAGGCAATGTGGATGTAGATTTACCCACACATTTATCCTTCCCCGTGTTCTCCACCCCTTACCTGCTTTACACTGCTTCCTTCTAGAGTTATTTTTCTTATATCCGAAGATCTCTATTTGGTATTTTATTCTCATGGTCCTGCCAACAATGAATTATCTGAAAATGTTTTTATTATGCCTTCATTCTGAAGGATATTGTGTTTGGGTATAAAATTCTAAGGGAGAAGTTATTTACTTATTATTTATGTTTAATACTTTAATGATGTCATTCCCCTGGCTTCTCAATTTTTATCATCAATGCTATTATTAGTCTCTTAAGTATACTGTGTTTTTCTTTTCCTCTGGCTACTTAGAACGTCTTTGATTTTCAACAGATCCACCATAATATTCTAACATAGATGGAGAGGGAGAGATCGGGGTTTTTTTGTTTGTTTGTTTGTTTTTCATCTTTTGTTTTTATCCCATCTTGAAAAATCATTTGAAAAAGTTTCAATCAAAATAAATATTGTGATATGTAGCAACTTTGTTTGGTGACAGATGGTAGCTGGGTTTATATGATGATCACATCATAATGTATATAAATGCTGAATGGCAATGTTGTGCACCTGAAACTAATATTGTATGTCAACTATATGTTAATAAAATAAGAATAAATATTCTAAGAATATTCTCAGAAAGAAGAAAGACACTCTTTAAATATTTTTATGATTACGCATGTACTAGACCGTGTAAAATTGTCCCACGGCTCACCGACGCTTTTACATTTATTTGCATTATTTTTTCTCAGCGTCATGTTAGTATCTTTTCTTTTCTTCAAGTTCACTAGCCCTTTATTTAGCCATGTCTAATCTGCTGCTAATCCCATCTAATGTATTATTTCATCTCAGAGATTGTAGTTTTTACCTTCAGAAATTTGATTTGGGTCTTTTAAAATATATCTTCCATATCTCTACTTTCCCATTTGAACATATCTAATAGAGCTCTAAGAGTTATTTTAATGTCCTCCTCTGCTAATTCTAATGTTTGTATCAGTTCTGGATTGGTTTCAATGGATTAGTCTCCTCACTGTGGGTCATGTTTTACCGTTCTTTGAATGCCTGGTAAGCTCTGTTTGGATGCTACACATTATGAATTTTACCCTGTGGGGCATTGGATATATTTTTTAATTCAATTAGCCAACTTATAGTACATCATTAGTTTCAGATGTAGTGTTCAGTAATTTATCCGTTCCATATAACACCCAGTGCTCATCCCATCACGCACTGGATACTTTTGTGTTTATGTAAAGAATCTTTAACTTTGTTCTGGGATGCAGTTATTTGGAAGCAATTTGATTCCTTCACATGTAATTTGTATGAGTTGTTAGGCAGGTACATAACTATGCTCTATCTTAAGCTAATTATTCTCTCCTCCAGGAAGAACACCATTCCTGAGTTCTCTACCCAAATGTCTCATGAATTAGGAGATTTTCCAGTCTGACTGATGAGAACAGTTAACTGAAAGTTATTCCCAGCTTTTGCAAGTGCCAGGTGCTATTCTCTTATTCTTTTTCTTCTCCCCCATTTTTAGATAGTTTTGGAGACATTGATGTATATATACTCTGCTGTATACTCAGGGGCGACTTTTGCAGATCCCAAGGTCTTCTCCCTGTGCAGCCCTCTGCTTTCTAGCATAGTGTCCTGTGAGCTCTGGCCATCATAACCTTCCCAACCTCAGCTCCATGTCTTCAATTCTGCTTGGGTTTCCCGTCCTGCACTGCAGCCTGGAAGTTCTCTTGAGACAGTAAGCTAGGGCACTTATAGGACACCCCTTTGTTCCCTGTCTCTCCTGTGTTGCCATATGAGCAGTCTTGAAAATCGTTGTTTCATATATTTTGTATGTTTTGGTTGTTATTTCAGAAAGAAAGTAAATCCAGGCCCCTTTCCTCCACCTTGGGCAGAAGCAGAAATGAGTGTGCTGTATTTTAAAATTCTGTTTGACAGTGAGGCTCTTTCTTATGGTGCGTACTTTGGGAAAGTGTAGGTTAAAGCATTCAATCCATAGGAATAACAGAATCTGATAGACGCTCGGTATTTTTTGAGCTAAGAAATGGAACTTACCTTTTAAAACTCAAATTTCTTTGAGAGGTAACACTTCTTAAATCATGAATATTCATTAGCACTGATTAGTTTATCTGAAGATTGGTTTTCCATTTATTTTCTTGTCTATCAGAAACCCCAAAAATGGAAGAAGTAAAATTGTAGAGTCAGAAAATTAGATCCTGAAGACAGAACGAAGATAAGGACCAAAGCTTGATATTGATTCTAAATTCGATGATGCATGGAGATGTGGCCTGTCATATAGGAATGAACAATAGATACTAGTTCTCTTTTCTTCTAAATCTAATGCTAGGGGCAGGAGGACTGAATAAAGAAGTGAGTCTTGGGATATTCTTCAAGAGGTCCACAGTTAACAGGCTGGCTGCGCTAACTGGCCTAAGACACTGGGACAAGCAAGTCGGGGATAAGGGAGGAAAAAGAAGGACATGTATAGGCCACTAGAGGACAGTAACACAGAAGAGAATGGAAACAAGTGACATATATGTCAAATTAAAAAAAAAAGTCACGGCCAACAACTAGAAGTACTTCCAGACACACCTTCCTTCCTCCCTCCCTCTTGAAATCTTCTCATACAGACCCATGAGTCCATTGGTTTCCTATCTTGTTTCAACTGCTCTCAGTTTCATAGACTGGCTTTGGTCTAGATACTCAGTTCTGCCTCACCAACTCCTTCAGATCCTGCTTCACGCATCTGTCCAAAGTGCTTAGTGCCTCAGCTCCCTCAGCGCAGCACCTAGAACATTGCTGGCTCAGACTACAAAGGGGTAGAAGTGCCAAACCCACATGGTCCAAAACTTGCCTTCAAGCCAGCATGAAATCTGACTGAATAAGAATTGAGCTGTGTCCTGATTTCTGCTATAGGCTCGGCACAAGAGAACAAAAGGTATTTTTCCTTTAGCCTAATCCCACCCTCACACCATATTATACCTTTAAGAGAATATGAAATGAAGGGGTTTTCCGTTCTGCAGGTGGAACAGCTTTTGCTCCAGGGGATAATTCACAGACTTTTGTTTAAAGACTATAATTCTAAAGCCACAGAACTGGATTGCCCAGGAAGCCATGGGCCCATTGGTGGAGAGAGAGAGAGAGACAAACAGAGACAGAGACAGAGAGAAAGACACTCTGAAACTGGGTATCTGGGTAGTTGGGTGGATAGAAGAGATGTTGTCTGCATTTTGCTATGGGGAGTAACATTCTTCCGGTGGGAATGACGAGAAGGGAATGTGGATTTCAGGAGACTCTATTCTGGGAGCACAGCTCAATGTGAGGAGCTGTCAGTACTGCGTTTGGTTTAGGTGACCACTTTGTAACGTGCTCAGGGCACACACAGGTGCCCAAAGAGGGGCAGAGGACTAGCGTTGGATAGAGCATTAAGGAACACAGGAGTCAAATGTCAACGGATGGTCATAGTTACAGACGAAGGATCACACAACTGTCCCATTTTGCTGGTATCATGTAAGTTTTTCAACTCGTGCTAATAATCATCAAAGTTATGATCACACTGACGTTTTCTGACCACTTGAAATGAAACAGGCTTTGTTCTAAGCACTGACGCAACAGTTTCATTTAATCTACCCCAACCACCTTCCATAGACAAGACAGGTACTAATATCTGCATTTCACTAATGAGAAGACTGAGGCACAGAATAGTTAGGTAACTTGCCAAGATCAGCCGGCAATTGAGCAATGGAACCCAGAGCCTGGCAGTGGAGCCCAGAGCCCAGCAGGCCAGCATTGGCTGGTCCCAGAGCTCCCTCCAATCAGATGGTGGGACTCCATTGGAGTCCTATGTAATTTGATTTAAAAATAAATAAAGAAAAAACTGCTCTGCTTCCCATTCCAGATACCAAATCAAAGTTTTACCTTCTGCACCAACCAGCCGTGAGGAGAGGCGGGGGCTTGATTTGTAGAACAAGAGTCCTAGGATACCTTTCATGATGATAGGACTGTTTATACTCAAAGTGTCTGTAGGAAAAAAATCTCCAAACTCCCCTTCCTTGGAAGATATGGAGAAAGGGCAGAAGACATGTTTTCAGTAGACAAATGGGTCCTAAAGAGAATTCCATGAGGAAAACAAGAAAACCAAAAAACAAAGAATAGCAACAACATCCAAAACCCCTTAATTTTAAATTTTTATTTGACCTTCTTTTGCGTGGCAATTTGAATTTCAACTTTTGGAAGGACACAAATTCAACTGCTTTGCTCCTTGTTAAATTGGCCAAGAATCTTAGTATAAATAGCCGCTTTTCAACTGAACATCTATTCCAATAGTCTCCCCTTATCTGCAGAGGACGTGTTCTAAGACCTCCAGTGGAGGCCTGAAACTGCAGAGCGAACCCACCCCTACATCCGCCATGTTTTTTCCTATATGTGCAGACCTTTGCTAAAGTTGAATTTATAAATTAGGCTCAGTAAGGAATTAATAGCAATAACTAATAATAGAGTAAAATAATTATAACCATATACTGCAATCAAAGTTATGTGGACATGGTCTCTCTCAAAGTATTTTGCTGTACTGAACTCACCCATCTTTGCGTGATGATCTGAGAGGATAAAATGTCTGTGTGATGACGTAATGTGAGGGGAAGGACGTGGGCATTGTGACATAGCGTTAGGCTGCTATTGACCTTCTCACCGGACCGCGGAAGGAAGATCATCAGTTCCTGGGCCATCATTGACCTTTGGTAACTGAAACCACAGGTAAGGAGGCTGGTGGAGGGGGGTTACTGTGTTCCTGTAATTTATACTACTTGGCCCAAAGTAAATTTCCCCCAATATTTTGATCAGCCTTTTTAAGAGGCAGAGAATCAGGCAGATGATAGCACAAACTAGATGCAATTAGCAATTACAAAATGAATTTTAAAACTTGGTCTCTTAACTTCAAGAGGCTTAATCTAAGCAGAGATACCAGAAAAACACACATCAAAGGGCTTTAACAAAATGCCCCCAAACAAATCATTGCTGTGCAAAATATGTACATTCCTATGAATGAGAGCTCTGATTTTCAGAATTTGTTGAGTATGTACTATGGGTAGACACGTAGGTACTTTATACAGTATGTGCTAACGCATTTAATCTTCGATGAGGTGAGGAAATAAAGACCAGAGAAGTTAAGTCACTTGCCCACAACCACACAGCAAACAGGTAACAGAACCAGGTCTCCATCTGTCTGACCCCATCACACCTGCTCTTACCTCTGCCCTTCTTTCTTTTTTCAAGGATACTTTGGCTATTTAGGGTCTTTTGTGGTTCCGCACAAATTTCAAGATTGTTTTCTCTAGCTCTGTGAAATCTTACCCCGCCTTTCTTTAAGAGACGCAGAACGGTGGAGTCTTGCCTGCCAAGCGGAAGTGGTAACACACAAATCCACGACGGAAATAAATTCAAAATCAGCTTAGCTGGGAGGACCCAGCATACATTGGCAAGGTAGACGGGGCATTCGATAATTAAAAAAAAAAAAAAATTCTTGCAGGTGGTACTAGAGTCAAGGGGAAAAGAAAAAGACCTTAAAATTTAAAAACGACAATAAAGAAAAACCAGATAGAGAAGGATGAGGGCACGTTGACCCCTATTTCAACTTCCCTGATTTCTCCTTCACAAAACCATTTAGGGAATAGAGAGACAATAACAGGAGGGCAAAGGCACTTAATCAGAGATTTTACAAACCACTAAATCAAAAGAGAGTGTGAAATTCCCGCCCGGGGAAGCTAACAGTGAGATTAAGTGGATTAGTCTACTGTACAGGAATCCGGGGAATGCGGCTGCATGTGATTTTGTTGTGGATTACCCAGCAGCAACATGACGGTTTTACAGCTCCCAGAAACATATGGGCATGTGCCCTTCTGCAGACCAGCAAGAAAGAGCAGTGGCTGGCCCGCAGCTCCCCCTGCACCGTGCTGGTGGATTTCTGGACGGGGACGGGTACTGACATTTTCCCCAAGAGTTTGCGCAGGGAACATGTTGAAAATGAAAATGCAACCAGGCAAATCACACCCATAATTTCTATCATTTCTATACCGGGAGCCTGGGTCAGAATGGCGGTGGGGGGAAGAGATGGGGGGTGGGGCGGGGGACAAGGAGCTGGAATTAGGATTTTTGGCATCAGTCCTTCTAAAGAAAGAGGGGAAAGAAGGCCCTCTGACAGCATGCTTCCCAAACTTTGGGGGGAAATAGCTACCTGAAGATGATGGAGAAGAGTCCTTTCTAAACTTCTTTTCCTTCTGTTAACGGTACCAGCAGCCACGGTGGAATTAAAGACACAAACACACCACGCAGATCGCTAGTTTTCAGAGATCAGCCCCCGAACTCCAAAAAGCTAGAGCACTGGCTGGATACGTGTACCAACGATGACCCTCCAGAGGTAACAGTTTACATCAGCAGTCTATAATAAATAATTAATATAGCCCTAGGAGATATAAAGCCAGTGACATGGTATCTCTCCCTTGGCTCTAAATGGAACTCGAGATAACCTACTTTGAACAGTAATGTGTTCACAGTATGTGGGAATTAACTGCTCAATATAATAAGTACTATTGAATTTCCCATCTCCACACAGATAAAGGGCAACTGCCACGAAAAACACAGTAATAACAGTAACAGAGGGATGGGGGGGAAAAAAGAACCCCGTTTTTTTTTTTTTTTATTACAACCTTAAAATGTTATAGGTTAAAATCATCTTAAAGGGTTTAAAAAACAGCAATTAAATCTTTCCATTTCTATTTTCCAAGACTGCAGCTGAGAAATCGAGGGCCTAAGAGCCATACGGTGCTAGCCTGGCTAATAACACTCTGTGAAAAATCTCATTAATTCAGTCTGGCTCTTCAGATCAGCCGCTAAATCCTTGTATTGTCACTCATCCTCTGGCCTTTTCAGGATTTCCATAGCCTAACTAGCAGTATCTCCATGGAAACCAAGCAGTCCTGCTTTGCACATCCCAGAACTTTTTGTTCCTGACAAAGCTTGACAAATCACATGCAGCATGGAGAGTTTAACATAGCGAACCAAACCCTGACCCACACTTAGAAATGATAAACCCAAGCATACCAGCTTTATTATAAATGATTTCCTTACAAGATACTTAACCAAGCCGGTGAAATGTTGAACCAGACAAGTTTCAAGAACAAGGTGCTGGAGGGAGAAAGGGGAAAAAAAAAAAAAAAAGGCAAATAAATAAATAAATAGATAAATAAGAACCCCGGGCATGTTCGGCTGTAGGTTTTGGGATCTCAGTTTCTGTCTAATTGACTTAAACCGAGAGCAACCAAAGGAGAAAAAGAGTGAGAGGGAGGCTATTTCTGGGCCATTCCAGAGCCTGAGAAGTGGCCTTTCTTTTCCACTCTGAGTTGGAATAGAAATCCTAAATCCATTCCCTTGTTTTCCCTAACTCCTGCAAAGGATGGGCCTAGACAGCTCACAGGTCTCTAAGCCTGGCAAGTGCTTTTTGGCTGTTCAGCCTGGTTCTTTGGAACCGAGGCTCTTAGCCCTGGGAAATGTGGAGGCATGTCTGGCCCAGGAAGGTGAGGCTGGCCTCGCTGGAGAGAGAGGCCAACTTCCCTCACAAGGGTGACAAAAAGGCAGAGAGAGGAGAGGGTTTTCCAGGGTCCTGTCTCCAGAGAAGCAGACAAGGACCCAGCGGAGAATACGCACACATTCGCAGAGTGGGTGTTTAGGCCTACCTGGAAGCCAAATCATGACCTCTGAACTATTCCTCAAACTTAGCCAGGCTCGAAGTGACACAGGCCAAGGGGGAGAGCTAAGCATTCTGAGGGAAAAAGGGCCCGTCATGGCCTCCTCTGTCTGAGCGCTGCATTACCTGCCACCAATGAGGCTTCCTGACGGTTCACAGAGACAAGGGTGTCCAACGACCCTTAGAGGTGACACAGGAGGGTAAGTGTAACCATTATCTGTCTCCTGTCTTTCTTTTGTCACCCCTGCCATACCACAGGCCAGTAAAGGTGAGGTGGGTGACAGGGAAAGGCACAGGTGTGGGAGAGGGAGGCCTGAGAAACTTGCTTCTGCCTCCTTGGTCTGGGCCTTGTCCTCACTTGGAATCACACTAGGGATGTTTAAAGGTCTAAGACCAGGTGTTCCTTCTTTGTTCTTGGGTTGGAGACCAGCAATGTGTTAGAGGCGCCATGATACTTGTAGCGTTGGGCATGCTTTGCCTTGACAAATCAGACAGGACTCTACTGACCCCTGTGTTTGGCAGCAACGCCCAAACTCTCATTACCCAAGAGCTCACCAGCACAATTGGATGGCGACAACAATGACCAGTTCTGGACACATTGTATGTGTTCTACAAATATTTGCAGATTAACTGAATTAGTGCCTGTGAGATCTCACAGTTCCCTCTGATTCTGCAGAGCAAGAGTAAATGAGGCTTAGTCTCATTTCAACCTTCAGTGAACTTTACTGTACTCTTTGCCTTTATACAATCATAACATACAATAATAATAGTAATAATAATAATAATAATAATAATAGTAGTAGTAATAGCAGTTAGCTCTTACCAAGTTCTTACTCTGTAATACCAGACATTCTTCTGAGTGTTTCACGTATATTAGCTCTTTTAATCCTTGTAACTATCATCTGGAAAAGATACTATTAATATGCCCAGATTATTAATTTCATTTTATCAATGAAAATACTGAGACACGGAGAGCTTAACTGACTTGCTCAAACTCTCAGAGCTGGTTAGTGGTAGGATGAGGCTTCGATTCCAGAAAATACATTTCACCACTACCCTTTGCTGTCTTGTTATATTCTCGATGCTAAGTGCCTCAAATCAGAACAGTAAGTTAATTAAAATAGCTAACAGTTACTAGGTGTTGCTGTGTGCCGGGCGCCATTCTAACTTTGTATACATCACCTCAGCTACCTTTCCGACAACACTTCAGCCTTGTGCTATGAGGTAAACACTACGAGAAGCACGTTTTACAGACGAGGAAACCGAGACACAGGTTCAATGACTCACCCAAAGTCATGTAACTAATCGATGACACGACAGATTCAAACCCAAGCCACATGGTTCTAGAAGCTTCCGCCAGCCAGGACTCCTCTATTTCTCTGAGCAGTCTGGGCAAAATGGAGAATCATATTCCATGGAACCATTATTTCAGGCAACTATTATCTTCCCGAATGTTCCCATTTGGCCCACCAGACAAGCCTGGTATTAGGATGTTTTTCTTTCCGAGACCCTTTTTCAGAGGTATCCAAAGGAATTTGAGGCCCAGAAGCAGGCCAATGAGAAGGGCTGCCCAATCCCCTGGTCCAAAGAGGTCACCCCTGAGCAGGCCCAGACTCTTGTCCCTTCCTGGGGAACCGAGGCTCAGAAAGGTGCTGTCCCACGGCTTACACAGGACTGCCAGTGAGTTCAGCTGAGTCTAGCTACACTGTCAATGCTTAGGGACCTAAAATTAGACCTACCAGCTGTGTTTTGGTTCTCAAGCACGTGAATGTCTGCTCCATTCTTGAGCATGCCGGGTGTTGGAATATATATGAAACCTGCTTTCTGAAGTACGGGGAAAGCACAAAATTCTTGCACCTATTCTTCTATTTATTGTTACTCTTCTGAGGCCCTAACTTCTTTGCTATACAGGGAACAACATTTCCTCCCTGTCCATTTTCCCCTCTGGTGTGCTGCCTCCGAAGGACACATGGACACTCACCTTTAAGACACCCAATCAGTCCTTGGAGACCGAGCCTGAGTATGTGACTCCCACCCTCAGCCCAGGTGCTCTGGTTCACAGCCCTGGGTCACAGCCTCTCCTGGAAGATGCAACCTACTTGACCTAGCAAATGGGGCCCAAGGCCCAGCCCAAGGTGGTCCAAGAGCTGGTTCTTAATCTGGGAGTGGATAGGGCTCTGGTGAGTGGCCATGGGACACGGAGTAGAGAGGACGTGGGGTCCACATCCCAGAAGAAGGCAAGCCAGGCACTAAGGACAGTCTGGGGCAGGCAGTCTAAGATCAAGCAGGGCACCTCTCTGAGTCTGTTCACACTGCTGTAACAAAAATACCAAGGAATGAGTGACTTATAAACAAAAGAGATTTATTTCTCACGGTTCTGGAGGCTAGAAGTCCAAGATCAAGACCCCAGAAAATTTGGTATCTGTTGAGATCCCACTTCCTGGCTCATAGATGGCTGTCTTCTTGCTGTGTCCTCATATGGGAGAAGGGGCAAGGGAGTTCTCTGAGGTCTCTTCAATCAGGGCACAAATCTCATCCATGAGGGCTCCATCCTCATGACCTAATTACCCCCAAATGCCCCACCTCCTCATACCATCATCATAGGGATTAGGATTTCAACCTGTGAATCAGGGGAGGTGAGGACTGGACATAAACATTTAGGTCCTACTAATACCCAGAACAAAAGGGTCAACAACAGAGAACTGGCAAGATGGAACTGAGATCAGCCAGTCTGACCTAGAAAGATTCCAGAGGTATTTAACCCAGGGGAGTGAGAACCTTCTATAGCAGCACTGTCCAAGAGAAGGTCCCATGACAGAAAGTTCTATAGCTACATTAACCAATGAGGTAGCCAGTAGCCACAAGTGGTATTGAGAGCTTGAAATGTGCCTAGAAGAACTGAACTTTAAATTTAATTTAATAATTTGTAATTTAAATTAAAATGGCAGCATATAGCCAGTGGCTACCATCCGGGCAACATGATGGGAAGAGGAAGGAACTGAACCAGTGCACACATGAAATATGGCAGATCGGAATCCATGCCTGGAGCAACTTCTGGTTTCCCGGTCCAGCTCCCTGTCTTTGCACAGGGCCACCCTCCATCATGGTTGTTTTTTAGCCCCTTTCCTTGGGCCCTCATGAAGGATACACCCATTTTTCCACCGCAGCTCTTTTCAGCACAAAGTAGTCCTTGCTATGAGGAGATCCTTCATAGCTTAAATTAAATTTTACCCATTAAGTGTAAGCTCGTTTCTGTGAATTGCAGTTTTCTCTTTTCCGAGCAGTCCTTCCCACCTGTGGGCAACATTCTCATTTTGGCACCACACCCGTTCTCCTCTGTCAGCACCCCCTTCCCCTGCTTGAACCCACCACCTCCACCACCCTATTCGCAGACTTTGTCATCTCTCACCTAGACCGCTGCAGCCTCCCAGCTCATTCCTCTGCTCAACGTTGACTTCACACAATCATTTGTCCACACAGCAGTCCGAATGATCTTTTAGAAATATGAATTGGAACCTCTCACTCCCATGTGTCAAATCATTCTGAGGCTTTGCATAGCGTGATTCGGCTCCTGCTCACCTGTCCGTTCCACTTCACACTGTTCTCCCTGCTGCCTCCCCTCCGTTGCTGCCTGTGATGTCACCCTGGACACTTAACACTCTATAAATCCCTGTGCGCAGGAGCCTGTGTGTTGTGTTCATGGCTGGGGACACAGTGCCTGGTATATAGAAGGTACTTAATAAAAATTTATTGACTGAATGAGTGAATACTGGATCAGCATGCACTGGGGCCATGACAGGTGCACACCATTATGAATATTTCACTGCTACTAATAGTCATGCTGTAGTCTATCCCAAGTACTCAGTGGGCTTGAAAGGCATTTTTACATTGATCCTGAAATTAAAATGAAGTATGTGTATCTTAAGGGTTGAGCCATAAACTGGGAACAAGGCCGTATGTCTTAAGCCTGGGACTTCCTCTCTTCCAAAACAGTATCTTGGGTTTGGGTCTCAAAATTTACCATACAGGCCTCTCCCAGCCACAGCTACACATAAGCCATTTTGAAGTCTTCTTAGAGAAAACAGAGCTTAGAGTTTGGGCACAAATGGCTCCAGTGAACCTATTAAATTTTATACAGTTCTTTCAGTAACATAAAACAATAAAGATGGAATGATAAATCATTAGGTTGTGGTTGACGTTTATCAGTCCTTAAATGAGAACATGGTCCAGGCACAATTTCCATCTGCTGTTTCTCGTTTACTCCAAACCCTGTAGCATTTGAGCGTCCCATGGTGTTAATGATACTGTCACCATGAAGAGCATGTTCCGTATCTTTCCAAAAACTGTGTCTCTGATCTTGAGTCTATGGATGCCCACCCGTCAGTTCCCATCCCTCAAGGTTCACTGTGGTCACAAAGAGAGTCATCTGTTTGATTAAGGAACATAAATCTTTGGGAAGCCTTTAATTCATAAAAGTTCAAGATTCCACAGGGGATTTTCGAAACGCTTCCTTGGAACATAGAGTTATACACCTTTAGTTCTGCCCATAATAACCTGGAAGTTGGTCATAGGGGAGGATGCCAGACACTCTGCCAAGCTCAGGCAGCCTCTTGATCCACTGAGATTACTTCAGCCCGGTAGACCTTGGGGTCCGACATAAAGACCTTGCTTTACTGTGCTTATCTTCCTTTGACCCCTCCAAGGCCAGTATTATGGGATGAATCGTGTTCTCCTAAATTCATATGTTCAAGTCCTAACCCCCAGTTCCCCAGAATGTGATAGCATTTGAAAATACGACCTTTAAGGAAGTAATTAAGTCAAAATGAGGTCAAATGGGTTTGCCCCAGTCCAATGTAACTGGTGTCCTTGAAAGAGAAGGAGATTAGGACACAGACACTCACAGAGGGAAAACCACTTGAGGACACAGAGAGAAGATGGTCATCTGTGAGCCAAGGAGAGAGGCCTCAGAGAAAACCAACCCTGCTGACACCCTGATCTTGGACTTTCAGCCTCCAGAAGAGTGGGGCAGTAAGTGTCTGTTGTTTAAGGCCCTCAGGCTGTGGTATCTGTTATGGCAGCCCCAGATGACTAATACAACCAGAGGGCAAAAGCCACTGCTCTTCATGTACCCATCTCACCCTTCCCCACCACCAGCTCCTTCTTCTAATTGATTTTATCAGATCTGACCAGATGTTTGCAAATAATCAAATTAAAATTTGCAGGCACAAAAATAGTATGCTAGAAAAAAAAAAAATCTAGAACCTACTAGAATTTTCCATAGGGGGATTTGCTGCTGGGGCAGAGGATGGCCAGCTTAAAAAGGCCTTATCAGCATATCCAAACTACATTCTCTCCAAGTTTAGCAAGGGTTTCCAGGTGAGCTTGGAATGGGATCAAAATCATCATGTGGGATGGCCTGGTGGGCTGCTACACTGTGAGAATCTTTTCAAGTATTAGATTGTCTTGAGGGAAAGGATTACCATACAGAGGAGAACGTGTGCATGGGTACATGTGGGAAGAGAGGAAAAACACAGGAAGAGCAGATGGGGTCTGACACCAGACTCATCAGGGCCCTTGAAGAGAGAGGCACTGGAGGAGGAGCAGGTCTCTCTGAGGGACTCTGCTTCAGAGCCCCCATGACAAAATGGTGGACAGAACAAGGGAGGGGGCTTTCTGCCCATCTTTGCTGCAGCAGGACTGAAAGGAGCACTGTATTACATTCACGGCACACAGGTTTACAGCTGAAAGGATGCAGGGAGATATTACTCTGGATAAGGAATCTAGGAGGACTGCTCACAGGTCTGTACATGAGGCGTCTAGGGCCATGCGGGTATAGCTGGGGCGGCTGGAGGTCTTACAGACATCATCGGAGCAGTCGTGACGTGCCCGTGGTATTCCAGGAGCTTCTGCTCCACACACGGGTGTTGCTGAAACCTGAGGAAATGTGGGCCCTCAGTTCGGTTCATGTTGAGCGTCCAGGTCAATGCTAACTTTCATGAGTTAGGATGTCCCTATGTCACTCTCCTGATGACGTCTTTCCAAGGCTTGGAGTAACAGAAATATAAAATTGTTTATGACTTGGGTAAAGGATGCCATGTTTTGACTACTCAAAGAGGCAGAGAAAAAGCAGAGAATTGCATTATCCTTGGGGAGTGGGTTGTTTCTTCTGTTCTGTTCCAATCAGTTCTAATGAACCCTAATACGTGTGTGTGGGGGGGGAAGCTATCTCAGGAAGATTCCACAAATTTGATTTAGGTGCTCCTGACCACGCACAGGATTTCACATACAGACCTCCAGATATATACTGTGCAAGGTTTTCGTTGAGGCCCTAATGTTCCCTTCATAGCTTTTACTCACTTTCCTGGCAACCCAGGACGTAAGGCCCACACGCATCATGACTCCACTCGTTCCCCCGTCAGTCTGGCTTGGGACGCAGGGTCTGGAGCTGCATGCATTACAGCAAAGTTCAGGTTCAGTCTGGAGGTGATTTTAATACTCTAGATTGAGTCATCTTGGGAGAACTTGTTAGAGGAAATATGTTGCTGTAGTTCCACTTTGAACTGGTTCCCTGCGTTTGTGCGCGTGGGCATGGAGATGGTTTATTGAGGGAAAATGGATTCTATTTTAATGCAATCAAAATGACTGGACAACTCGGATCATAATTTGAGCATATTAAATCATCCTTTCTCGGGGCGCCTGGGTGGCACAGCAGTTAAGCGTCTGCCTTCAGCTCAGGGCGTGATCCCGGCGTTCTGGGATCGAGCCCCACATCAGGCTCCAACACTAGGAGCCTGCTTCTTCCTCTCCCACTCCCCCTGCTTGTGTTCCCTCTCTCGCTGGCTGTCTCTATCTCTGTCGAATAAAATAAAATAAAAATCTTTAAAAAAATAAAAATAAAAAAAATAAAAATAAATCATCCTTTCTCATCTTCAGCAGCCTTGTTCCTTGCCGCCCTGTGGCTTCCAAACGGAGAGCAGCCTGGCAGGCTCACGCAGGTCTCTTCTGTGGTGTAGAGAAAGTACTCCTGCCTCTGAGTGCCAGGCGGGGAGGTTTGCTGCCCTAGGGAAGCAGGTGGGTGTGGCAGAAAAGAAGTTCCAGATAGAACCCTGTCCTATCACCTTGTGGAGTGTAGCAGAGGTACTGAAACAAATGATCAAGAACGTGTGTTCTAACCTTCCAGAGCCCATGGCGAGGCCCAAAGTGGAGGGTCCAGCTCTCTGCTCCCTCTTTGGAACTCCACAAGGGGACTGTTCCATGGCACGAGCCTGTGGTAACGTGAGCCTGCTGAACGAAAGCTAAAAAGATGGTGTGGTGCTGTCAGAGTGAAAGTCTGAGGTAGCCCTCCTGAGCCTCCTTCAGTGCACGTGGGTCATGGAAGGATCCAGAAGTGTCTCCTACCCTGTGTGAAACAAGAATGGTAGCCAAAGGAGCTGACCGACCATCTGCCAGAAAGGTTGTTGTTGCCACAGCGAAGTGACCGGTAACCTCAAATGCTGCAGAACTTCTAGACAAGGGATTGACGAGCAACGACACCCGGATCCAAAGGAGGGGTCTACAGGGCTGGCGGGGGCTAAGTGGGCTGAACCAGTCGTGGCGAACCACCAACCCTGCCTGAGCTGAGAGAACAGATCAAAGAAATCACTTACAGAGTCTTCGTCAGCAGAGAGCAGACCCAACCGGATCCTGCCTGGATCGTCTAACCGATTTGGAGGATCCTAAGACCACCGCAGAGACCCAGGAGCCCTCTCCTTCACCGCTGTGGTCATACAACTCCTGGCCCGACCCACCAGATAACGCTATCATTCACTCAGGGGATGTGTCTCCAGCCGGACAAGGGGGACAGGTAGGAGTGCCCCAGAGGTTATGTTAGTCTACACTGCTGTGTAGCAAATTACTCCAAACTTTAGAGGCTTCAAAATTATTAATTTTTGTTAACTTACATTGTTGCTGTGAGTCAAGAATTCGAGAGTGGCTTAGCTGATGGTTCTCGTTTGGGTTCTCTGGGGTGGCCACAGTCAAGATGTTGGCCAGAGTGGCAGTCATCTGGGAGCTTGACCAGGGTTGGAGAATCTACTTTGAAGATAGGCCCTCTACTCGTCTGGCATGTGGCTGCTGGTCGTTGAGAGGAAGTCACAGTTGATTAGACTGTTTAGGTATCTTCTTGACCCAGCAGCTGGCTTCCTCCAGAGAAAGTGATCTCAAACACCAAGGAGGAAACACCAAAGTTTTAAGTGGCTTAATCTCAGAAGTCACACACCAGGACTTCTGCCATATTCTATTGGTCACGAGAACAACCCTGATGTGAGGTGGGAGAGGATTACATAAGAATGTGTATACCAGGAGCTGAGGACCCTTGGGGGCCATCTTGAAGGCTGAGTGGTGAATTCATTTTTGAATTGACTGAATCATCACCAGAAAAGTGGTTGATTGAACCAGAAGAGACTGGAAAGTTCTTGGAGGGGGTCTGAAGTCTATATGAAGAGACCACTGTATTTTTAACTAGGAAATTTTCCATTTTTTTCTTGGTCTGTCCATAATGGTGAGTCTTGAGAAGCAAAGTTGATATCAATTAGTTGAAAAATAAAAGAAATTACGTTTGTCTAGTGCTGAGTTTTGATTATTTAAATAAACCTGTTGCAGGTGTTTACTCAAGTTAAATACATATTTTTCACAAATGAGTGTAATTCTTTCTAGTTTGGGGTTCGTGGTTTCTTTTGTTTCATATCTCTTGGGCTTAGTTCCTGACTACTCTTCTTTAAAAATGGATAATGTATTTGATCTTTTTTAAAATTTTATTTATTTATTTGACAGAAAGAGAGAGAGCGAGCACAAGCAGGGAGAGCAGCAGAGGGAGAGGGAGAAGCAGACTCCCTACTGAGCAGAGAGCCCGATGTGGGGCTCGATCCCAAGACCCCAGGATCTTGACCTGAGCCAAAGACAGACGCTTAACCGACTGAGCCACCCAGGCGCCCCAGTATTAGATCTTTCCTTTAAGAAGTGTGTATTATAGATAAGAAAAGAAAAAGAAAAACAAAGAGAAAAATCTAATTTTGCAAAGATGCATCCCCAGGGCGGCGCACTTACTGGCTGGAGGTGAAGAGTGTCAGGTGCACCCAGGTGAAGCAGGTCCGCTGAGGTTCATGGCTTCAAGCACCAAGAGGGTCATCTCAAGTTCCTCAAAGTTCCTAAACACCAGGCAGCCCAGACCCCATCCTATCAGGATCCTGCTCCTTCCTAGGAAAGGGGAAAAAACAAACCACCTCCTGAGAAGTATCTCAGATAACAGTCCTACCCCAGTGGCTTCTGGAGAACGGAAAACTCTCCATAGGTCCTGGGGGCTTGGGAGGTGTGTCTTCCTGAAACAGGATTCTAATAACATACCAGAGCTCAGGTTTCCAGTATAATTGAAACCTTTGGAATTAATTGGAGAAGGGGGTGGGGTAGAGGAGGCAGGAATGGGAAACCTTTTCCTGCCATTGCTGGAAAAGTTCACGCTGTGGTTTTGGGGAAACAAATAGCCCAGTGTTTTAGTCTTGGACCTGAAGTGGGGGAGGGGAGGGAAATATGCTCTGTTTATTCTGCCTTTTGGGTTGGCAAGGGACAGATGACTTGGTTTGGTACACTGGGAAAGGAATTCCTAAATACTTATTATTTCAAAACTTGCGGTTTTGCATCCAGGCACCTAGGGGCCCCAGTCTCATGCACACGTTATGAATGTGTCAATCAGTAGATATCATGATTTTCCACGGCAACTAGCCCATCCACATAGACACTCAATAAATAGTATTCAGTGATGATGAAAGAAAATTATGCAATCTTTTATATATATAATATCATTGCTACACCGTAGGGAGAGGAATGCAGTCCAGCAGACAGAAGTGAGAACGAAAAATAAAATTTCTTATTTAGTATTCATTCGCCTTCAACGTATATCATGGGGTCTGTGAGTTACAGGGAAGCTAATTCTCCCTCCCTTCGTACTCTCCTTCCTGACTTCCAAACAACCCCCAGAGGTTTGAGGGCTCACATTGGAACATATGAAGGACACTGGTTCAGAGAAACTTCCAGAAGAATCCCCAAGAGGAGGCTAGACTATCCAGGGCACCTTAGCCTAAAGCTGACTTCCCAGAGTCCCAGTGTTTAGGAGCCCTTCCCGCTAGTGTTGACCAAATTGATAGCTATAAACTTTTTGCATTATTCCTGAACAGGACTACTGCCTCAGTTTTCTCATCTGTAAAGAGGATATAATTTGACATATGTGAAAGGGCTATAAATACTCATGAAAAGATGTCTGAAGTACCTAGCACAGTGCCTAGAAGGAAAAACATAACTTCTCCCCCTAGCCTGATCTATTGCATGAGGGAAACATTTGCCTCGTAAAGTTATGAGTATTCAACCGAAAACATCTAAAAGCATGGAGTGTCATATCTGATATATGGAAGGCTGAACAGGATGAGCTTGAGAAATGGTAATATTAACAACGTAATATTTGTATAATGATTATTGTTGTTGATCTCTACCTCTGTAATGTAAGCAAGGAATATAAAATATGTTTTTACCCTGATTTCTGCCCTCCACCCTCCTCCACCCCTGCCCTTACTTCCACGTCTTCAGGAATCTCTGTGAGTCTTTGAGATCTTGAGTTCTGGACATCCTTGTCCTAAGGGGAGTCAATAGATTGTCATGTTTCAGGGGCTACATTTAAAGATAACTGACAGCCAGACTTTTCCTTTGCAAGTCAAGGCTCAACTTAGAGGAATGAGTCTTCATGTTGAATAAGCAGATAGGACTGACCCTAAAGATGAATATCTAGGGGATAGGAAGAAAATGGGGAGGGGCAGCAGAGGAGCCAAGTCACGTCACTGATGGCAGACTGGAGCTCGACTCTGAGGTTACCCCTGGGAGGCAGCAAGCCCTTCTATGGCTCCAGTTGGATGGCTACCCAGGAGAACCCACCTTTATGCTTCATGCTTTGGAATGCCTCAGTGAGGGTCTCTACGGGATCACGGTATTGCCCAATGGATATGAAGCCACAACATCACCCAGTAGAACAACAGCCATGAAGATAATGGGTCTTGGTCTTGATCCTCCAAGACCAGTTGGTCTTGATCTCCATAGACCAAGAAGCAAGCCCCCCTGTTCCCTGCCTTCCATCTCAGTCCATCCCTACTCCATCCTGGAGTCCTGAGACCATAAGAACAAATAATCCAGTAGTCTGAAAACTTCCACAATAGAATGAGTCTTTCATGAATGAAGAGTTTTGCCATTTCCGGTTGCATGGAGGTGTGGGGTGAGCAGCATGACTTCTCACTCACTAATATCTCTTGAGAGACACAACCATCTCCCCAGTTTATCCTGCCGTGGGTTCTGTTCCCAGGAGGTCTCAGGTAAACAAGACACAGAGCATGTTCCCTAGAGCCTAATTGCACATCGCCCCCACCCCCTGGGGTGGTCAATTTTATCTGTCAGTTGACTGGGCCACAGAGTGCCCAGGTATTTGGTCAAACATTTTTCTGGGTGTTTCTAGGAGAGTGTTTTGGGCTGAGATTACATTTTGAACTGGTAGTTGGGGTAAAGCAGATTGCCCTCCCGGATGTGGGTGGGCCTCGTCCAATCAGTGGAAGGTCTGGATAGAACAAAAGGTGAACCTTGGCCTGAGTTAGAGAAAATTCTTGCCTGACTGCCTTGGAACTGGGACATCAGCTCTTTTTTGCCTTTAGACTCCAATTAAAACATTGTCTCTCCCTGGGTCTTGAGCCGGCTGGCCCTGGGACTGGAACTCTATCATCAGCTCTCCTGGGGTGCCAACTCACCCTGCAGCTCTTGGGGCTTGCCACCTCTATAGCTTCATGAGCCATCTCCTTATAATAACCCCCCCCCCCATCTCTCTCCTCTCTCTGGTTCTGTTTCTCTGAAGAACCTTGATTAACACATCACCTCTCCCCCGGGCCTGTAGGCTTAGTGCCAAATCCTAAGAAAAAAAGGTAAATGAGAGAAAGAGGGGGAAGAAAATGCCATGTGAGGCCTTGATCGATGAAGGAGCTCCTGCATGGGTCACGCTTTTGTCCAGAAACTTGGGGTCCTTGTTTGTTTCTGTACTTACGGATGGCTTCTATTTATAGCTGCTATGTTTTCAAAAACTCAAAGGGGAGATCCATTGTCAGGAACACAAAGGTTCCCACAGAGCTGGACAGTTTTTCAAGGGAGCAAGATAAAGTTTCCATCACTACACACAAACCAAAGTGCTTGGAGCAGAAATGGGTGCCGATTTCCCCAGAAAGGCGCCTCGGCCTTTGAGCAGTTAGGGCTGGGGAAGCATTCAGAGCTTTCTTTGAAGCCTCAGTGGCTCTGTTATTAGATTTGTCTAGAGCTTGTTGAAAAGTATTTATTAGAGGCCTTCTTGAGCCTTCCTCTGTCTGATATGTCATAACTTTTATGACACAGAAATAACCAAAATGAAGAAGCAGAGACAACTCGGGGCGGACTTGCCAGTTCTCCCAGGACTGCCGGCCATTTACACGGAGAACAGGCGGGATAATTTATGGGGGCAGGACTAGTCTGGAGGAGTGAAATAAAGCCCAGCGCTCTGCAGCAGTCATAATGAACAAAATAAATTCCATCGTTATGCAGATGTTCCACGAGGGCTGTCAGTGTGTCGAGGAAAATTTACTCCCTGTTTCCGACGCTCGAGACAAACCATTCCACGGGATGAAAAACAACGCGGAAGGAGAGGGTAGAACCCGGCTCCGCGTGGTCCCCAGCAAGTGTTACTCTAGGTGTGCAGCGACGCACGTGGGTGACAAACGTGCCCCACGAGCCACCGTTTCCCTTCATCTACAGACAGGGAAACTTTTTTTTTTTTTTAAGCCTAGTATTTCCACCTGGAAGCACTTATTGAACCCTGGGAAACAAGGGGAGACTCTCCATCTGGGCCCTTTTGAGTGACTGGGTCTATGTGGCTCCAAGAGAAGCGAAAATAAAATACCAGTTGCTTTGCAGAAACCAGAGATCGTTTCCATCCCCTCAGCCCGTCTTGCCTCCCCCTTCGAAGAAATCCAGAAGTGATTCTCTCCAGTGTCCACCAGGGGCCATGCGCTCCTTGCCAGCTACAGCGAACACTGCCCAAAGTCTCAGATTCCTGACGGCATCCCTGAGCAGCAATCGCCCCTCACCTCTGGATCTGGTTGGCGAACATTCCCGAACTGTGGTTCTGCAGACGGTGCCAAGGAGCTATATAGTCAGGTCTCCCGGCCACCTACAATTATGTGTCTTGGGTCTGATCTCTACTGGACTCAGCCCCAGTGGTAAGTTCACCATACACCATGCCTCTCGCCTTCTATTTTATTTCATTTGGAGGGAGGGGCTCCTCACCAGGAATTACTTTCTCATTAGGGGGCTGCGTTAGGACCGCCAGCTTGCTCTGCTGGAGAAACCCTTTGTGATTCCGGAGTGGTGGTGCAGTGACTCTACAGCCCTGTGGATCCCCCTTGGCAATCCCATTAGCCAGGTCCCCTGCCATCTGGAACACACCTGATTTGTGCACCCCCCCCCCCAGTTGTATGCATTGGCATCTCTTCATGGCCCGTTTTTTTTGTTGTTGTTGTTGTTGTTTTTAATAATCTCGACGGAAAAGCAGAAGTGAGTATCAATTTCTCAATGAAACATTCCTGAAGCCCACAAGGAGCCCAGCACTTGCTTCTCCCTTTCTGGATTTCCAGGACTCATCCCAACTGTAGGTAGACACAGCCAATCCATCCCCGCTCAGAAATACACCACTGACTCTGGAAGCCTCACCACCAGATTACCCAACTTAAATTCTAGGAGTGTAAATGAAATGCCTTCTCTTCTCACATTCCCTAAGACAAAGAGAATCACACCAGGCAACCACTCTGCAGCGGGCCAAGCCTGGTGACCTTTTTTTTTTTTTTTTTTTTTAAAAAAAAAAAAAAAAAGAACTCCAACCCAGCAGCTTTATTTAGCTTGGGCTGCTCTCGGTTCTGCATAAATTTACTATAAAATCATAAAGTAAAGCATAAAAGGAGAATGGCAACAGTAAAGTAGCTATACCACAAATTCGACAACGATTATATATTCTATCTAGGGCACACTTAACTCTCTAATTGCTAATTGTAATTTAAATGAAAACATGTGTTTCTTGTTAAACTCATCAACTACATTTGTAAGTGCCGCCGAGGAGGGCCGGGATCGAGGCGACACGCACACCTCTGGGTCTCGACAACCCCAGGGCTCGGGCGGTTACTGGGATGCGGTCCGACGTCACGGGTCCTTCACGCACGCGTGGCTTCCCAAACCCGATCACGCGGCAGGATGGAGAGGGGAGCATCTGGGAGAAATGGCTCTGCCGGGATTCTCTGCGTGGGGTGTGCTGCTGTCTCCCACATGTCTGATGGTTGAAACCCCGAGAAGTTCGTCCGGATCCAGCCCTATTTGGAATCTAGCCCTCTGCTTGCTGAAGATACTCTATGGAGTTATAAAATCCTCCTGGCAAAGGAGCTGCTTTCCCCTGTAACTGCCCTGCTCCCATGGATGCCATCCACCCCCCTGGGTGGGCACAAGAGAGGCCGTAAATCAGGGGATGCTTGTGAGGATCGCGTGTGACAGACAACGCGCCAGGATTTCATTACAACTACTGGTACCACGTAGCTGCTTAGCCAACATATGTCTCGTTCTTTGACCTGATCAGCACAAATCTGACATCACGAATCGAAAGAAAAAGGAAAAAGCTCCTGCCCTCACCCTTGTTTAGGGAAAAGCCTCTCTTAAACCATGAAAGTCTGCAAGAAAGAACAGTTGGTAAGGGCAATGTTATTTTCAATTAGATATCGTAGTTAGAAATCGTCCATCGAGGGGCGCCTGGGTGGCACAGCGCTTGAGCGTCTGCCTTCGGCTCAGGGCGTGATCCCGGCGTTATGGGATCGAGCCCCACATCGGGTTCCTCTGCTGGGAGCCTGCTTCTTCCTCTTCCACTCCCCCTGCTTGTGTTCCTTCTCTCTCTGGCTGTCTCTATCTCTGTCAAATATATAAATAAAAAAATCTTAAAAAAAAAGAAAAAGAAATCATCCATCGAATTACGTTCTGCTTATTTTTCATTGTGCTAACAGGAATAATTTGTAAAGAGCTTATCAACCCATTGATAATGTGGAAAAACCTTTATAAGGTGTTTGGAATTCTGTATTAATCTGTGTTTTCCATAGAGACATGACCAACAGGAGATATTTATATTTATGATTTATTATAAGTTCATGTTCTTCTGGAGAGTGAGGGGCCCCACAGTCTATAGTTGGCAAGCTGAGTGTTGAGGAAAGCCAATGATGTAGTTTCGGTCCATCTGAGTCCAAAGACAGGAGACTAATGTCCCCGCTCATAGTCAGAGTGAGAATTTTCCCTTACTCAACCTTTTTGTTCTGTCCAGGCCTTCGGTGGATTGGATGAGGCCCGCCCACATCAGGGACAGCAATCTGCTTTACTCAGTCTGCCAACTCAAATGTTAATCTCATTCACAAACCCCCTCCCAGACACACCTGGAATAACGTTTAACCAAATATCTGGGCAGCCATGGCTCCGTCAAGTTGACATATAAAATTCACCATTACAAAATTTAAGATTATCTTATGAAATATTGAAAGCACTGCCTCTACGAATGCCCTGGAGAGTCTATGGGTTTGGAGTCAAGCAGGTCTAAACTGAATTCTGGGTCTCTAGAAATTTACATGACCTCACTGAGATACAAGTCATCTGAATGGTCCAATGTGGACAGTAATTATCTGCTGAGTTCATTGTGTTCATCACTTGTGTGGTTCAAGGTCTAAACAGTATCCCATAGAAGTGCCTAGTGTTAGAACCACCAGCCCCCATCCATGTGGGGCCAGGGGAATCACGGTCCATTTTCTGCTACTGGGACTGTGATGTGCGCATTAGTGGCAAAGGGCTAGTGAGCTGGAGGATGGGTCCAGTTGGTCGGTTCCTCCATCTCAGCCTCTTCTCATCTATGTATTCACTCATTCTTCTTCACCTTCTGGGTTGCATGCTGATCCTGGAATACTTGGTCAGAACAGTCTGGCATGTGCTAACTCACAAATGTAGGACCCCCCAAATCTCCTTGCTTTCCAGTCTCTCCCTGGAGACTGGAAGCTTCTCCATTGGATTGGTTATGAGTTAAATCGTGTCTCTCTAAAACTCCTATGTTGCAACCTTCAACATAGCACTTCAGAAAGTAACTGCTTTTGGAGATGGGGTCCATGAAAAGATGGTAGGCACCGGCAACATGTGCACACAGGGGGAAGACCACATGTGGACACAGGGAGAATGTGGCCATCTGCGAGCCAAGGGGAGACCTCAGGAGAAACCAACTCTGTGGACACGTTGATCTTGAACTTTGAGTCTCCAGAGCTATGAGAAAATGAATTTCTGTCGTATAAGGCCCTTAGTCTGTGGTATTTTGTCCTAACAGACTAATACAGGATCCTGAATACACAAGAGGGCTGTGAACACATCCTTTGAGGGACAGCAGTGAGCTGCCCACGAGCATCTCCCTTCACTGCATTGGTGATAACTTGCCTTTGGTGCGGCCATGACGGTAACTTCCCGATCCATCACTAAGCCGAGCAGAGGAGGAAATACCAGCTTACCGTCCAGTACAGCATCCTCCTACGCCATGAAACACTGCTGGTACTACATGTCACAGACTAGCTACTCCACACCTTCCATTTTCTTCTCTGGGTTTACCCTATACATTAATTTTCCTTCCTCACTACAGCTCGACAGCCCCTCACCACCCTCCCCAGGTCTGACAGAAAGGACCCTACTTTCTTTCTTGAATTTTGTTTTCAGGCTTCAAATGGACAGATTTGGATTCATCATAAGTCTTGGTGATTGAAACACTCTGATCCTTGGCCCACACATGGCACTCTTATAAAATAATTCAGTAACTAATCATAATATAAATACCCCCCCCCCGAACCTCTCATCCAACATGAGAACCAAAACACTGACGGTGATTTACGCTGATTTACGTTCTCCTCTCCCATCCTATCCCCTCACCAGAGGTTACTGCTATACTGAGGCTGGGGTTTATCTTTGCTTTTTTTTTTTTTTTGAGAGAGAGAGAGAGCATGCATGCAAGCAGGGTTGGCAAGGGGGCAGAGGAGAGAGAATCCTAAGCAGACTCCCCGCTGAGCAGAGTCCGACAACAGGGGGCTCGATCTCACAACCCTGAGATCACGACCTGAGCAAAAATCAAGGACGCTTAACCCACTGTACCACCCAGGCACCCCTCATTGCTTGATTTCTTAAAAGTGAAGTGTTTGGGGGCACCTGGGTGGCTCAGTGGGTTAAGTGTCTGCCTTCAGCTCAGGTCTTGATCTCAGGGGTCCTGCATTGGGCTCCCTGCTTAGTGGGAGGCGTGCTTCTCCCTCTGTCCCTCCCCCCCATTCATGCTCGCTCTCTCTCTCTCAAATAAATACATAAAAATCTTAAAAAAATAAAATAAAGTGTTTTATACCACATATCTAGAGTGCCCCAATGTATATTGTTTTGTCCACTTTGTCTGCACTTTCAATCTGTTGACGTAAACTTGTTGATGTATTCCTCACTGCTCCACATTTGGACCCTGTTCATCTGTCCTATGTCCCCCTTTACTCTAGGTGCTAATGCTCCTACTTTCTCTTGCTCTTGAGGGGGATTGCCAGAGATTATTTTGTTCATCTTCCGAGAGAATCAACTTTAAGCTTTATTGTTCTTCTCTATTGAATCATGGCTTCCACCTCATTGCTTTCCACTGTCATTTCTTGTAATCCTGTTCCTTCTGCTTTCCTTGGGCTTACTCTGTGGTTCTAACTTTTTAAGCTAGACAACGTAGGGCATCCATTTCCAGACTCTCCTCTCTTCTAGAAGGATTTAATGCTTTGACTTGACTGTGGTCCCACCTTCATTGCATCACGCAAGTGTTAAGGTTCGGTGTTTTCATTGTCATGAAATCCGTTGTATTTTTTTAATTTTCCACTGTGATTTCTTCCACCCATGAGTTACTTAGAGCTCTTTTTTTAAGTCACTTTTTAAAAAAGATTTATTTATTTATTTATTTATTTGAGAGAGAGAGATAGAGAGAGCGAGCTTGAGTTGGGGGAAGGGCAGAGGGAGAGAGTCTCAAGCAGATTCCCCACTGGGTGCCGAGCCCGATGTGGGACTGGATCCCAGGGCTGTGAGATCACGACCTGAGCCAAAATTAGGAGTCAGACACTTAACCAACTGAGCCACCTGGGTGCCCCTTCAGTGATATTTTTTAAATGTTTATATTAATAAATTTGATTTCATTGTTTCCCTCTGTGTCCCTCTTTGTTTCTCCAACGCTGGTCTTGGAAAACGGAGCAGCAGTTTGTGCTAAGTCACAGGACTGCAAGGAACCAGGACTCCCTTGACCTTTCTTCCCACTTCCCACTCCCAGTCTGCAAATCCAGTGCCTTGTCTCAGTCTTTATCTCATGACCTCTCTGGGGCACAGGATGCCCTCCCCATGAGTTCCCATCTCCCTGGATTTCTGAGACTTTCTCTCTCTGGTTGTCCTGCCACCTTTCTGCCAACTGCTTCTCAGCCTCTTTTGATGGCTCCTCTTCTTCTGCCCATTCTTGCATGTGTGTGCTACCGAGGGTTCTGATCTTGACTTCTTTCCCTAGACACTCTCAGTCTTCCTATGCCACCATATCCTGATATGCTCATGTCCGTCTTAAGAAGACCCATGGCTTAGCCGCCTAAGCTTCTCACCGTGCCCTGCTCTCCCCTGCTGTGGGCTCAGTGAACAGTACACACTGTAGCACGTTGCCTGATTCCAGGAGGTGGAGCCTTGATTGCTCAGCAGTCCCTGCATCAGAGGAACTGGTCAGAGTGGGAAGGACGATGTTCTTCCCTTCAGTGGGGCAGCATTAATGCACCAGGTTCTGGTGACAAAGCCAGGTTCACAGGCAGAAGCACACTCCCAGGAACCCTCACTGGTATGCCCTGATCAACGGTTAACTTTTTGAAAAACTGAATTTGGTCAAACTGGTGATGAACACAGACATCATTCTTATGGAGTAGGTCAAATTTCGGATGGTACATCAGCTCCCTAGGACTGCTGAAACGAAGTAGCATAAACCGAGTAGCTTCTGCACCCAAACTGTATGGTCTCACAGCTCTGGAGGCAATTGTCTGTGATCAGCAGAAAGGCTGAAGGACAGTCTTACAGCACCAGGTGACTTCACTGCCCCACTCCTGTGGAAAATGGAAAAGAAGGTTTAGTTTCTGGAGAAATTCAAGCAAAGGAGCCTTGAGCTTGAAGATAGTAGACACCATTAGTCTGAGATGTTACATAAAAACAAGGAACTCAGAAAATTCTGAAGCTTTCAAAGCAAGTCACAAAGGACGAGGAATCAGGATCACGAGTGGATTCCCAACAGCAAAGCTGGAAGCTGGCGTAGCAATGCCTTTGAGATTTAGAGAAGAAATTTTTCCAACTGAAAACTCTGTTTGAGCCAAATGATCAAGACAGTTTCAAATATGCCATGCCTGAAACTTTACCTTCAATGGCACCAAAATGAGAGAATAAACTAAGAAAGGAAGACATGGGGTGCAGGAATAGGCGATCCCCCAAAATGAGAGTAGCAAGTGAAATTCTCTAGAAGGATGCTGAAGACACACACCAAGAGGATAGCCGTGTATCAAGTCTAGAGAGGGTGGAGGGCTCCAGGGGGGACACTTCTAAGAAAATCAAAGGATCTCTTTTGTTGAGAAATCTGGTAGAAGTGTTAGTTATAGAACATAGAACAGTAAACAGTAAAGAAACCAGACAATCACGAACTCCAGGAAAGTTGTAGAAAGAAGGAAGGAAGGAAGGAAGGAAGGAAGGAAGGAAGGAAGGAAGGGAGGGAGGGAGGGAGGGAGGGAGGAAGGAAGGAAAGAAGGAAGGAAGAGAGGAAGGGAGGAGAAGAAGCAAAAGCAGAAGAATGAGAAGGAGGAGGAGAAGAAGGAGGAGAAGGAGAAAAAAGGGAGAAGGAGGAAAGAAAGAAAGAAAGAAAGAAAGAAAGAAAGAAAGAAAGAAAGAAAGAAAGAAGAAAGAAAGAAAGAAAGAAAGAAAGAAAGAAAGAAAGAAAGAAAGAAAGAAAGAAAGAAAGAAAGAAAAGAAAAGAAAATGTGCTATGATTATGCTTCTCCATTGTGAACAGAATTTCTATGGTCACAGTCATGTAAACAGCTAATTGTAAGGTGACCATGTGCTACCATAGGATGAGGCTGTGGGGAGAACGTGTAGCAGCATGTGGGTCTGCGGTATCTATAAGATTTTCTATATAAGATTCCCCAGACTCTTTTATGCAAGAAGTCAATAGATGCTATCTAAATTGGAAAAATAAAGAAATACTAAGCATGGCAATTAGAAAAGTGGAGCTAAGTACCAGAAGTACTAAACACTAAAAGAATTAAAAATCGGTTGCCTGGAAGGGGTGAGGGGTGGATTTAGAGGCGTGGGATACTTTTCTCTTTATATGCCTTGTAGTACACTTTGACCTTGTAATTTATGTACATAAATTTAGCAGATAAAAGTTAAAATTATGATAAAATCTTTTTAAGAGGAGTTTTGAGTATCCTTTTTTATTTTAAGCACCATCTCAGCTCTGCCCACCAGCTGGCTCTGCTAACCCATGCCCTGACGTTTTAGAATGGCACAGGACTGACATGTCTCCACCCTGTGACCAGGGAAGGGAACACTACTGGTGGATAAAGGGTTTTAGTTAAGCTTCCAGGCGAGCACCATTAAACAGTGAACAAGAGCAGTTCACAGCCTTCTAAATGCCCTGTTTCTTATCTGCTTGATTGAATAGCAGAGAGTTTATAGTAAGAATATCTTTGTAGACCAAAAGGTGGGAGATTTGGGTTTTGTTTATTTTAGTCCCAGTTTATAAACCCCAAATCCAATTAAATGGTCCAAATTGTCCAGATTGGTGGAAATCATCTATTTGGGAAATAAAAAGTATGGTAGGCTCCAAGATGATTAGATGCTTCCAAGTCTGGGGTTTTGGCAGCATCCACCCAAGGAAGATAGAGATGCAGAGCTCAGATAAGCCCCTACTTCCAAGGCTTCTGAGAACCTCCAAACCTACTCTGAAGCTCTTGTTAAATACTTTTCACTGGTAGAAGCAGTGCAAAAAGGCCCATCTGGAGAATTCTCATTGAACATGAAGGTGAGCCACGGTGGGAGAATGAGGGCCTTGTCCTTTTTCATTTATGCCCTGAGTGAACTCTGACAAAGCATCCAAAACACCCTCCGAATATAACCCCCCACCCCCACCACCACCACCCAACCCTGTACAACCAGAGTCAAGAATCCAAGTGTGCCAGCGGGGTCTCATGCCCATGGAGCTGGCCTGGAGGCAGAGCCAACCCTGACAAAAGCAAGGCTATGGGGTGCACCCTCTGATGAAGATGTTCTCTGGATTGGGGTGGAGACCCACGTTTTTCATTTGTTCTTTAGAAGTTCATCATGGTCAGCTCTGCAGGGACAAGAGAAACCTAGGCATGCTCCCTCCTCTGACCTGCATGACCATAGTGATGGGCTGTGACCAGGGAGGAAGTGAAATCAGGGAAGGCAGCCTGGTGCAGCCATCTGCGTCCCTACTGGTCTGCAGGTTTGGGCTGCTACCTGGTCTTATCAGCTAGTGACATCCACACGGCCATCCATTTCCTCTCTGCCTGTGTACCCAGAAAGCACTTCTGAGGGCAACAAGCACCAGCTAGCAAAGACTCAGTACCAAGTAAACAGCATGCTTGCAAGGAAGCAGAAGCCTTGCTCCTTTGAAGAATGTGTCTTGATAGCTTTTGCACGTAATGCAAAGAAAATAAAGGAGAAAATGAAAAACCTCCCAGAATACATATTTCCCCCACAGAGCATTTGGTGCCATTTTGACAGCCCTGGATTGTACTGATCGTCTCTTGGAGAAGTTTCCAGCTCTAATGACATGGAGCATACATGTTTGCATGAGCACATTTCATCTGAATCTACACCAAACTCTGAACAGGGTGGAGAGCAGAAATCTGCCCTGGAAGAGGTGAGTGTCTCTGAAGCACACCCCACTTTGTCCTGTCCTTGAGTTCTTCCAATTGACTCATATTTGAAAATAGAAATGTAGTTTTCAAGCTAGATCAAAGGTGGTAAGTAAGTATTAGACATTTTGGTCAAATTCTAAGTAATTTTGTGAAATTGTAACCACGTTAAAACATTGAGGACTCTTTTTCAAGGCTAAAGACAGTCCATTTTTAACCTTGAAAAAAATTCTGGTCAATGTCTTAGGGAAAAAAAAAATCATTTACTAAATTTCTACATCTCCAAAGTGGGTCAGCCATGGTTTTCATGTTTATTTGTTTGTTTCTGCTCAAATTCACAAGGTTTCTGGAGTCAGCCCCATTGAGTAACTGAAGATGAGGCCAAAGAAATCTGATCTGAGATACTGTCCAAATTATCTGATGTTCTTCCAGGAGTGGAAGAGCCTCTATCATCCTGAAGTTGCTTTCCCTTCCAAGTCTGCTCAGATTTTAACTACATGGAAGCCAGTTCTGAATATATATCCTAGACCCTTGAAACGAAATCTCCGCCTTGTCCATCCTGACCACCTACATGCTCAGACAGGGTTATATCTGTTTGTCCCTTAATCGTCCTTTGGTTTGTAAGAATCTTTGTAATTTTTTCTCAAGCGTACACATCACCTACTTTGCTAGAATGTGATCTCTGAGAGCAGCACGGGTGTCCCCAGAGCATCTAGAACAGGACTGTGTCCCCACCTGCCCCACCTTGTTCCTGTTGCCCACCCCTCTCACAGCATGTGTGCACTCACCCCCGAAATAAACATACTGTTTGATCTGCTGTAGGAGAACCGTGATTAAAAATCACGTGAACATTGTATGTTTGGAGAAAGAAATTATGTAAGGATTTTTTTTTTGATAATACTGAAATCTCTGTAAAGGGCATGGTAATTCTATAAACTGTGTTAGATAAATACATTATAAGCAGCAGTGGTCGTTAAACAAGCAACACTGTGATTAAGATAACGGCTGTGAGAAATGGCTTAAAATAAACAAGAAAATACTTTGAAGCTTAAAAGGAACATGATCAATTTAAAAAGTGTTAGGAGTATGAATTAGATCATTGGTGTTCCTGATTCAGATTGGGATTTCAGTTTCCTTGTCTTAAATAAAAGGGAGAGGATATGATCTTTATGAAATCTGTCAGGTTTAACCTGCCTTGTTCACTTTTCTTTGTAGAAGTTGTTTCTAAGCTTACAGAGGTATCGTATGCCCCCTATAAAAATGACCTCTCCCTATTACCTCTCCCTGTCCCACCCCTATGCATTTCTATATACCATTGAGCACTTGTGAACACACAAAAATCTTTTTGGTACGTAAGTGGCATGATAATATACATACTGTTCAAGCTTTACTCCTTTCACTCCATAACTGGTATCTTTCCATATCAGTACTTTCAGATCTGTGTCGTCCTATGGATGACTTAATGTTCTACATAATCATTGTATCATAGTTATTCCTCTATCAAAAACCACCTAAGTCGTGCTTTATTGTTTGATATCACATGCCGGGCTTCCATGAGCATGCTTGCACATACATCTTGGAACATGTACATGGATATTTCTGTAGGACAGTTTCTGGATGAAGAATTTCTGGGGCAAGGAGTTTGCCTCATTTTAATTTTGATGGGTTCTTTCAAAGGAACTTCGTAAAGGGCTTTGTCATCTCACCGGCAGTATCCGAAAGTGTCTATTTCTTCACAGCTTTACTGACCCTGGATGTTATCACTCCTTTTATTTTTTGCCTCTCTCATAGATAAAAAGAGATGTTTTCGTTTGCCTTCCCCTGTTTTAATTTGTATTCATTGGATTATTAAGGTAAAAAAACTTTTTTAAAAAAGATTTTATGTATTTATTTATTTACTTAAAGTGCACACGAGCGGGGGGGCAGAGGTAGAGGGACAAAGAGAGAGAGACTCTCAAGCAGACTCCCCGCTGAGTGCAGAGCCCACTGTGGGGCTCGATCTCACAACCCTGAGATCATGACCTGAGCCAAAATCAAGAGTTGGACACTCAACCAACTGAGTCACCCAGGCACCCCCTAAAAAAAAAAAAACAAAAAAAAACTTTTTATGAATATTCATTTCTGCTTATATTTTTCTCTTTGTATGTATTGGTGCTGTCAAATGTCTGATAATCATACTGATCATTCTTACTTATGAACAAATTAATAAATGCAGCACTATCAGTGGCTGGATTGCATTTCTTCTGCATCATTCCATCTTCCTTTCCTCTGTCAGTCCTTCCCCTGATCTGGAGGGGCTTTGGTGGGCATGAGGCACAGGTGGCGGGGAGCTGGCCCAAAGGCTAGGTGCTCCACCACTTCCCAGGAAAGGAGGATCTGTGCTGGGGTCTTTATCTTACCTCTGAACAGAGCTGCCTTTCCATTTTTTCCCTTCCATGCTGTCGTAAACATCTGAGTCTCAGTGTCTCTGTCTCCAGCCTCAACATCTAAACTAGAGGTTCTCCCTCCCAGATCCTTCCATTTATTTGAATAGTAGCTCTAGTGCTTTGTTTGGGAAGCCATTCCCTGGAAGCTAGCAGGTCTCTGTGGGCTGGGAGGGAGAAGGCTTTGATTGTCACAGCTGTTCTTCAAAGCCTTCTTTTGTGACTTGGCTCATAAGTCACCTGCAAGACCACTCCTATTCTAGCAATAGTTGACTGTGATGTTTCTGAAAGTCTCTTACCTCTCAAGCAGCCTCCTCTTGCTTATGTCCTGGGCTCCAATTCTCCCAGTCCACTTATGCACTAAGATTCTTAACGGGGGGCAATTTTGTAACCGTCCCCCCCAAGGGGCATTTAGTAATTGGAGATATTTAGTTGTCACGGGTTAGGGGGTGTCACTAATTGCTAGTGGGGAGAGACCAGAAGGGCTGAGAAACATCCTGAAATGCACAGGACAGTCCCCACACCAATTATCCAGTCCAAAGTGTCAATAACGCCAGGTTGGAGAAACCCTGATCTAATCCCATCTACTTTCTAATGGAGTGTGCCCTTTCCTGTCTCCCAATGCACTTACGGCTTTATTCTCTTAAAACATATTTTTTTGGTAATTTCAATGAGATTTGGGGAGCGAGGACAAGCATATGCATGAGTTCAGTCTGCTATCGTGAATGAGAGAATAGATTCTATGATTTTGTTAATACACTCTGGGTACAGAATGATGTGCAAACATTTCCTAAACACACAGGTTCCGATTTCATTCTTTAACTCTTCTCTTTCTGCTACTGTTTTGCACAAGAGACATCGAACTAAAATGAATGCATGGTGCCATCTGAAAAAGCCAAGGATTTAAATGTTTTAAAAGTGTTAATATGTATGAAAGGGATGTGCGTCGGAAAGGGAAAGACCACTCCCATTTTGTCATCTTGGTGATAGTAGGGAATTTTCATGCTGCTGGCCTCCCATAGTATGTTTCTAAACTTAATATTAAAAAAATGAGAACTCACATCCCCAGGAAAACATAGAATGTAGGAGCCAAAAGAAACTTAGCGATCATGTGATAGATGGAGACATTAATGGTCTTCATGACTTACACCCTATGTGGTTGCTTCCCACGTTGACACTGGGCTCAGCCACGGATCTTGCTTTGGCCAATGGGACATCAGCAAACACAGTGCAGGAAAAGGCCTGCAAGGGCTTATGCACTGGGGCATGCTCCTTTTGGAACAATGCTGTACTACGTTAAAAACTCAGAATACCCTGTTGGAAAGACAACATGAGACAGACCGAAGCATCCTGGCCAACATGTGAGTAAGATCATCTTGGGCTGCCCTGGATGATTGCATCTACGTGATTGAACACCAGTGAGACCAGTGGAAGAACCACCCAGCTAGTCCCGGTTCAACTACAGAATTACGAACAAATAAATGGTTGTTGGTGTAAGCCATTGACTTTCGGGCTGGTTGGCAACACAGCAACAGATAACCGAAACAGAATCCGATGTCTTACTTTTAGAGATGAGGCAGCTGAGAAAGTCATGTTCCACATAGTGGCAAAATCGCAGGTCAGCTCCATAAAAATATAATATAATACCCATAATCTACTTGAAGTAGTACTGATACTCTTTCCCCTACTTATCAAAATCATCTGCATGATGATTTATATTCTAAACACACTTTTATATTCTAAACACACTTTTCCCCCTTCCTCTCTGACACTACTGCCACCACCACAAGTGGGAGAAAGCTGGTAGTAGAATGTGTGAGAGTTACTTCCGAGCACCAGCAATTCAACTTCCTGCCTGAATAGTAATAATAAAAACGCTCCTCTTCTGCATTAAAGAAGAACCCCTTCCAGGATTTTCACATTTCATATATTCTGAAATGAGGAGCTGGTCAAGTAGTTGGTCCCACAAAGGTCCGGATCTCAAAAGGAATGAAAAAATTAATCCTTTTGGTGTTGGGTATGGGTAGGGTCAGTCTCAAGTTCTGACTTTCTAAGTCAAGTATGGCCCATCTCGGAGCACCAAGGGTTTCCCCCAACCCGACATCTCCTGAACGATGTGGCATGGACATACTATTCGAACTCTCAGGATGACTATGGGCTGGATCCATGGGACACCAAGAAGTTTGAGACATACCTTTAGACCTCAAGCGATTTCTAATCCAAATGGAAAGAAATATCACATACTCATCAGAAATTAATAGAAATTATGTTCGCTTAAACAGGTATTGTCATACTGGTTGTTAAATTATTGAACTACTTCCCTCTGAACTGCCTCCAGTCTCCTGAGAGCCACCCCCTCTCCCTTAATCAGCATTCCTGGCTCCTCCCCTGGGCTCCAGAGCTCTCCCTCACTCTGGGATCAGCAACGGAAGCAGGAATGCTTTGCTCTATAGTTTCCTCCAGAACCCTGTCCATCACCACCCTGTCCATTGTAATTGGTCAGTGACCATGAAGGTTGTTAAATATTTTTACCATCATCCTGGAGGCAAAGCAATAAACTTCAGCTCTAAATGAGTAACAGAGATGCCAGGTGTTGAATACAGTCAAACAGTGAGGGCAGGAACACCATTATAATGGGGTGGTAGAGGAGAGGTAAATTTTGAGCAATCTGGAATGAATAATGGGGGAGGGGCAGGACGCTTGATGTGTTCATTTCATGAAACAGAATTAGGGGACATAAGCACCAGGCAAGGGTGCCCAGTTTAATGACAGAACTGGGAGTAGAGTTTAGGTCTTTATAATCACCGAACTCATGAAGTCTCCAGATAGGAGGAGATAAATTACTTTCTAAAATAAGGATATAGAGGCAGGATGAACCAGGTTTGTTCACAGACTAGGGTGCTTCCTGGGAGTGAGATTTTTATGAAGAAGACCGGCCAAAGACATCCTCAAAAAAGGAAGAAAAGAGTTATTTTGTACTTGTAACTATACATATTATTTCATACGTGCGACTACAATGTTCTTCCTTACACTTTCTCTTCGTCTTATCTCATTTTCTGCTGTAGTCTCAGATGTGATTTTTAAAATTTTCTCATTTGAAAGTTTTCACTTGAAAAGCCACCTCCAACTTGAGAAAGGTGGTTGGGGATAGAAATCTAAATAGACCTTCAACTACGTTTTGGTTTTACAATTGTCCATAGAAGATTCAGCAGATACCTAAGGAGCTATCTGCCCAGCATTTTTTTTTTTCTGAGAATGTCTCCCTTCCCATCGCTGTAGTTGCTATGGGATCTGCTGAGTTAGAGCAATGTAACTGCCACATGGCCAAGGCTAATTGGGCCAGTGGCAGGTGGTGGAATCAAGCAAGGCCAATGAGCTCCTTCTCTAGGATTTTCAAAATTAGGGCAATATGATATAAAACTTGGGGACCACGTGTTTCCATGTTTACCACTTGAAGAAACAGAAGAGCCGGTCCTCCAAAATCAAGAAGAACAGAGCTGTGAGGTTAGAAGAGTCTCGTGGCATTGGCCCTCTCCCTTGTGGTTGTTTCTAAAGTCCAGACGTGTCCTTTTGTCAGGTCAGAGTAGTAGACTGGGATTCTGCTAATACTTTCTTCATTTCATAAGTTAGTATGAGCTTGTTTCTATGTTTTTAACCGAACAAAACCTACCCAACAGTGAGAAAATATACCTATTTGTTTTCTCTAGGCAAATCATCACAACCTTGTAATCTGAAAGAATGATTATTGGAGTAGAAAGAACACAAGCTTGGGGCAAGGAAAAATTTGGATGCAATTGACTGGATAGTTCCATTCCTGAGAATAAATCCTAAAGAAATATTCAAACTGGTGTGCAAAGATAGACAGTCTGACAGACAGAGAAATAGAGACAGAGAGAGACACACACAGAGAAGGTCACAAAAGCATCACGTATGATATTGAAAAATGATGAACAACCTACGTGCTCACAGCAAAGACACTGGTTACGTAAATAAGAATACATCTACAGTACATAATCATGAAAACAATAGCATATTTTAACTGTTAAAATGGAAAGACATCCACAGTACGCTGTTAAAAGGGCAAAGAGAGTTCTATGTAGAAAAAGACCAAGAAAAAAAAAATAGTGAAGAAAACAAACCCAGAAGAAAAACACAATATGTATATGTATAGAAAAATGTCTAGAAAGACAACAAAACTGTTCACAGTGCTTCTGGTGTAACATGATCACAAACATTCTAAATTACTTTTTTGTGATTTTTCTCCATCTTACTTTCTTACAACCATCATGTAGTATGTTCACAAGTATACAAAGCAATAAAGCCACAAAGTTGTGGTGCAAATTAAGAATCCTACTCATGGTCCCAATACAGTACTTCTTCAGCGATCTGCCTTCCCCGGAGATCTAGTGAACAAGAACGCTGGAGAACCCAAGCGAGACTGGCGTCAATTTTGATCAGAAGAAAAACAAGATGGCAGAGGGCAAATCAGACAGGGGGAGACACAGCTTGGGTTCGCTGGAGCTAACCACCCACCCAGGCCATATTAGGCCTTTTCTCCGCAGCCTCTTTCTGCTTTAGAAAGAACACTCACACACCTGTGCTGAGACTTGAACTCAAAGTGAGTGTTCTTAGCCCATGAGCATCCCCTCTGGCCAACTGTTAAAATTAGTTATGATTTAACTACGACAGAACATGCCAGAAACACAATTTTGACTCGGAGCTGTCAGGACCTGCAAGGAGACTGAGATTTGACTGTACCCATGAACAAACCAGGCAGCCTGCAACAAATTCCTGGATGCTGGCAGACGACATGAGACCCTTGAGTCAGAAGAGCAGGTTTTTCTCCTAGCATTGCTGATATCAAGGGGATCATCTCTTTCTTTTTTTTTTTTTTTTTAAGATTTTATGTATTTATTCAAGAGAGAGAGTGCATGAGAGAGATATCCAGAAGTGAGGGGCAGAGGGAGGAGCAGACTCCCTGCTGAGCAGGGAGCCCGATGCGATGTGGGGCGAGCCCGATGCGATGTGGGGCTCAATCCCAGGACTTCAGAATTGTGACCTGAGCCAAAGGCAGATGCTTAACTGCCTGAGCCACCCAGGTGCCCCCGCAATCATCATTTTCTTCTGCCAGTTCCCCGAGCCCCGTTTCCACAGGATAATGTGCAGAGAGCTCAGGTGATGCCTGCACACTGGCATTGCAGGAAAGGAATTTCAGCTTAGAAAATCTGACTCTTTTCTTTTTGTTTCGTTTTTATTTTAATTCTAGTTGGTTAACATATAGCGTGATATGGTTTTGGGAGGCTGAATCTTTTATAATAGGCTGTCAGCATCCTGTTCTCTGCCCTGGAGGGAAACGTTGTCTTTATTTTACTGGACAAATCTTCCTTTGGTTTGGGAACGAGACACTATCTCTATCTTCGCTGGCTGTCTGATCTACAAATACCTTTGAAATGATTTCAGAGCAGAACTTGTGAGTGCCTCTGTTTGCAAAACACGTAGAGATGAAAGCAACCTAGGGAGGACTGTCTTCCAAGAGCAGTCTGTTAACTTTTTACCTTTTGCACAAATAAAAGAGGAGCAACCCCAAGGGCCAGAATTCAACAGTGACCAAGTGTGTTAATTTCTTTGAGCCATTAGAGTTATCAGAGTCGACTGCAAGATTATTGCTGAATGAACCCAAGAGGACACAGATGCTTTCCTCCTAATTCAATAGGTCAATTTCTAAGAAGAAATGTCTAGCCTAGGGAACTCTCATTCAGCATATCCAAAGCAGGTGCTGTACAGCAATCTAAACACAACAGAACACACATACATAATCTTAGGGTGACTTTGTAGGTCTCATAAATGTCCAAGATATTTCTCGATCAAAATACAGACATCTCTCGTTTAATTGCGCTTTGCTTTTTTTGCACTTTCCAAATATTGCTTCTTTTTCCCCCCACACATTGAAGGTTTGTGGCAACTCTGGGTTGAGCAAGTCTATCTATTGGCTCTATTTTTCCAACAGCCTTTGCTCACTGCATGTCTCCCTGTCACATTCTGGTAATTCTTGCAATAGTTCAAGCTCTTCTGTTATTATTGCATTTGTTGCGGCGATCTGTGACCAGGGATGACCCACTGAAAGCTCAGATGATGTTTAACATTTTTTGTAACTACGAAGTATTTTTTAAGTAAGATATGTACATCGTTTTTCAGACATATGCTCTTGCACATTTACTAGACTACCGTAGAGTGTGAGCAGAGCTTTTCTATGCACTGGGAAACCAAAAAATTCATTTGACTCCCCTAATTGCAATATTCGCTTTATTCCTGTGGCCTGGAACCATCCACAATATCTTTGAGGTACACCTAAATACAGAGAGATTTTAGAAATCTTGAAGATGAACGTGGGGTGGGTGTTGATGGAGAAGGGGCACCGGGGAACTTTCTGCGATGACAGAAGTGTCCTATAGCTTGATAGGGGTGTGGGCTATACAGGTGTGTCATTGGTCAAAACTCCTGTCATTCTACCCTGAAGATTGGTGCCTTTCACTCAATGTAAATTACACCTCAATTAAGAAAACACCGTCAAATCTCACTTACTCCGGGGCTCATGAACTTAGCACGGGCAATCCAGATCTCTTGCTCTACGTGCGTAAATTTTTCCTCTACGTTCGGTAAACTCCATACTACTTCTCCATCACGTTGCGTGTATTAATGCCTCTGCTGGATAGAACGCGATAGCAGCTCCTGACCGAGCAACGTCACTTAGTTAACTCAGTTGCTTCTTCAAAAACCCCCATTTAGCGCAGTTCCTGGCATCCAGCAGGCACTCACTCTGAAATGAATGACTTGAAAGTTCAAGAGCAGCATCAGTGGGTGGAGGCTGAACGCAGGATTACTGAACGACAGGTCAAGCATGTTTGGGCTTTATTAGTATATTTTCATTACCTACTGTCTTGTAAAGCCATTTTGTAGATAATCCAAAATGCCGGAGGGAAAGGAAGAGGCGCTGTGTGTCTCATTTTCCATCAGGTAACCATGTGAGCCCTGCATGGCAGTGAGAGCCCCTCCTCCGTACTTTTGCTACATCCTTTGTTCTAATTATCCAGCGGGGAGGAGGGAAGATCAGCAAAGGGCAGAGCGACGGACACTGAAGGTCAGGCTCGCAGATATGCACAAAGAAGTGCTTGTGAACGGCATTCTTGGGGTAAAGAAGTAAGCAGCCAGCACACCCTCCCTCCTTTCTTCTTATTCTAGACTCTCAGTCATAACAGGCGTTCCCTCCTGGACCTGTCTCTAATGTGGCGGTTGGAGGACAAAGATGGTGTCCCAGAAACACATGTAATTCAAGTATCCCTGGGATGCCAGATCTCCTAGGTTCAAGATATGTCCTATTAAGTTTTGTTCCCTGAAATCTCTGACCTGCTCAAGCAGGAATGCCCAACCCCACAGAGTTTTATCTGATACTCCCTCTTGCTCACCATGTACCCCTGGGAACCCCTTATGAGCCAGCCTGTCTGCTCCACCCGCCTCCCAGGCTGGCGTCTTGAGGGGTCATCCCCACCCACCACACCCTGACCATCATCAGATGACTGATGACCCTGTCAATCCTTCGGCGTCCTCCTGTCCTTACAGCTGATCACCTCTGAGCAGCCAGAGCAGTTCCAGAGTGTATGCAAAAGCAGCAAGAAGGGTTTCCTTCCCCACTTCTGGTTGTTTCCAAAGCACACAGTCTTGCATGAAAACAGTCCCTTTGGCGTCAGTGCCTTCTCCTCATAGGGTCCCCACACCTGGCCAGGCGCCACAGTAAGGTACGGATGCCATGCTTCTCCCCCGGGCATCCTGGCCTCATACAAATCATATAACCACACAGCCCCATTCTCCTCTCTGAGTCCCTCCCTCTTGGACCAAAAGCCACTTGGCGTATCAGTCATGTAAATTCCCAAAGGATACAGCAAATAGCTCAACTAAATCTCAGGCGAGCTCTGCTGGGACCCTTGCTGTCCCTGGGGCTCCGGGCTACTTCCTCACAGCAGAGCAAGAGGGAGCTCTCTGCTCTCATGAGAGAAAAGAATTTCCTGAAGTGCTTAGCTGGAAGGTCAATGAAGCGGACATGACATCAGAGACTTTGGGACGGTGCTTCTTTCCAGATGCCATCCCCAAACGTTCCAAATTATGATTTGTTGAGATCCAAAAGGTCTTGAAGTCATTGGAGACCAAGGAGTTTCCAATGTTACTATACATTTAACAACAACAATGAGAACGCATAGAACCCACGCTCTGCTCTTCTACGAAGCGGATTCTCCTTATCCCCATCTTAGAGATGAGTAACTGAGGTCCAGGGAGGTTAAGTGAGTGAATCAGGGCATACGATCAAAAAGCGTGGAATCAGGGTTGAATGCAGGCAATCTGAAAGAGAGCCTAAGTTTTGAGCTATTTTACTGCCGTGTCTCGCAGAAGGAGCCAAGCTCCAGGGAGCCCGAGGCCCAGAGTGTAGGAGGAGCGGGATGAGTAAGTCTCCAAAGCTCCCAGTCATCGGAGGCCTGCCGCATACACCCCCTCACCCAGAAGACGGAAGATCGCACATGAAAGCACGGGCCCGGCAATCCCTGGGACCCGGGACACTGACCCTCTCAGAAGAATAAAGGGTTCAAGTCTGTCCCGGCCAACATCTACTGGTAAATCTAGCAGACAACTGGACAAGTGTGCTTTGTTTCATTTAAGGCTCGTGTGGGTTTGGCTCTTAAAAGAAGTCGGAAGCCAAAGAGCTTCACTCAGACCCCTGGGAAGAGCTACACTCAGGGGACAGTGACTAAGAACATACCCAACGCAGCACATGTCTCCACAGCGTGGTGACGCATCGTTACGTCTTGCCACTCAAGAGTGAGTCATTCACGACTGGGAGTGGGGAGGACAGAGCAGTGAACAGGGGGAGGAACATGAACCAGTGGCTTCTGATGGCTTCTATTGTTCAAACACCATTTCTCCCAGTAGGGAAATCAAAGAATGTTTATAAAACTAATTTGTTCTCTCCTTTCCTTCCACAATACTCCACAGTTTAAGAAGGCAAAGGGCATTTCAAGAAGAGGGAACAACCCGTACAGAGGCTTGGATTTGGGTATGTTGAGTGAGGCCACATTGGAAGGATGGTGGGGGTCTCGTGAGGTTGGTGGGGCCTGAAGGGTGCAAACCCGGAATGGGAGGCAAGGCTGCTCACTCGACCTATGTGCGCGTGTGAGATGTCTTGACCATTTCAGAGCAGCAAATGCATCTTCCAGACTCTGTCCTGACCAAATTAATGCTGTTCATTAATGGAATCTCTCCAGTTCAATTGTATTTATTTTTTTAAAGATTTTATTTATTCATTTGAAAGAGAGAGAGAGAGAGTGAGCCAGGGGAGGGGCAGAGAAGCAGACTCCCCAGTGAGCAGGGAGCCCACTGTGGGACTTGGTCCCAGGACTCCAAGATCCTGACCTGAGCTGAAGACAGATGCTTCACTGACTGAGCCCGCCAGGCGCCCTCCAGTCTTACATCAGAGTCGTATATTGTGCCCCAAACTCTATGCTACACTTAACAAAACAGGGGTGAACTGAACCCCAGTATTGAAGGCCTTCCCTGAGAAAGTTCTGGTCCTTTGAGAAGTTGATATCTCCTCAAAGTCTTAAAAATCCTGAGATGAAACAATTAAACTGCCCAATAACAAATCAATTTTAGGCTGAACTACAAAGCCACATGTTATGGACAAATCCCCCCCCCCCAAGTTCTTACGTGGGAGTCCTAACCGCCAGTACCTCAGAATGTGACTGCATTTAGAAATGGGGTCTTTAAAGAGGTAATTAAGTCAAAAAGAAGTCCGTAGGGTGGGCCCTCATCCCATATGACTGGGGTCCTTATACCAGGAGGAGACTGCGACACGGACACAGAGGGAAGACTAGGTGAGGACCCAGGGAGAAGGCAGCATGTGCCAGCCAAGGAGAGAGGCCTCAGGAGAAACCAACCCCACCTCGTTAATGATGGAGCTGACAGAGGAGCTGCCCTCGTCACTATGTCCTCTCATCAAAAATAATCACGAGGCTGCAGAAGGAGGTGGGAAAGAAGCCCAAGAAGACCCCGCACGCAACAAGGAGTCCTTTGGGGGGTAATAGGACACTGTTGGATGCGGGGCTGAGAGGCCTTTGTGGGGTCTGTGCTGGTCTTGCCTCACAGGCCCTGGCGTGAGCGTCCCGTATTTCCAGGGTGAATGTGGAAAGAAGGAAGAGGCCCTGGGTCTCTGGAAGGACCATCCTTCACGTTCAGTGAGCCTCGGAGAGCTCCAGCAGAACAGCACTTAGCCAGGGGAGGGTGGGTTTCTTACCCACCCTTGGCCACCGTGGCGTGGCCCCCTCCCCCCTTCCAAACGGGTCAGAAGGCTCTGGAGGGTCGAGGCTTGTTCTGGAGGTCACTCCATTAATCCTTCCCTTCTGCCTTTCTCTTTGCTTCTCACGGAAGCCCAGAAAGTTCGCCTCCTGGTGATTCTTTTCTCCAACGCGTCCTGCCTTTTGGGTTTGGATGCGCCGGCCACGAAGCCAGCTGTGGCCACAGGATTAATTGGGCCAGGAGGCTTTCGATCCCCAACCTCTGTGGGCTTTTTTGCGGGCTTTCTTGCTCTCTCCCAGCAAGCCCCGTGTCTGTGGGACGTACCATGTCTTTAACATGCATGCATTTGAAAGGACCAGATGAAAGCCGCTTCCGTGAGCTGGCCTAATTGGACAGAATTGCGGTGGCGAGGTAAGGGGTGGGCCTCATCAGGGAGAGGGGGGCGAGCACACAAGGGAGGGGCATTCTAGAAGGACACTGGCTCTTTTTGATGAAAACGTGGGCCTCCCTACAGTCATTCCTCTTCAGCGGCTGCCTCGCAGATGGACCCTCTAATTGAATTTTCCTACAGGCCTGGGGGAGGGAGTCATTCCAGGCCCGGAGAGCAATTGAAGTGAATCGAATAGCTTCAGTTTCTTTTTATCAGGAGTTGAAGGGGCAGGTGGGGTGTGTGTCAGGCTTTGTGCTTCTGTCCTCTGCCCACCATCCTCTACTATGCAATTCACCTGATTTTTCACCCCCTTTTTAAAAATCCCCACTCAGGGTTATTTTGCTACGTTCTGGCCTTGGCCACTAGGGTCAACTTGGAGGAAGATGAGTTGGACACACAGGGCTGTGCGTGATTCCACCGGATTCAGCAACGCTTGACAGGGCAGCTGCTCTCTGCCTAGGCCTGTGTTCTGCTCCGAAGGAGACCGTGACACGTTCACTGTGTGCCTTCTGAGAACGGAGCCTCGATCGGGGACAATGCTCTTACAAGAAGAGCAAAAAGCAAACCAAAACAGAGCCCAGATAAACAAAGCCACGTGAAGAATAACAAAAGCCAGCACGAAGTTCTCAACCGAATAGGTGAGAGCCGGAAATATGTGGGCAGGGTGACCGGAAGGCCTCCCTGGAGGTCGGAGGTGTCGTGGGACATTTAATTTGGACAGTAGCCTGTAGGTTGGCTGGTGGAAAAAATAATAATAATAATCCATGTCTAGAAGGCAGTGCACCTCTCTGCCCAGGGAACACTCAGGAGAAGAGAAGAAAAAGAGGCCCCCATTCTGCGCCCCTTGTGAAAACAGGGTGCTGTGTCTGTGACCAGGATTCTGCTGCGTGGGCCTCAGATGCCAGAGTTTTGAGTGCGATTCTCAGCAACGCCGTGAGGAAGCCTGGCTGTCTGCCCACCCACCTCTTTGGTCATCTGTATAGACCTTCCTGAGGTGGGGAATTTGGCAGCGGAGAGGGAAGGGAAGCATGTTAGCACAACAATCTTGCATTGGTTCGGTTTTTCCTCAGTGTTTGCTAAGCCTGCCGACCCTATTTCTGACTGTTTGTTAAAGTCCGGAGATACGAAGTCAAATATCACATGGCCCCTGAGGCTTAGGGCGGGGGAGAGCTGTGTAGGCACGTTGAATTCTGTTAAGGAGTATTTTGTGGCGAGAAGTGTTCGTTGTGGGGCAAAGAGGAGTTACAGGATGTAGCAGGTGAGGGACCAGCATCGGCTGTCTCTGTGTGGTAGAAATCCCCGGATGCAAACATTCTAAACAAAGGGGAAGGGTACAAGCTCTTCATGTTGGCCCTTCGTGGCAGCCACATGAAGGAGGCCAAGTGGCCCTCCTCGGATTAATCCAAACCACTCTCTGATGCTCAGGGGTGGTGACCTTCGGGGTGGTGACCTAAGCTGTTGGGGGGATATGGGGTGACCAGGAGAGAAGAGACCACTGCTGTTTTTTACAAGAGGGAGGTTTGGATGGAAAGAGAAAGAAGGCTACTCTGGGAGGCTCGCTACCAGCAACGACGCAGAGGGGCAGTGAGAAGGGATGTGGAGAGAGCGGACCGCCTACGTGGGCGAAGGAACGCGTCCGTAAGGAATGAGCAGATGTCTAGGCAGGTGAAGAAGAACCATGGAGGCAGATCCTCACCTGCATGAGGAATTTGGCTACTCCTTCAGAAAGAAAAAAAAAAAAAGAAAACAAAAGCAAATATAGTAACTTTCATCAAGTTCCCACTATTGCCAGATATTTCCGTCTTGATTTTTATCCTTGTCAACATTGCTTTCAAGGTCCTCATGGAATCCTTACGTAACTGTCACAAAGTAGTCAATATTCTCCATGGTAGAGAGGGAAACATCGAGGTGCCAGCAGTACGTGTCACACACCTAGGGTCGCACAGCGTGTGGGTGGAGCTGAGAGTCACACACCGCCTCTCGCGTCACAGCTGCCTCCCGGGACAGGTAGCAGGAGAACGGGGTCACGGCCCCCATCCTCTTGAACATTCCCTCCGGCAGTCCAGGAATTTTTTTTCAATCCTCAAGACCTTTCTCAGCAAAGGCTGGCTCAAGTCCCCTGCTGAGAGCTCCCCGGGGGCCCCGGAGAGGCCATCCCAACCCATGGTACCAACCACACAGGGGTGGGCAGTGCCTGGGTAGGTGGGCACCAGCAGGAAGGTGGGCGAAGCCTTCCAGACAGCCTTCGGGCCACTGTTTTAACCAACAGGCCTCAGCTCAGGCAAACCTGGAAGGCCAGCCTGTCCCAGTCTCTTCCTAACGATGGGTCCCATGTAACGGTCTATCATGCAGCTGCTGGCTTAGGCACTTCACACGCATTCTTTCAATTACTTCTCGCACCAGCCCTCGAGGGTAGGAGGGATCCCTCTGGTTTGGCATGTGAGGAAAGGGCAGCTCTGAGAAGGGGTCGAGCGAGGAGTCAAAAGCCAGTTTGGATTCCCACGATGGTGCTCTTGCCCCTCGCCAATGCAGCTTTTCCAGCCGCCATGCCTGCCAGAGTCTTAGAGTTGAGACTCAGTAAATGCCTTTTTCGAGATCAGCCCACGCCCCCCACTGCTAGTCCCCTGTGTTGCCTCCTCTATTTAAAAAACCAGCACAGAAACCTTCAGCGAAGGCAAGGATGCGTGAGGAGTATACGTGCTAACGGGAGAAGCAGTGTTAGAGGAAGCGTTAGAAGAGCAGTTGCTTGGCCAGATTCTGGTGTGTGCGGGCTCCCAGGACCCCACGCAGCCACCCAGAGGAGACGGGATCCAGTTCCTCCTTCACCCCCAGGGACCACCTACCCAGGATCACAGACTCGGCCTCACATGGCAACGCTTGGAAACAGAGGATTGATGATATATAAGCTACCATTCGTTGCCAGCCTCTGTGCCCAGCACGTCACATGTAAGGGGGGGATGAGATTTCAAAGCAGTTTCTCAACCTCGGCACTACTGCCACTTTGTGCCAGATCATTTTTTCTTGTGGGGCGGTCCTGTGCATTTTAAGATGCCCAGCAGCACCTCTGGCCTCTACCCACCAGACGCCAGCAGCATCCCTCCCATTTAGGACAACCAAAAATGTCTCCGGACGTTGCCAAGTGTCCTCTGGGTGACAAAATCGCCCCAGGTTGAGAAGCACCATTTCAAAGCATAAACAGATGTGCCTCTAACTTGATTGCGTGGGACCCCGTGCTTCTAGTTCCCATCGGCTTTGACTCAGGTCATCCCGAGCTGTCCTGAACAGCTGCTTGGAGCTCTGAAGGACAGGGTCACGCCTGCAAGGTGACCCTCCGTAGAGCCGATGCATAACAATGTGAGCCCCATTAATGAAGGACCCAAATCCAGAATTAATTGCTCCCAAACCCCTGGGCCTCAGGTTCTCTGGGTTGATTTGCTTGGGAACAGCTGCTGGTAGACAGAAAACCCTGGAAGAACTCTTTGTCAAATGCTGCCTGGCCACTGATGGGACGTGCGGTGTTGCAAAGTGACTCAACGTGCCTCTCAGTTCAGTTTTCTTGTCTGTAAAGCCAGGATGGGTCCTCAGGAGTATTAAACAGAGCGCTAAGGATGCAGCTCCCACGCCTGTGTAGACACATAGGAGTCTTCCTATGTCTAAACTGCCTTCGCCCTCACTTGTATCTCACGAGACAAAGACAGGATTTTATGTGGAAGAAAAACCAGTGAGGGGCGTACCACGGATTCCATCAAAGGCAGCCCGTGTGATGAATGGGCGGTTGTATTTCCTTCCAAGCATGACGTTCGGGCTTGGCACAATGCAACTCCTTTGTGCATCTCAGAGTAATCTCTCTTTGACCATGTGCTCAGACCTGTTGGATCAAAACGGCCGTAGGAGCCTTCGCGAGAAAAGGCGTGGGCCCCTCTGCAGGTGTCTGCTGTCCGATAAGCTTGTCAGCAGAGGCTTTTCTGTGCCTGGCTCGTCTGTCAGAGGTACAGGTGTGCCTGGGCTCAGCTTACACTCCTGAGTCGGGGTCATGGTTGCCAGGACGGACGAGTTTCGCCCAGAGATGGAAGCTTTTATCACCCGGAATAGCAACCTACGGCAGCCTGGAGGCCACAGGGGTAAATGCATAGGTTTCTTTCGGCCCTGCAGCTGAAAACCAAGAGCCGATGCCCCCAAAGAGATCGCATTGCTGTCTTCGATGCCGAACCAGGTTGGGGCAGCTCTTGGTTAAGCTGCAGGCCAGGGAGTGAAAAGAACCAGGGAGTGGCTGGTGGCTCCGCAGTAGGGTTCCGTGTCTCCGAAGCTATGACGAAACAAAGCCTAGCTCACACCAGCGCTGGAAATCCAGTCCTGGACAGCCTCTGCTCTTCTAGTCTTCTTGGGCGGACATGTGTTTCCCTGAATATCTTCAGGGACAGAGAGAGAGGGGGAGAGTGAGGGAGAGAGAGAAGGAATGGAATAGGTGAAGACGACCTGAAAATCCTTCTAATATTTGCAAGTCAACAAATCGTTTTGATGGAAAAGGAAGGGAAATTTTCTGGGCAAATTGGAATTTGAGGGGTGATTCCGATTTCACTTATTCCCTTCCTTGTTCTCTCTTCAAGTCAGCGGGGGCCTCCGGAAGTGGCCAGAAAGTGTTCTGTATATAGCCGCTTGCTTCTGCCGTGGTCCGGGGGGCAGAGCTGTTGGAGTGCTCGCCCCACGAGCCACGGAGTGAGCACCTCAGAACCAGCCTGCCATCCCGGGGCTTGCTCTGCAAAGCTTGTGGAAATTGCATAATCTGAACAGAGACTCAGCTGGGATAATGAGGACAAACTTCAGCTAAGCACGTGACAAAAGCACTCCTAGCACAAAAGGATGCCTCCTGGGACAGTGGGTGGTGAAGTATATCAAAAGGCAAGAGTGGAAAATAAAAACTTTGGTGCTCCCCGAGAAAACAATGACGTGCTCCAGAGCTCAGCTGAATGTCATGCAATGACGAAGAGCACAGACTTCAGAGTCAGCCCTGGTTTCGAATCCTAGCTAGCTCCCTCACCTCTACTGGTCCTCCCGTCTCTGCATCGGTCAAAATGGAATCTATAGTAGTTTCCTAGGGCTGCTGTAACAAGCTAGCACAAATCTGGTGGCTCAGAACCACAGGAAGGTATTGTCTCGAAGTTCTGGAGGCTAGAAATCTAAGACCCAAGGCGTCAGCAGGGCCCTGCTCCCTCTGAGGCTCGGGGGGAAGATCCTTCCTTGTCTTCCAGCTTCTGGTCTTGGCCAGAAGTCCTTGATGTTCCTTGGCTCATAGAGGCATTACCCCAGCGTCCGCCTCTGTCCTCATGTGGCATTCTGCCTGGGTCTGTGTCCTTATCTCCTCTTCTTATAAGGACACCAGCCATTGGATTTAGGGCCCTCTTAATCCAGTATGATCTCATCCTGAGGAATTACCTCTGCAAAGACCCCCTTTCCAAATAAGGTCACATTCCCAGATACTTAGGATTAGGACTCCACTATATCTCTGGGGGAGACAAAATTCAACCCACAGCAGTACCCCCATGAGTCTGTTGGGAGGATTAAATGGGAAAATGGGAGAAGAGCTTCGACCAGCACCTGGCACAGTGTAATGCAAACTATCAATTATATGATTTCGAAACTGTACAACAAGCTAATGACAGTGGCTATTATTGTCCTTCTTTGATGGAAGAAGAAACCAGAAATGGGGGTTAGGGAAATAGGCCAAAGGCCACAGCGTTAAGGTGATGGCGGAGTCGGAGTGAGTGACTCCAGAACCCCTGTATTTCTCACTTTAGTCCTCTGCTTGGCTTTCTATCCTAATCTAGTTGCTTCTATCCTTACCCTTTTTCTATTGTAATCCAGTTCTTTTTATCCTTACAGGTTCTTTCCTTGTAAGACTCACTCTCCAACCCTTGGAGTTTTCTACTTGACCCCTCAAAACTGATTAACTACTTTAGAACCCCAAATTAAAAAGCACTCAGCTAGCATAGTAGCGATTCCTGCATTCAGCAGAGAGCTTTTAAGCCTTTAACTATGCTAAGTATGACGCTAGATTTAAATGCCAAGTATCACGCTTAGGTTTAGGACCGGAATGTAGATTGTGACATGGACCTTCCTTTATGTCAAGAGTTTGCAGATGATGTAGCTCCAGAATTCGCCATTTATAAACAGATTTACAATGTGCCAGCTACTGTTCTGAGTGCTTTAACAAATATTAATGCATGTGATCCCCCTAATAACTCTGTGAAGGAGGTACTGGTTTAGTCCCATTTTACGGATTAGAATATGTAGGCACAGGGGCGCCTGGGTGGCACAGCGGTTAAGCGTCTGCCTTCGGCTCAGGGCATGATCCCGGTGTTCTGGGATCAAGCCCCACATCAGGCTTCTCCGCTATGAGCCTGCTTCTTCCTCTGCCACTCCCCCTGCTTGTGTTCCCTCTCTCGCTGGCTGTCTCTATCTCTGTTGAATAAATACATTTTAAAAAAATCTTTAAAAAAAAAAAAAGAAAATGTAGGCACAGAAAGGCTAGGATCATAGAGGTGGAATGTGCCAGAATGTTCCAGAACTGGAACTTGACCTGGGTAGTCTGCCATTGGGACCCAGAATCGGTGCTTTTAGGTGGTGTATCCCACGTGGAGTGGATCCCTTGGACATTAAGGTTATTTTTAATATTTTAGCATTAGAGACAATGCTACAATAGACATTCTTAAGCTAAATCTTTGCACACATCTTGGACTATTTCTTTGTAGGAGACTCTCATTGTGCCCAAGAGTAGGCGTGTTATGAAGTCTTTGGTACATAACATCAAATTTCAAGAAGGAGGGAAGGAGTTCTTGGGAAGTGAAAATGTGATAAGCAAAAGCATGAAATGGAAAAGCATGGGGGTATATCTGCAAAATAGCAAACACTCCAATCTGAATGGAATGTAAAGCGCCTGAAGATGGGAAATTGAGGAGCTGCCTCTAACGTGGTCTGGAGCCAGCCTGTGGAGGGCTTTGAAGGCCACACTGCAGAATTTGGATTTTGTCAGCAGCACTCAGAAACCAGCATACATTTTTGAACTGGGGAGGGAAATGATCAGATTCTGTCTCAAAGCATCCCAAGGAAGATTTCCTCTGTCTCCCAAAAGAGAAGTCATTCATCACAATTGCTTTAGTGCAGATGGGTTGGGTGGGGGATGATGTGGGGGTGGGGAGCAATGTCTATTTTGCTTATTTTTTTTTTTAACACGGTGCATTCTTGAAATCCTGTACTTTAACATCCAGAAAAAGTTAGGGAATAATAAAATAAATTAATGATATACAATAATTGTAATTATATATTATATTTTATATTATTTATTTATATAATGTAATATAATTACAAAAATATATAATGTAATGTTATATATTATATAAGATAGAATGGGTTAATGCATGATTATGTATTATGATATATTAATATTTTATCATAACATAAAAAATAATATAAAGGATAACCACCCATCTGACTCTGGAGTTTATCATCCCGATGTTTTTTTTAATACTATTTACTACACATGTAAGTTATATGAGCAATAGATAATGAGCAATAGGTAGAGAATTGCCTATTTTATTTTTATTTTTGCAAATTGCCAATTTTAAAATTTCATATAAATGGAATCATACTGCATGCATTTTACTGTAATTTGATTCCTCATTCACCATGAGGCTTTTTTTGTATTCGTCCTTATCAATCCAAGTGGTTCTAGGTCATCTATTTTTGTTACTGTTGCAGAGCTTTACATCGCAGGCATAAACCCCGATTCATTTTTTCCCTTCTTGACGGACATTTAGATCATTCTGAATTTTTTTTTTTCCCAAACAACCCAGTCCTGACATTTCTTCGTGCCTTCTCGTGTACCTTGCCAAGTGGGAAGGCTTTCTCAATCAGGGTTCCTCCTCTGAACCACAGAACACAGAAGACAATAGCGATGACGATTTTCTCGAGTTCCCATGGATGGTATGTAACTAGCGCCATTCTAGACGCATTAAACGAGAAGTTAATTCATTTCACACAATGATGTCTCAGGACATTAGGGCTTAATTCTCTGCATAAATGGTTGAAGACTGCTGGGATCTATCTTAGGAGTGGAATTGCTGCTGAGTTCGTACAATTTCAATTTCACTTGATGGTGCCAAATTGCTCTTCAAAGTGGTTGTACCAATTTATACTCACACCAACAATGTAAGGGACCCGTTGCTCCATTCCACCGCCAACAAATCGTACAGTTGGGGTTTTTTTATGCTTTTATGCTGAAGGGAGCACAATGGTATCTCAGTGTTTCAAACTTGCATTTCCATGCTTACTTGTAAGGAAAAGCTTTCTTTTTTTTTTCATAGTGTCATGGACTATGTGGGTTTTCCCCTTTGTGGATTTCCTGTCCATTTCTCAAAGAGATTGTCTTTTTTTTTTCTGTCAATTTCTAGGCGCTCTTTACATAGTCTGATAGTAATCCTTCGCTGGTGATATGCATTGTGGCAAATATTAATTAAAGTAATCCTTTATGACGAATTTAAGAGGTTCTGAGTCCTGTTTTAAGGCTAATGGAGGACAAAAAGAGAGGTTTCCCAGAGGGATGGCCAACGTATGAGTAACAATTCTTTCATTCAATAGGCAAACATCACCAGACTTCTGTGGATTAGACTGGGGGTGGGGAGGGCAGAGGGAAGGTCTGGGAAGAGAGAAATAAACAAGACAGGTGTCTGCCTTTCAGGGATTTGCAATCTTGAGGAGGAAGCAGACAAGTAAACATTTAAATTCTGTTACAACCCCATTAGCTCCATCGTGGTTAGCAAAATAGCCTTACCGTTTCTTACCAACGGTGATGTCACTTTAGGGGAAAAAGGATAAAATGTTTCTCCTGGTCTGCATCACCTGATTGTGTGAAGAAGTCTAGGGAAAGCGTCTCTCCTGAGTGGCAGGTCCCGTTTTCCGGTGGGGCACAGTGTGGTGGGTGCAGGGGTGTGGCCATACCTGGCATCCTCCAGGGTTAACACACCTGGCAGGACCAAAGACCTCCTTAAAATTACATTCCCTCAAGTACCTACATGTTCTTTGTTCCCCTCACACTTCTGTAAACAAGGCTCTGTGCTCCTGTTCCTATCAAGCTGCTCCCTGCAACTGTGGAGAAAGACTGTCACAACAGCACTTGTCAGGGACGGCAGCGGAGCAAGCCGTGACAGCTGGTGGCACGAGGAGCCCGTGCATCTGCTTTTCTCTCTCTGCCAGGCCTCCCTGAATAATGTGAGGTCTTGTGTACATAAGAATGATGCTATTGGTCTGCCAACAGTGGGCCCCAAGCTCTGCACGTTTTTTAAATAGCTGGGGGGTTGCATGGACACTGGTTCACTCCTGCACAGTCACCTCATTCTCCCTGGGATCCAGGGAGCACATTTGCACTTGGTTGTAAGTGCAAAGAGCCCGGAGTCCTTATCAGAACAGGGGTTTCAGTGGCCGCCCTGTCACATACTAGCTGGGTGGCTGCGGGGGAGTCATTAAGCCTTTCTGAATCTCTTTCTTCCCACGTAAACCGGAAAAACAATGCCTGCCCTGTTTCAATATACACATATAAAATTACTTTTGAAGTTGATCTGTGAAGCAAATAAGAGGAAATAAAATTCTTTGCAAAGAGAGGGCACCACTGGGCTTGACTGCAGAAGGCACGGTTCTAAGGGGTCCATCATTTGCATCTCATAGCTTCTGAGCCCTCCCTCTCTGCAGCCCAACCCAAATGGGCACAAACTCTTTTCCTTGGCCAGCCGATGCACTCAACCATAATGGACGGAATCCAGGAAAACAGAATGCTCTTCAAGTACGTAGAATCATGGACGGTTACATCCACAGGGCCTTCCCATCATCTGTGGGATGACCGGATGGGTTAAATCAATGGCTTCCAAAGGTTCTGTTCACGTACTTCTAGCACGAAAGCATTATTCAACACACCCTCCCCGTACGTGCATATTTATTCATTTATAAACAGCCGATGTATTCTACTCGGCTAACATAGAATGTGCATTATAAAAACACACACATAATTAGACATTTTACAAGTACACAGGAAGTTCTAATATTTTCTTCCTGTACCCACGGTGGGTCCTTTTGATCATGCCTTGAGAGTGTATGCAAGTGACTTTGGAATCCACCGGACAAATGAGGAGAGCTGAGGCCCAGAGACACAAAGCAACTTGCTCAAAGCCACACAGCTAGTGTGATCCTGGAATTCGCCCTCTATCACGAATCACTTCAGTGATTCTCACATTCATCCCGCTGTGTTCTTAGTTTATTCCAGATGCATCGAGAGCTTTCTTTTCTTTTTTTTTTTTCTCTTAAAGCTCTTCTCAAAAAAATTTTAATTTCTGTGAGAAGAGACTTGAGAGAGTGGATATAGATTTCCTTCACATAACAAGTGAGAAATAATAGAGCGGGATTGTATGTCACAGATGAAAATGCTATATTTATGCCTCATTGTAATCCATTCATTGCTTTATGGATCCAAAGTCCCCTTGGGAGTGTCACAAATCCACATAATGTTCCTGAGTGCCGGATTTGGCATTTGGGTCTCTGATTTAGCTGTCAGATATGTAAAATCACATGTAGCCAGACAACTCCCTAGGGACTCCACAGCTGCGAACGCTGAAGAGGGCAAGTTATCCCAACAAGGTCGGCATTAATTTACGCACGGATACTGTTCCACTTGAGCTGCCCTTTTGCTGCCCCATCTAATTTTAAGAGTGGCTCAGTGGGCTCGGCCAGAGGACTCCAGCAGAATTTTCTTCCTGGGGACTCTTCCAAGCCCGACAGAGGTGACTTTCAAAGGGGTCACATGCCTTTAAAAGAGACAGCAGTTATCCCAGGACGCCTGATCTTCTAAACCCCTGCGTGGCTCTGTTCACCATGGGCACCCTCTTACCTTCTTGCAGCTTCCCAGCCTCCCTCACACCGTGGCCAGGCTCTAAGACTCCCATGCACGCCGTGTACATGGCTGGCTGGCCGGCCCTCCCTCTGGGCCAAGTGACAATTCCCTCCATATCCTCTCCTGTGTCCAGATTGGCTCTAATCAGTCAATGAAAGCTGTAATGTGTACATGTGTAAATGTGTACTAAAAGTGGTTCAAAAGAAAATAAGCTGGCAAGTCAGTCATTACGCCCCTCAGCACTATTTTACTGAGAAGCTGATGCAAATGGTCTTTCCATGGCCTTCCAAATGTGTAGGAGAGAGAACGCAGAGCGCGGCGTCAGAAGATCTCCCTCTGCCAGCCGGTTACTCACTGACGGGCCTTAGCTCAGAACGGGTCAAGAAATATTTGTAAAATTGCTCAAGCTAGTGAACTTTTCTGGCTCAAGTTTTGTCTGTAAAATGGGGACAGTAATAACTTTTACAGGATTGTTGTGTAATATTTGTGTAATGAACTATTAAATAGAATTGAAAAAGAAATAAGAAATGTCTACATTTTAATTAAATGTCTAGATGTCTTTATTTATTGGGGGGGGGAGGGGCAGACGGAGAGGGAGAAAGTGTCTTCAGCCGACTCTGTCCTGAGCCGGAAGTCCGACAGGGGGTTCGATCTCATAACCCGTGAGATCGTGACCTGAACTGAAAACAAGAGTCCTATGTTTATCCAACTGTGCCACCCAGGCGCCCTGAAATGTCTACATATTTTAATCAACTAATGCTTTGTGACCCTTAAGAATGGATAACTCTACAGCTGGGATTTCCCAGAGGCCTCCCAGGGTGGCACCCTTTCCAAGCATGACAATCTGGAGGCCACTGCTGTCCTCGTAGATTCCCGCTGAGAATAATGAACTGAAACGCTGCTTGTCCACTGCTTCAAATCCTTCTGGCCTCACCTCTTCCTTCCAGTCACTCCTGCCATGGCCCGTCCATGCTGGCCTCACCTCTTCCTCCAGTCACTTCCGTCACAAGCCGTCTGTGCAGGGTTCCTGCCAGCACCATCCCATCATGCCTCACTTTAGGCACATATCTCCTGCCTCTTACATCCAACCGCAGGCTTCTCTGACTTGAGGACGTCTGCTGAGTCCGCTCAGGGCCCACACATACAACCGGAAGTGCGGGCGAGTCAGGAACTCAGGGGGCAGACCTTGGTCGATAGTGGATGGGAGTCATCTGATACAGGGACCCTTTGTGCCAGTAGTTCCCAGACACGTTCCATCAGGCTTCTCATCGGGGCTGGGAAGGAAGCCTCCAGATGTGTTGTGCCTTCTTTATAGCGAATCTCCCTCCCTCCCTATGTGGTGCCCCCGTCTGGGCCCCGTTTCCTGGGATTTTTGCTGATGAAGCCACTCACTTGGCATGGCAGTCTTTGCTTCAGGCTCCGCTTTTGGGGGGACCTCAGGCTAAGAGAGCACCGTGTGCCCAGCACGGTCATAAGCGATCTCATTTTATCTCCTAGAGGGCTCAGCAAACTGCAGCCCGGGGGCCAAATCCTGCCCGCAGGCCCCCTGTTGTGTATAGAAAGTGTTACTGGAACACAGCCAGCCTCACACATTGACGTATCGGAGGCTCCCGAACTACACTGGCCGAGCTGGGGAGTTGTGACACAGAGTACCGTCCACACAGCCTCAAATATTTACTATCTGGCCCTTCCCAGAAAGAGCTGGCCAGTCCCTGCTCCACGTGTGAGACGTGGGCCACCTGCATGAGAATCACTGTGCTAAAATGCAGACCCACAACTCCAGCTTTGTCCAAGCTGGGCCACAAAGGAGACATCAAAAGAACCGTCTGAAACATAGACTATGATGTGTCATAAACAGCGCCTGGAGAAGCCAGGCAGGGAACGAGGTGAGTAAGGAGGATGAGTCTGCCGTTTTGGCACAGACACAATTTTGTAATATTAAAAATGAGTAGGAAGAGCCTTCTATTCTGTAAAGAAAGACGTTCTTGCTCATATTTCCTGAAATAACCTGCTCTTGTCCCTCTTTTGCTCTCTACTTTGATAGAGACGTAGACATGGGAAAATCACTCTCTATGAGACGAGAGAGCAAGTTGAACAGACTCCCACACTTGGCCTCAGGGCTGGGCAAGCAGAGGGGTTGCCTGGGGAGCCCGCCCTGAACACGGGGGCGCAGATCCTACTCAGCTCTCGCCAGGCCAGGGGGACACTGCGGGCCCCCAGGGTCCTGGACACCAGACCTCGGGATCTGTTGTTTAAAGAAAACAGACTTTTGAATCTCCCCATTTTTTATGACTGTATGGATTAAACAAGACATCAGGCCAGATTCTATCAAAGAGACATGGATGTATTTTTTTTAAGATTTCATTTGTTTGTTTATTTGAGAGAGAATGAGCAGGGAGAGTGGCAGACCGAGAGGAGAAGCAGACTCCCTGCTGAGCAGGGAGCCCGATGCGGGACTCGATCCCAGGACCCCCAAGATCATGACCTGAGCCGAAAGCAGACGCTTAACCCACTGAGCCACTCAGGCGCCCCCTGATGTATTGGTTTTTGTTTGTTTGCTTTTGTTTTGTGTTTTCCCTCTGCCTGAGCGGTCGTTAAGGTAGCACTAGCCTGGGCTGTTATTCAACAGGTGGGCCTGGGCACGGAGGTGAAAACATTGGAATATTTGGCAAATAGACACTGTCCCAGTCCCCGTCCACACTCCCAGTGCCTCCCCCCTGCCCCAGGACCCAGACAACCTCCTCTGTTCAGGGACGAAAGCCCTCTGGGTCTGAGCTGCCCTCCATTCTGATTAGTTGGTGCTTGTACCCTGTCGGTGGGTAAATATGTTTACTCTCCCCTGTAACCGTTGCAGCTGTGTTCCACCCGTGACAAGGCTGTCAGCTGTTGCCTTCTGCCCTCAGACAGTTGGCGAAGACAGGGCTGGCCATGCTCTGCCATCCACGCTTTCTTTAAATCGACCAGAGCCTCTATATTGCACCCTCTCTCTTCCTCTCCCTTCTTTGGGAATCCTGTTCTCTTCTCCCACCCTCAGGCTCCCAAGTCCTCCCTGATGCTCTGAAAGAAAAATGGCTCCCCAGATGCCCCCTCTTCACTAGGGAGGAAATAAATCCCACTTGCTGTATAACGTGTGGGGCTCAAACCTTAGCTCTGTTACTCACAAGGCCCACGGCCATGGGCAAGTCACTTCTTTTAGAACTCGGGTTTTCGTTTGTCAGTGAGGCATAGTGGGCCCAACCCCAAAGGCCTTCTGAGACGCAAAGGGCCTGGCACACTGTATAAACCTGTGAGATCATAGAAAATTCAAACTGGGCTCTGCCCCTGGTTCCTGGCACAGAGCTCCTAAAGCCCTTAGAGTTTCCTCAGTGGTAAGAGCATTCGAAGCATCTTCTATCACTTAGGTGACTCTGGGCGGGCTTCCAGATGGCTCCTGACTGGGGGATGGTCACCAGAAAGACCAAGCCATGATCAGAGGCTTAGAATTTTCAGCCCCACACCCCACCCTCCAGCGAGGGGAATGAGTGAGTGAGTGAGTGAATGAAGGTCTACCTAAGGGAGCCCTCAAAAAATCCTAATAACATGGGACTTCTAGAGCCTTCAAGTGGTTGAACATATCCACACAGGGAGGTGACAGGCCCCAGCTCCATGGGAACAGAGGCTTACAAGCTCAGCAAGCACTTTGTATACCTTCATTGAGCTATACATCTGTACGCAGTATCATAACCTTTAATAAACTGGTCACGTAAGTAAATGTCTCCCTGAGTTCTGTGAGCCATCCTAGCAAATTAATTGAACCTACAGAAGGGTTGTGGGAATCTCACCCTCACAGCTGATGGATCAGAAGCCCAGGTAACAACCCAGGCTTGAGACTGGTATCCAAAGTGGGGTGGGAGCAGTCTTGGGGGACTGCGCCCTGAACCTGTGGAATCTGACCCCAACTCCAGGAAGCTAGTGTGAGAATTGCCTTAAATTGTGGCACACGCAGCTGGTGTCCCAGAGAATTGGTGACCGGAAGCGTCAGAAGTGTGCGTGCGGTATGGAAGGAGTAAAGACTACATACAGGAGAAAGACTCACGGGAGGAAGAAACTAGGCTTTTCAAATACAACACGCAACAAATTAGAGACCCGTCTCGCCCTCATTCCTGAGCGTCAGCTGAGCCAGGCCTTGTCAATGTCAACTGGCATTAGTTCCTTGAACGAAAGGGAGCAAACACTAACGATCACTCCTTCCTTGGACCTCCTTGGGAGGGACAATACACTTATTTTATAATCATGGCACCATGTACCTCTTCACTGTACATTCGCAGCATTTTTAAACTATGCATTTATTCCTGCAATTCTTTAGTTACTACCCCCTTCTTCCCTAGCCTGTATAAGTTCTGTGAGGTTAGGACCAGGTTTGTTTCTATCACCTCCCCAGCCATGTAATGCCTGACACATGAATGAGTGAATGAATGAATGAATGAGCAAATGAATGAGTGAATGAATGCATGAATGGATGGATGCACGCATGTATGAATCAGAGAATGAATGAATGAATGAGTGAACAAATGAATGAGTGAATGAATGCATGCATGGTTGGATGGATGGATGGACAGATGGGTGGATGGATGGATGAATGCATGAATGAGTGAATGGATGAATGAGTGAATGAATGGGTGAATGCATAAATGAGAAAATGCTAAGTGCTAGCATCCAAGTAGGGGAAGAAGATATTTTTGGATATGGTCTTTTTCAGGACCCTGGTTCTTATGTGGAACTTGGAGAGAAAAGGGAGAGAGTATCTTTACTTCCCTTCTTCCAGCTCCTCCATTCCATTCAGCTCCCAGCTTCCTCACACCTCCATCTCTACTGCTTAATCTATGTGATATTTGTGAAGCCATTGGCGTGCTTCTCCAGAGCTCAGACATGGGAGCAGTGGGGGCAAAGAAGATACAAAACTGGCTGGGGTCCTGTCCATACTTCAGCTACTCTTGGGAGTGCAAAGAGCAGGTCTGCAAGGTCAGGTCTACAAGGGTAAGGACAAACTCAGAGGACTTTTCCAGATTTTTTTCCAATTCTGGAAATTGCACACCAATAGGTCCAGTTCACAGGCAGCCTTCAGGACACAGAGGAGCAAAATACCGTTTGGGTCTCTCTCATTCCTCCAGGGGCCGGACTTGATATTCAGGTCCTAACCCAACTCAGCTTGAGAAACCCACACTCCTGGCCCCACCCACAAGCTCTGACACAACCAGTTCTCTTCTCAGGACATTAGTAGGAGCAGACATCTTTGCCAGTTACCTTCCTGAACTCTCTGTCACTTTAGGACTCCCGAAGCCAAGCCCAGGCAGAGGAAAGTGCCCAATCAGTAGAGCCCAGTGCCTGTACCAGTGCACCTAAAACAGTTCATTTACTCATAAATGCTTTCTGGAGATATGTTTTTTAAAAGGGAAGAAAGAAACCGTTGCCCCAATAAATGGTTCACCAGTGTTATAAAAGTAAAAAGGAATTGCTTGTATGTCTAAGTCGAGGTTTATAGAAGCCTAAGAACTCCCTCTGCCACCCCCACCTCGTCCCAACCCAACACATTTTTATAGATTCAGAATCAGGACAGTTTGAGTCCGAGTGGTCACACCAATTCCTAGAAGCCATCTTCCCAACGGACCGCATTACACAGGGATACCACGCTAACCTTTATTTTATTCTCATGACTGGAGACAGGATTTTTGTTTTGGTTTATCTATTTACAGGTCTACTGTTGCCCTGCCACAGCATTGATACATCAATGAGACACAGAGATACAAAGACAGGATCTGGTCCCCTTTAAGTATACATCAGCATTTGGGAGGATGCAGCATTGACCCAGAAATGCATAGCACCTTGGGCCAAGTCTCACATGGGTAGAATGACCTTGAGAGGGCTCAGAGCGGGGAGTGGGCACCTTTGGGGGCACCTCATTCCTGTGGTCCTTGGCTACTGGATTCCAGCCATGGCGCAAATACAAACATGATACTCCATCAAATCTCCAGAGCCCCTTCCCCCATCCAGCACCAAACCCAAAGTTAAGTGTAATCTGTGGTCGTGTGAATACTAATGAGCATAAGCCGAAGAAACCATTTAATATATACCTTTACAGTACCAGACAGACATTAAAGTAGTAATTATAATGACTCACAGAAATCTTATAAAAACCTATGACCACCTCTCTGTTCTCCATTTTCCTCATCTATAAAATAAAGTTCAACTAGAGAGACTCATTATGTCTCAGAGTCATGAACAAGGGATCTTTTTGTTTCTGATAATAGAAGTAACATGGATTCTCACTGCGAAATAATTGAAACAATACAGAAAAGGGGGAAGTAAAGAGCGAAATTCTTCCAAGATCCCACCATCTGGAAATAGCTACTATTAACTCTTAGATGCGTATTCTTTGAGATGCTTTTGCCGAGCGTCGTTCTCCTTTTTTACAAAAATGTGATTGTTAGCCTTTCAAATACATCTACACCATGGATGTCTGTCCAGCTCAGTGTAGATGTGGCTACATTGTTTTTCAATCACTGGACAGCTTTTTACTCAGGACATTCATTTAGATGGTTTATAATTTTCACTATTAAAAATAAGACATCGATGATATAATTTGATACATATCTTTGTACACCTATCTCCTTATTTCTTTAGAATTTATTTTTAAAAATGGAATTTCTGGGCCCCAAAATATATGCAGCCCAATGTAGGGCTCAAACGCACAACCCTGAGATCGAAACCCGAGCTAAGATCAAGAGTCAGACACTCAACGGACCGAGCCACCCGAGGCGCCCCAAAATACGTGTACTTTTGGTGCAAGATGACATACAGCCCTACAGCAAGGCTGCGGTACTTCCCGTCCCCGCAGCTGAGCCTGAGCTTGCCTGTATCCCACACCTCATTCCAGAGGTCACAATTCAGCCTTATCTTTGCCAATCACATGGTTGAAAAATAGGAACCTTTGTTTTTGTAGCTGACTCTTATAACTCAAATGTCATTCATTGCCCAATGTGACCCTGAGCAAACAGTTGGTATGCAGTAAGTACTCGTCAATTTTGATGGGCCCTGTTAATTACCAACTGAGTGTCTACTGGAAAGCTCAGAGAGAAACTTGCAGTTTCATTATTTAAAAAACTATAGGACATTGTCCTATGTATTTTTTTTCTTAGCCTTCTACCTAGTTGGGTTTTAGTCTCATCTTTTTCTCCCCCTTAGCATCTGCTCTTGATGTCAGTGGTGGTTGTGGTGTGAGTGTTTGGGTGGGGAAGGTCTGAGGGGTTGATAAGCACTTTTAATTTTTTTCTTCCTATAAGCATTATATATGTTGCCTTAAATTCTAAGAAAGAGAATGAATGGGTGGATGAATAAATCAGTAAGATATGCCTCTCAGTGGTTGTTGGTGACAGTGGCGCAGTGATGCAATCATGTCAGGGAGCCCCATCATTCCCTTTTACAACATGGAGGTAGCATCACCCCTTGGGTCCTCCTTTCTCCTAGGAAGATCATAAATGTAGAAGGGTTTGGTGGGTATTCAATAAGCCCTTATCCAGATATTTGGCCCACAAGGGAGAGTTGCTAGACTTAAATGCATAGAGTCTAGATGGTTCTGGAAGAAACAATGAAAAGGTCCTAGGGATTGTTGAGATGGGGGTAAGGGTGGTCATGGGCCCTAAGGAGGGGTACTCCAGAACAAAATTGTGGACACTGAAGGAAATGTCCAGATAGGTACAAAACTATAGTTTCTGGGCTCTTTTCTAGAACACAATGTGCAAGGGAACACTTTTTGGTGAAACTAAGGTGTGTGTCCATTAAGTGTCTCCATAACAACTCCAAGGGCAACCTGACCTGGATGAATTATTAATAAATGGATTCAGTAGGGTGTCTGTGAAGAAGAGCTCTCCCCGTCACTGGAAGTATTCAAATATCTTGTAGACGAGGCAGGACATTATGGAATCTGGCAGGACTCCTGCAGAAGAGCTCACCGCCTGACATGACGGGAGGCCAACGGTGTTGCCCATGACCTTAGAATCTGTCACTCTCGGATCAGTCAACCCAGCTCAACAACTAAGTGGAAAGAAAAAGACTCCACCTGATTGTTTTACTTTTTTTGTAAGGACTGATTATTCAACTCAGACGAAAATGTTGATCCCATTTTGCATGTGAAGATAGTCGATGAGAAGAATTGCTCTTGCCGGCCTCAGCCCAGGGAGACAGAAATTAAGTCTGACACTGCAGCAAAGGCTGGCATGTGGGAGAAGGTGAATGAATCACTAAAATGCTTAGAGATTTTCTCTCTGGTTCCTTAGCGTTTTGCAATCTGGTGGCTGTGGCAGAGTGGTGTTAGTTATTGACAATTCAATAAACACTAAACAAACATTTGTCATTGTTGGTAATTTGACGGTGCAAGTTGGCCAAGTGACTCCCTCTGACCAGGGGACCCATGAGAGCTATTGGATGATGGGGTGGCTATAAAAAGCAGCAGCCCTGATAGCAAGTCTGGGATGCGTATTCTTGCCTTCGGACTCTCCACCCAAATTAGAAAAAAGTGGCAGCTAGCAGAAATTATTCCTGTGACCTGCCCCACACGGGAGCGGTTGACAAGTAAAAGCGTTCACTGCAAATACAAACCAGTGTTCATAACTTAGAACCAGGTGAAGGGCACAAAAACTGTCTCTTTGTACACCATCTACTGGGGGTAATCTTGGAGACAATGCAAGGGGTAAAGCATAAAGCAAAGTAGGAAGTTCAAAATGTAGGGGGGAAAAATCCAACTGGAGTCAAGAGACAAAGATTAGGGAAACGTGACATAGAGAGGAAAAGCCAAGGAAAGAAATACTTCACCCTTCGAGTTTTGTAGACTCTTGTCTCATGAAGGTGAAGCTCAAATGTCTGGAGAAAGGGGGGCATTATGAGGAGTCTGACCAAGCCTTGATGAATGCAAGGGAACTCCCTAATGGTGTAAGACAAAGGGGGCAAGCTTTGGAGCTGGGACTCGCTGTTGGGAAGTGGAGGGAAGTCCTTGGAAAATGGCCACGACTGAATTTCTTGGATTAAGAAGGTGGGATGTGACAGAAAGCTCTCCAAAATTTATTAAATTCACAAAGCACATTTATCTCTACTGTTCTTCAGAATACGAATAACGTCGTTTGAAGTGACAAGGAATATATTTTTAAGGGTTATAAAATGTGAAACAAGAAAGCGAAGGACTTGGAAGCCTACATGGTGTTTTCATTATTCCTTCATGTCACTAGCTGGGATTTAAGAGGAGAGAGGGAAGGTGGGGCGGCGAGCAGTTGGCTCTGCAGATAGTATTGTGGGTGGGATCTAGATTGCTGGACCATGGTTTAAGATGCAAAAATGAAGGACTCTTGGCTGAGGATAGAATACATTTCATGAGAACAGGAAAGAAAAAGCTTGCCCAGAGACTCACTGACCCAATCATGAGTGATTTAATAACTCAAGACTGGAAAAGTGTTCATAATCTTTCTAGGGCAGACACAGAAATATGCTGATTACCTCTAAGAAAGGACACTTGGCTCAGCTACAGGAGGGTGGTCAGAGGCAGTCCCCAAATGTTAACTCCTTCAGGTTCACTTCAGTTTTTGAGCCAAGGCCATGCCCTTTCCAGGGTGGCCTCAGCCAATGATTAAGCAAGACTGTGGTCCAAGGGCTCAGCCATTTAAACCCAACGTGGGACTCCTGTAATGGGTAGTCTTTACTCCAGACCTCTCCACTGGGCTGGTAGAGACTCTGTCAGATGCACGGGGGTCTGACGGCTCCTCTAGCCAATCCTGTTTCTCCTCTTTGCCTTTCACAGGTGTGTTGCATTTCTAACTCCACCTCAGCATCCTCATCCCAGAGGTGGTCCAAGAAAGCAGACAGGAAGATGGGGTTTGACCACATGCCCATCAACAGATGACGGGGTAAATACAATGTGATAGATCCATACACTGGACTATTAGTCAGCCGTAAAAAGGAAGGAAATTCTGACACATGTTACAACATGGATGAACTTTGAGAATATCAGACTGAATCTAATAAGTCAGTCACAGTAGGACCAATACGGCATGATTTCTTAAATGAGGCACCGAGAGTAGTCAAATTCACCAAGACAGAAAGTAGGATGGTGGTTTCCAGGGACTAGGAGGAATGGGGAACAGACTTTCAGTTTTACAAGCTAAAATGAGTTTTGGAGATGGTTAGTGGTGATGGTTGCAAGACAACGTGAATGTGCTTAGTGCCACTGAACCATTTAAAAATAGTTAAAATGGCAACTTTTGTGTTATGCGTATTTTACTGCAGTTAAAAATAAACACTTTTTTTTTTTTTGAGAGAGAGAGATTGAGATTGGGGATTGGATACATCCCAACTGACTGGCGGTGAGGACCCACCCCATACAGTTTATGTGTCATGGATCCTCTTGGACACAAAGAGGTAATGAACCTCCTGGCCAAAGTCCAGCTTACAGAAAGTACCCTGAGCCCAAGGACACCCTAGGAGCCATTTCCCCAATCCCCAAAGGCATCATTGGAATTGACATATTAGGAAGTTGGGATAATCCTCACTTTAGAACTTTGGTCTGGAGTAAGATCCACCATAGTATTAAAAATGTGGAAGGCTCTGTAACTGCCCTCCCTTCTCCCTTCAGCCAAGACAGTGAGATCAAAACCAACCATCAGCATCACTGTGGGGAAGGGACAGATTAGTGCCCTTCTTAAAAATCTAGCCATGCAGGGTGGGTGGTCCCTAACATGGCTCTACTCAATTCACCAAGCTGACCCCTACAGAAAGTGTTTGGAATGGGCTGCTGAAGGAGCAGCTGAAGTGCCATCTGCAAAGACCCTCTAGGATGCAGTCTCCGTAGTGAATCTTACAACTTTATATGATGCTGTGTCCCCAATAGGAAAAATATGTGAACCAAGGGATGCAACCAGGAGTGGCCTACTTGCCATCATTTCCAGTGACCCACTGGGATTCTTCGGGCTTCCTGTCCTTGGAATTCTGGGCTTTTCAGGGTTAAGGTCCCCTTAAACCACAAGTTAGGACTATTGCTCGGGCACTTTGAACTTCCCAGGGACCAGCAGGCAAGTAGAACAGCCACCACCTTGGCATGAGTAGTTGACCTTGGCCAGCAGGAGGAAGTAGAGCTGCCACTGCACAAAGGGATAGAAGGGAACTTGCAGACCCAGGAGATCCACCTGATGCCTCTTGGTCCAGCCCTGCTCAACTGTGATTGTGAAGGGAAGAGCAGCAACTGGGCTTGACAAGGGTGTGTTTGCCCAGTGCGTAAGAATGTGGTCAGCTGACATCTTCTAGCTGTTAATTGGCTCGGTATACCAGATGTCACCGTCTTCTGAGGGCGGTCCCCGCCACTAAGTGAGTGTAAGGGCCCAGCCATTTCTGTCAACATGAGACTCCTCTCAACACAGTCTTGGCCCTGGACCTCCTTGTTAGACCGCAACAAACTTTGTTGGATCTCCAGCACCACACGACATTTCCGTCGGCCCAATCCTGCCTCCTCCCATGTCCTTCCGTGGCTGTCACTCCCCAGTAAAGCTTCTTTCTCTCAAGAGCTGCTTTCCAGAGGAATCATCTGACACACTGTGGAAGCCACGTGATGTCCATAAATTTTCATTTATCAGTCTCTCTACTTTGGGGTATTTTTGAGCATTTTCACAAAAAAAAAGTTTTGTTTTTTTTTTTAAGGACAAAGAACTGAAAAGGGGAACAAGAACATCTTAAACATTAAGTATAGATGAGGAGAAATTAAAATGCCCAGATAAATGCATTAAACTAATTGCTGTGAAAATCATAACATAGCAAAAGCAAAGAAGAACGAGTAGTGTCTGGTTATTTATTTATTAATTTTTTAGCAGAAAGCAATTGAGCAAGGGAGACAGAAAAAATTGTGATAATCTTAGAAGTCTTATTTTATGCCAGTCAGCAGTGCGTGAGTAACAAAATGGATTGGAGATAATTTGAAAGAAATTCTTACAAGATAGGGCAATAAATCTGACCTTGTTTCACCAAGCTTGGGAACGAGGAGACACCGAATTGAAATATGTTGATGGAAGCATACGCTCTATTCCAGACAAATAGGCCTGCTGGAGGAAGAGATTGGCTAGAATGCTCTGTCAGGAAGACTGACATCTTTGTGGAAGTCCATAGTCTTGTGGATGGATGCATGCCAAGGAGCAAAGAGATAAGGAAACAGAAACACAGAGGATATTGTTACGGTACAGGTCAGTGTTTCTTAAAGCTATCCAACCATCAACATTGTTTAGGGGACCTTTAAAATGCAATTTCTTGAGCACCTCATAAATCATAAATTCTGAGGTGGGACCCTAAAATGTGCTTTCTTACGACTCGCCAAGTCGTCCTGAGGATCGGTTCGGTTTGTGAGTCCCTAGTATACAGACTGGGCCACCGGGCTAGGTGAGTAAAAGGGGAAATAGCTTCCTCACATTTCTTAAAAAGCCAGATAGGCGTGATGTAATAATGGTCGGGGATTTCAACTTCATAAGCAACTTCTAGAAGCCTCATTTGGCCAAAAGCAGAACAGGGTAAACCTTGCTAAATTTATGAAAAAGATCAAGCATGCGAATGGAGAACCCACAGCCCTAGATTGAATTCTGACCTACCAGGATGGAGTGATGTATATCAGGGAGGATGAGAAAGGCGTCTTAGGGAAAAGGTCACTGAGTTCACACAGTGCGGGCCAGCCCATACAAGGATAGCATGATTCAGAGATAAAATTCAGAGGTCAAGAAAAGCCTAATTCCAAGGCCCGAGGCAGGAAGTTTCATTGTACTCAAAATGTTTCGGAAAATTCTCAAACATTCAAATCTCACAATGCAGGTGCAGGTGAAGCCAACGATAAAGAGACAGAAAATCTAAACTAAGTAACAAAACCCAGCAAACAAAAACAGAAACAGACAAAACTAATGTTTCACTCCGTTACAGTTCCAAGTTTGGCGGTCCATTGCGAGGACTTCAAAACAGAATTACAAATACTTCCGTTACTCCCTGAAGTTTTGATTCAATTTGTCTAGGGCGAGAAATCGACATTAAGTCATTTTTTTTTAATCTCCCCACGTGATGCCCAATATTCAGTTATGGTTGCAAACCACTGCTCCGGATGCTCGGGGTTTAAAGGACAGGATGTGAAGCAGCACAGAAACCAAAGGGGTGTGTAAGGAAGAGACAGCAGTGCGTCGAAATGACCTCGGGCTGGCCAAGAAAAGGCTCAAACAAAAGCGAAATGCCTTTCAGCTGTGTTTGGGACTAGTCGGAGATCAGGGACAGGATAGGCATCCTGCTTGGGAAAGAAGTCAAGGGAACTTCGAAGGCTGGAAATGAGTAAATATCCTTCCAATTTTCTAAAATGGGGAGAAAATGGATTCTGTAAACTACGGATGATTGGGCTGGATATGGATCTCCGACGAGATTCCAGAATGTGTTACTAAAGCGATGTTATAATAGGCACCCAAATGACAAAGAAGTGATTATAGGACCCAGCGTGAGCTCGCAAGAACAAGTCCTGTTAGTCCGGCCCATTTCCATTCCTCAGTGGGGGGTTGGCAGATAAAAACAATGTACACCCATTTCCATTCAGGCATCTGGACTCTAGCAAAACAATCGGCGATGTCTCTAATGATATACTTCTGGTTAAGACAGAGAAGAAAGGGTTGGATGCTAGAACATTTTAGTGGGTTATTAACTGTTTAGGAGTCATATTGAAAGAATACTCATTAATGGATTGATGTCAAACCTGGTGAGGGCTTCCTCGTGTCCTGGCGATCTGTCAGGGAAATATTTCACAGCCCCAGGCACGCCTCAATATCTTTATCAGTGAGCTAGATGAACATTCAAAGGGCCTGCTTATCACTTTCTGCGGGAGACAGAGATTGGCCTGACGATGTTTATTTTATAGCAGAATCGGAGTCTGAAAAGATTTGCGAGGGGCTGGAATGAGAGGCCAAATCTAAAAATAATTAGATTTAATAAGGTGAAGAGTCTAGTCCTGAGTCCTAAATTCTTACAGTACGTGCAAAGGGAGAAATTTGACATAAAGGCAGCTGGCGTTTCTTAAGAGCTTTGCGAGTTTTTGTCAACAATGAATTCAATATCAATGAAAAGCAACGTGGCTGAAAAACAAAACCAAACCACCCGAGAATGACCAAGCACTACTCTAATGAAAGTCAGGAATCTATACGGAAGGAGGGCCAGGTTACCCTGCACTCTGCTGCCCAGGTCATAGCTGGATCTTTGCATTCATTCCTGGGTTCCACACTGTAGGAGTGAGGCATGCAATCTGGAATATATTTCAGGGAGACCCACTGGCGAAGCACAGGAACTTAAAACCGAGCTATGCAAAGAACAAATGAAGGAACTGTCTTGCAGACATAGAGGGATAAGGTGGCTGTCTCCAAATAATTGAAAGCCTGTCTTCTGGAAAAGGAATTAGACTTACCTTGTGTATTTCAACGTGATTAAACTAGAGCAAGTGCCTGGAAGCTTCGGGAGGGCTGAGAGACTTCCCGTATGTAGAACCAAGTATTAGCAATAAGCTGTCTGGAAACAGAGCCAGCTTCCTCGGGAAGGGGAGTCCATCACTGACACTAGGGCAGAAGCTGGGGGCTCACTGCAAGGGATGCTGCACAAGGAAATCAGGCATCAGATAAAACTGGATGAAGCGGGAGGACATTTACATTCTACCGTGTTAGGACTAAAATGTCACGACTTCTAATTATTCCTTCGGTGTGCCAGGCTCCTGTGCCCCTCAGGGCCTTTGCACTTGTGATTGCTCCCCTACCCCGATCATCACATGACTTGCTTCCAATCTGGCATCAGGTCTCCATGCAGCTTGCAGACCCTCCCCCCCAACACCACCTCATCTACGTAGTATACATTTCCTTCCCTCTCTATCCTTCCATTGGCTTTCTTTTTCTTCGCTGATCCATGTGAAATCATATCATGTCTTTAAATGTTCCTTGTTTGTGGCCTCCCCCTCTAGAATGTAACCTTGATGAGGGCAGGCATATTGTCTTTTTGTTCTTTACTGTGTCTTCAGTGCCTGAAACTGCCGCTGGCTCAACAAATATGGCGTCGAACAAATAAGCCCAAGTTTAAACCCTTGATTGTAGGGCGTCGGAGGCAGGGCACAGAGGTTACTCTACTACCCACTTCACCGCACACCGTCCCATCCCAGCCAGCTGGCGAAAATTAGCTGTGTCTGGCTCCATCTAATCCAGGAAAATGACACTTGCTTCCTCGGATATCCCCAGGCCCCTGGGTGTCATGGACCGAACACCTTGGCTTAATTTGAACAGGATTCAGCTACATGTTTGATTTAAATGAGACTGTTCTCCTGGTATGTTGGCAATGAAACTGGGTTTTCTTCAGAGGTAAGTTAACCTCTAATTGCCCACCAGCTCTTTGTTCCGGGGCTGGGCAGGGTGATGGGGGGGTTTCCAGGCTGCCTGCTGCTTATCAGAACAGCCCCAGAACACACAGCCGGGATGGACGGGGAGGACCCTCAAAAGTCAGTCATGAAAACATCTGTCCGGAGTTCCAGGTTAGGAAAGAATCACAGAGCCTGACAGGAGAAAGATAGTGACGTGCTAGCCAAATAAGGCCTGGGAATTATTGGTATGTTTAATTTATCCAGATTATCCCCTAGACCCCCACTATCACCAGAAATGGCCACAGCTGCACATTTATTAAATGATGCCGAACTTAATGCTCTGTGCTAAAACATTAATCACTCATTCACCACCCAAATGTGCGGATCGAATGGTTAGGTTATCCAGGCTATGAGGGCCAACTCTGAGCCCCAGGAAGGAGAAGTTACATTTAAGGAATATTCAACTTGAGGGGCGCCTGGGTGCTCAGCCAGTGAAACGCCTGCCTTCCATTCAGATCATGATCTCGGGGTCCTGGGATCGAGTCCCACGTCAGGCTCCCTGCTCCGCGGGGAATCTGCTTGTGCCTCTGCCCCCCCCACTTGTGCTCGCTCTCTCTCTCTCTCAAATAAATAAAATCTTTTAAAAAAAGGAATATTCAACTTGAGAAGTTACTTGAAACCTGGGGCATTTTTTAAAGCATACAAACATGTAACTTGTACATGCTAATTATAGCTTCCATTTACATAGAGAGGACAGATCCAGCAAATGAGAGTAACAAATAGAGGTGATGGCGTTGATGACGGTCACAAGCGTGCATTTGACACTCTGTGCCTGGCATTGTTCTGAGGGCTCTACACTGAACAGCTTAACCCTCACAACAGCCCTGTGAAGTGAGCCCTTCACCCCCATTTTACAGACAAGGAAACTGAGGCAGAAAGTTGTTCTGTCACTGTCTGAGGTCACACAGCTAATAAGTGGTAGACCTGGTCCTTAGACCCAGGGTGTCCCCATCCAGGACTGTGCTCTTGACCACTGTGGCACAAGGCTTCTTCCAAATCCTGGAGGCACATCCATACCCCTCGGATGGAAACACGGGATTTGGCACAAGTAGGCATTGAGCGGGAAGCCCAGCCTCTTGGGGGCAGGTTCATTTATGCATTCTGGCTTTCATTTCATGCCCTGTGTCTTGAAACTGGGAGGCGGGCCTGGGAGATTGGGAGGCGGGCCCAGGAGACTGGGAGGAGAGCCTAAGAGACTAGGAGGTGGGCCTGGAAGACTAGGAGGCGGGCCTGGGAGACTGGGAGGGGCCTGGGAGACTAGGAGGCGGGCCTGGGAGACCGGGAGGCGGGACCAGGAGACTGGGAGGCGGGCCTAGAAAACTAGGAGGCGGGCCTCGCCGTGCCCAGGTGGGGTCTCTTACACCCTTAATTCTCTCTTGCAGCCTCTCGTCTTCAAGGCCTTGCTGTCTTTTCTTCCTTCAGACCCCCGGGCACATGCTCCCAAGAAAGAAAAGAGGCCCAACCTGTCAGATATAGATATAGCAGCGAAGAGCAATGCATTGGACACCCCACCTTCTGGCATCCCGCCCCAGGCTCACACCCCACTGTGGCATATCCCCGGGTGCGGGGTGCGCCTGGACCTGCGTGCCGGAGGCTCTTGTGTGACTGCACGCCTGTCCCCCAACCCCGTGAGCGGTGGCTTCACGTGACATCAGCCATGGGGCGGGGGGAGGAATATTCACAGCCCGAAGCCGGCAGAGGCTGGGAATTCGGGTGTGTGTGCGGGTTTGGCCTCCCGGAGAGCGGCTGCCCGGCCAGCCCAGCACCGCACACACCAGGCGCTGCCTCCCTGAGACAGAACGAGGAGCCTGGCGCCGTCCCGCTCTCCCCAGTCACTGCATTTAGGATAATGCCGAGTACACACTCCCTCATGATTCCCTCCAGAGCCATTATCATCTGTCAAGCAGAACTTTCATTATGAGCATTTTCACTCCAAAGAGGCACTAAACCACCAAAGTCGGCCGACTCAAGACTTCTCCGGTGCCCGTCGCGCACGGACCAGCATTTCTGCCCATCTGCCGACTCCCTCGTTCCCGCATTCCCAGCTCGCACCTCCGGCTATTTTGCACCTCCCCCCCTGGGCTCTGCTGGTTTCTCCCCACCTGGTGCCAATTCTAGTTATGCTGGACCTGCCTCCCAGCCCCAGCTTTTATCACTGTGGAGTCCCCCTGAGGTCTCGGTTTCACCATCTGTAAAATGGGGTTCCTGTAGAACCCAACCTCATAGAACTGGTCTGAGGATGAAACTTGTAAAGGAGTGGAAGGCACAGAACAACCCCTGGCAAAAAAGTTAAGGTTGCTGTTATTCTGCACTCTCTCTGCAAGCCACTCTTGACTCCTTAACAGTTAACACCCACCTGCTGCCGGCCCCTGCCTCGGGATAGCGGAAACAGCTCGTATATGCCACCCACTTCCCTACCCCCTTGGTGTTGCTCACAGCACTCCGTTATTCTGGAAAGCCTTTTCCTATCTACAGACTCCTATATGTCCTTCAAACCCCTTCTCAAATGCCACCTTTTCTATGAAACATTGGCTGACCCTTGATTGCAATTAAACTTCAGCTTCTTTGCTCTCTGGGAGGCCACTGGATTCTCAAATGGTAGCATTGCCTTTCCCCTTATCCATGTTCCTCCCTTTGCCTGAAAAGCTGACAGAACTCCATGGGGGGTGGGCTAAGGCATAGAAAAGCATTGCTAATGTGTGAATGCGCACTGGGAGGGATACGCGTGTTTCCCTTATCCCTGCATTTTAAGGTATTTCTTAGCACCAATTAATTTCCTGGTATCCTGGGATCAGAGCTCTGAGAGGACTCCTCATGGTCACTTGCTGACCCCCATATCTCGCAGATGAAGACAATGGTCTGAGCATGGAGGGCTTCCAAAGAAGGCTGGAGGGGCCACCAAGATGGCAGGACCGCCAGGGGCAACATGAGGACATGGGTCTAAAGGTTGGGAGAGAACCAGGCAAAGGGCTCAGAAAGCATTTCTGGAGCCTGAGTCCTGGGGAGCAATCATCCACTTGCCTCATGCAGTGTCCATATTGGCAGCCTCCCTACCCACCTCCCTGGCCCAGCCACAAATGGCCACGTGCAGAAGGCATCCAGCCGGGAGCCCATCATCACTCGATTATTTAGGATGTGGGCTTTTTCCATTTCCTAACAGCTACATGGGTTCGTGTCCTTGGAAGAAATGCTGAAGTCTGAAATAGCCAGCACCAACTCTCCACCTCTCCTCATCTTCTACTCCTTTACTCTGCTGTATGTTCTTCAGCTTCGATGTGCTTCTCACTACTCGAAAGTGTTATCGTTCATTCATTCATTCATTCATTCATTCATTCATTTTCTTATGTACTGTCTGCTACTCCATTAGAAAAGAAGCTGGAGGATTAGGGACTTTGTCTTCGTAGTATAGTTTAGGTGCTCAATAAATTTTGGCTGAACGTTTGAATGAATAAGAGTCGTAACTGTACCATGTTATACTGATAAATATCTGTTCTTTCCAGTTTTTGGGGGGTTCCACTCTGCTGTTCTTTTCCTTCTCAGATTTAATGTTTCAATAATTTTGATCCTTCCTGCTTTTCTAATGTAAGCATTAACTTCCTAAGTCCTGGCTTAACTGCATTCCCAAGTGTTGATTTCCAGTGTATTAATTCTTCAGTCCCAAGTATTTCTGAGTTCGCATGAGGGTTTCCTTTTTGAGCCAGAAGTTATTTGGAAGCCTGTGTCCATGTTATGTGTATACATTTAATCTCCAAATGAATGTGGTTTCTCTACACATTAATATATTATTTCTAATTTAATTTATTTGTGGTAGGAGACCACAATATGGGTGAGTACAGTCTTTTGAAATCCACTTTGATGGCCCCAGCTCTTAAGCGGCCTGCATTCATATTTCATGTGTTTTGAAAAGAAGGTCTTTTCTCCCGCAGCAGGGTGCTATGCTCTATACAGGTCCATTTGATGAAGGTCGATAATTATGCTTTTCAAAACTTCCATATCCCTCCTTCTGGATAGGTTATTTTTTTTTCTTTTTCTGTTCCACTGTTGGCTGCTAGTTATTTGAAAGTTAAAGGTTTTGGTCTTTCCCCCCAGTATTTGTTCTTTTTAAATAAGACAAAACCTTCATACCTCTTAAACTGTGACCGAGCCTCTCCCATCTTACTTTATATATATATATTTTTACATCTTACACTTTTGTGGTTTTTCTGTTATATTTCAGCTTCTTTGCTTTAGTTCTCCACACAGACTAGGCATTATGTTTATTATTTTGAAGTCTTTTATTTAGGTTTACTTGTGTCTTTGCTCCTCATTCCTACTTATATCTCAGACCTCTCACCTGGAACCGTTCTCCTTCTATCTAAAACAATCTTCCGGAATTTGCCGTGGTGGCAGTTTTTCTGTCGTAAATTCTGTCAGATATGGTTTGTCTGTAAGTGTCTTTGTTGAACCCTCATTCGTAAAAGCTAGTTTTGCAGGATGAAGTATTATAAACTGACAAGTTTTCTCTGAGAACACTGAAGATATTGTTCCTTTGTCCAGCAATTTCCACCAGTGCTGATGAAAAGCCATCATTGGCCTCATCGCTAACCCTTTGTAAGGCATCTGGCTTTTTTCACTGGCTACTTTGTAAAAATCTCATTTTTCCTCTTCAGTGTTCCACGCTTTGCCTATGGTGGGTGGTGGTGTATATTTCTTTTTATCTTGCTTAGATTTGGGGGGTTTCCTAGAATAAATATCAGTGTCTTCCCATAGTTCTGGAAAATTCTCAGCCATGATCCCTCTGGATATTGTTCTCCCCATTCTAACAAGCTCCTTCTAGAATATTGACTCCACAGAAGTTAACCCTGTGATGTCCAATATAGCAGTCACTGACCACACGTGACTGTTTAGAACACTTCCATCACGGGAGAAGATTCTATTGGGCAGCACTGACAGTTTCTCATTCTGTTCCTATTTTCTTTTAACCTTTCTTAAACGTTTTCTAAATCTTTGTCTCAAAGGCCCACAGACTGAATGATTTGTTTAGATCCATCTCCTGACTCACGATTTCTCAATTTCTTCAGCCTAAGTTATCATTGATTTTTTATAATTCCAACTATTATATATATTTTTGTTTCTAACCTGTCTTTCTGTATACTGATATAGTAAAATACAGTCAACATAATACTAAATATACCCAGTGGTGATTCTAACTCAGGATCTTTTTTTTTTTTTAAAGATTTTATTTATTTATTTGACAGAGATAGAGACAGCCAGCGAGAGAGGGAACACAAGCAGGGAGAGTGGGAGAGGAAGAAGCAGGCTCATAGCGGAGGAGCCTGATGTGGGGCTCGATCCCAGAACGCCGGGATCACGCCCTGAGCGTGAAGGCAGACGCTTAACCGCTGTGCCACCCAGGCGCCCCTAACTCAGGATCTTTTTAAACTACATTTTTGCGTGTGCAAAATTTTTCAGCCAACCCATGCAGTGTGAATTCAGACTGGAAACACACATGAGAGTTGGCTTAGGGTTATAGGTTCTCATGGGGAGTTCTTTCTTCCACCCAGTACCTAGGGTGACGATGGGCACGTTTTCTAGAGGTCCCTTTCTGTGTGGTGGAGTTTACTTCTCTTTAATCTAACAAGGACTGTATTTCCTTGGGCTCCCAACTTAACATGGGAGAGGGGGACCTGAGGCATAGACAGTGTTTTTCTATTCTATTCCTCACCTTGAGAAAGCCCTAGATTTTACATACTGCAGCACACATCCTATGAGGTCAGCAAAACTCATGTTCAGCATCTCAAGTCATCAAGGTTTGGCAGAAAGTCCTGGAGGTATTTGGTGCTCACTTATTTTATAGCATCCCTTCTCTTTGTTTAAAACTCCATAACCTGGGGCGCCTGGGTGGCACAGCGGTTAAGCGTCTGCCTTCGGCTCAGGGCGTGATCCCGGCGTTGTGGGATCGAGCCCCACATCAGGCTCTTCCGCTATGAGCCTGCTTCTTCCTCTCCCACTCCCCCTGCTTGTGTTCCCTCTCTCGCTGGCTGTCTCTCTCTGTCGAATAAATTAAAAAATAAATAAAAAATAAAAAATAAAACTCCATAACCTTAGGAAAATCCCCAGACAAATCCAAACTGAAGGACATTCTATAAGATACCTGACCAGTACTCTTCAAAACTGTCAAGGTCGTGTAAATATATAGGAGGACACTCCTGTGACATGACAGCGAAACACACAGTGGTCCCCTGGCCTGGATTCTGGAAGGAGAGAAACTGGTAAACTCTGTATGAAGTCTGGAGTCCAGCTAGTAGCAACGTAGTAACAATATTACCTTCGTTTTGGCAAATGCACCACAATGGTGTAAGATGACAGCCTTAGGAGAAACAGAGTGGAACTCTGTACTGTCTTTGCAACTTCTCTGTAAATCTAAAATTATTCCAAAATAAAAAGTTTCTTTACAAAGAAGACACTAATGATTTCTTCTTTAATTCCAGCTGGGTGGTCTATTTAAAAAGATGTTTCTTTCTGTAATCGGTATTTTGGGTTTACATTTGGGAGGATCCTACAGGGTACCTATCACACCCCCAGAAGAAAATCCACTTACCCAGAGAAGAATAGACCAGAATCACGGTAACCACATGTGGCCATTATCAGGCATGAAATGTGGTAGACTTGGAGTAGAATGTGCTTAAAGGACCAGGCCCCAGAGTAGAAGGGACATTTGAAAGAATGCCAACAGTCGCCCTTATGGGAAAGGAAGATCGGTTCCCATGTATCCCTCAACAAAGGGAAGTGAATCAAACCAGTTACATGTACATAAAAATAACTGGAGGCAAAACATATCAATACTTTCTTGAACAGCGTTTGTTATGGGTTGAATTATGTCCCCTCCCCCCAAATTTTTATGTGGAAGCAGTCACCCCCAGTACCACAGAAGATGACTTTATTGGCAAAGAGGACCTTTTCAGAGGTAACAAAGTTAAAATGAGGTCACTGGGGTGGGGTCCTAGGCCAATAGGAACGGTGTCCTTATAAAGAGGAGAAATTTGGGCATGGACACGTACACATGGGGAGAACAGCACGAGAGGATGAAGACAAAAATTAGGATGGTGCATCTATAAGCCAAGAAACACCACCAGACCACCAGAAGCAAGAGGAAGGCATAGAACATTCTCCCTCACCGCCCTTGGAAGGAACCAGCCCTTCCTCTGAACTGTGAGACCATACCTTTCTGTTCTTTAAGTTACCCAGCTTACGGTAACTTTGCGAGGCCAGCCCACACACACTACAACAGCTCTTCTCTAAAACTTGATATAATGTCTTCACAGTAGGAGAGACAGGTCACCTGGGTCTGCCATGTGGAGCTGGTTCAGACCACGTATTTGTTAACTGTCTAGAGTAATCTGGAGAGAGGGGCAGGAGAGATCCTGTGACCTAGGGTTCATTGCCACCCCCTGCAACATTCTCATCTTTGGGTGGCATCCTTTTCTATTAATATTTCAGTTTCACAGAGAGGTCCTGGAGTATAATCAATTGTTCTCTTTCAGAGTGCTCTCTACCTGAAAAAGCACAATGTCCTTATCGACACTGCACTTTAAAGAATGTTCTGAAGTAAATCTACAGGGCATTCTGGCTATTCAGATCCGGAAATGGGTAAACCAATAAGGATAAAAAGACACAGAGAGATGTTTTGGCAAGATCGCAGAGCAATCGGTGCCAGAGATTGGAACAGAATCAATGCCCCATTGCAGAGCATGGTCAAGGATCCGAATGACCTCCAACAGTCAATCTAGCCCATCCCTTGAGGTTATGGGCCAATGGGTAGAATCTCCAGGCCTAGGAGAGTGCTAGTGACTCTTTCAGCCCCATAAAGCCCAGTTCCAGTCCAATAAACCCAGTTCCAGTCTCTCACAACTCAAAAAGATAAACATATCTTTGTGGGTTACCCCAAGATTCCTTACCAACGACCCAAAATCATGCAGAGTGATAGAGACACACTAGAATCTCAGACCCCCCAGCAGAGCGAATAGAATACACCCAGAACCAGACTCAACTCCTCTAAAGAAGTAAGGTAGAACTTCTCTCTATTGCCAGGTGTGTATACCCCTCCCCTTTCTCTTAGCACAGTCCCCACCCCCTCCATTCATGCTATAATACTAGAAGCCAAAGTGAAGCAGATGATCCAGAGAATTCTGAACTAAAGGGGTTCAGGTGGGGGGAGTGTATAATGAAAGCACTGTCACACACTAGTCACCAAAAATGCTTGTCAACACCACCAGCTACTTAGGACACACACAACCCTCCCTTGGATTCCAGACCTGGGCACCGCCTCTTCTCCAGCTGAGCTTCCCCAGGTCTCAGACTCAACAGTCTCAGCACAGAGTGAGTGTAGCACAAAGCACACGTCTGTGGGTCCCTCAGCAGCTCTTGACCCCATCCCTTCCTCATCGCCCACAGTGCTGGTGGCAGAGGCTATCTCGCACTATGGCAGAAGCGGCCTCCAATCCAGCCCCATCCGAGAGGGAGGCAATGCAAGCCACAAAGACAGAATTTTAAACTTAGCAGCCCCTTTTAAGAAACTGGAAAAAAACACATGAAATCAATTTTAAGGATGTGTTCCATTTAACCCAATATATGGAAAAAATCATTTTGACATGTAGTCGATGTACAAAGTTATTAATGGGATAGTTTACCTTTTTTGGGTTGGGTCTTCCAATTTGGGTGTGTGCTTTACACTTTCAGCACATTTTATTTGTGCTAACTGCTTTATAAGAATGGCTGCCATATTGAATAACATCAGTCTAAGAGCCTCAAGTGATGTCACGGCTTCAAGTCTTGGGAAGGTGTATGATTTTAGAGGACACATATTTTCTGTCACCCATCTTTTATCCTTTCAGTGGGATCCATGAAAGAAGGTTCCAATAAATTCTTTTTTGTTCCAATAAATGGTAATCAAACCCAATTCCCAGCCTTTACATACCCAGTTGTCTATCTGAAAGGACCTCTTCCCCTTCATTCCCTGTTTGCCTCAAGGGAACCTATTTTTTCCAGTTGTTCTTCTCCAGTTCCAAAGGCAATTCTTTAGTTATCCAAAGCTGAAACAAAGATGGCCTCTTCGAGACTCCATGGAATTGTATCTAGTACAGTGCCCTGAACTTGCTTGAAATCATTTCACTTCCCTTACAAGACTAAATTATTTTAAAAAGAGGAGATATGTGTTACCTCTGTGTATTCCAAACCCAGCAGGCACAAGGCCTGGCACAAGGTTGCTTACAACATGGCAGCCTGGTTCCCCTAGAGCGGATGATCCAAGAAACAATGAGGAAAGCGAACAAGACGAAAGCCACCACGTTTTTTAGAACCTGATCTTGAGAGTAACACACCATCACTTTCGCCACATTCTTCTGGTCACACAGATCACCCCTGCCCAGTGTGGAAGGGGACTAAGTGGGTGTAAGTTCCAGAAGGTAGGGGTCCACGGGGGCCATCATGGAGGCTGGCAGAGAATGAAACACCCGCTTCTAGACCATGGAAACTGTGAATCTAGTCCTTGATGGCATGTAAGTCATTGACCTGAAGATACTATGCAGCCAGCAAAGTCAAGCCCTTCCTGTCTCTGCGCACATATCCTCCTGCCACACTGATACCCACGCTCAGTGTTTGTGCTGTTGAATTATTTCTTGTGCACTTCAGCGAGGTCCCACATGAGTCTACCTTGGTAAGGCAGGCCCGATGTCTGGTAAGGCGGCAACCTCCACCAGCCTAAATGGGCCCTGTTAGGGATAAATACAGTTCAGTTTACTGTGATGAATGGATCCGTTTGTCAGGGCTTTCTCAAATTTTTCAAACTCTACTTCAAAGAGGAACCTATAAACGTCTAGGCTTTTTGCAGCTGAAAGCAATTAACCACACAGCAATTGTAAAGAAATGGAAAGGAGACAGTTGTTTCACAAGTGGAAAAAAAATACTGAAAATTGATCTCTGTGTGGGCAACAAAGTTTAGGTAGTAACAATATTAATAACATGAGTTCAAATGTGATAGGTTTTAAAGCTCAATGCTGTTACATGGGGTTAAAAGTCTTGGTAAGCAAATACCGTGGGGATTTCCTGCAAGCTGAAACCAAAAGAGTTTTGCCACCCTATTGCTAAATTAAAAGGGGTAAATAGGCATAATATCCACAGGGGATAGCTGGGTCCCACAGGTCCCTATTGTGGACACTACTGGTTTGCCTATTTTAATAAGACCGTATCGCACTAGGAAAAAATGTTTGACTATGACTGTAACATTTATATATGAATGTAAAACATACATGCAAAAAAGTTTCAAAGTATGAGATTAAAAAATAGCAATGTACAGCATGTGACTACAGTTAATAGTCATATTGTGTTGCATATTTGAAAGTTGCTAAGAGAATAAATCTTAAAAGCTCTCATTATAAGAAAAAAGAGTCTGATGGATGTTAACTAGACTTATCGTTGTAATCAATTTACATTATACACAAATAGCAAATCGTTATGTTGTGTACCAGACACTAATATAATGTGATATATCGATTACACCTCAATAAAATAAACTAAAATAAAATAGAAATTCTATTTTTTTTTTATTCCCATACCATCCTGTGAAGCTCATTTTGGAGATCACAGCCTTAGACAAAATTATCCTTTACTCGTTCAGTTGGACTTGTGCGTGGGCCAGACGTGGCCAGCTAATGGAATTGGGACAGAGTGGATGGGGGAGCATGATTTTCCCCTGTATCTATTCACACTTAGACATCCACACTGAAACTACTAAGGAGATTCATGAAAGAAAAAAAATGGATTGAATTATAAGATCATAAGATCCCTGGGGTTTCTGGAATATAGATGTATGTGTAATGAACAGTAGTCATTCCAGATGGAGGCTGGGTAGAGAGAGCACTGGGTCCCTGAGAGGGAACGTGAAGCAGAGAGTCAGAGAGTCAGAGAATGGGGTGGATTGCTGGGATAGAGGCAGGAGAATGAGCTGTTCCAGCCAGACTACCTTGGGTCCAGGCAGTTTTACCATGAAATTCCTGCTGATAGAATATAGAACTGGGAGAGGGAGTATTCTCTCTCTCACTATGGAAATGTCATCTGGATGGATTAACAGAGATCTATCTACTGATTGCTGCTGGGGGTCACTGCATGATGGGAGTCCCTGCAGGTCTGTTAGGGCTTGAGTTGGAATCAAAACTCAACCACACCAGAGTCAGAGGTAATTTATAACACAGGAAGGTCTGAGAACCTCTGGCCCCAAGCACTCCAGCACTGGACCTTGTCTCTCACGTCCCAATTGTGGCTGATACTGGGCTGAGGGAGCTTCCCCCATTCCTCTGCCTTTCAGAGGGCCACAGCCTATTTTCACCAACAAGGCTACCTCCAGCTGCACCAGCAGTGGGAGAAAGTTTCTAAATGCAGAGTGACACTCTAGTGGAAATTTCCAGCTCCGGACTATTGTGTGGTCCTGTCTTGGCCCGCAATGGATTCATAAATGATCAGAGCTGAGTTCTGGACACACGTGAACACCCTTAGGGATTCTAAGAAAAAAATTTTTTTTCGAGAAAAGCATCCTGGAAACAACTGAGTTTTCTGCAGCCAGGAAGGGTATTTTTATAACCCTGGTCTCACTTGTGTGAGCAGGCGAGTGAGACTAAGATGTTCCTGTGAAACGCCCGAGACTGTCCCAGCTAGTGCCACAAGATGAGGTCTGAGGAGAGTGCCATAAAAATAGAACAAATTCTGGCCACCGCTTTTAGCAAGAGATCCTGCTACTTGCTAAAATAAATAATGTAATGGCAACCAGTACAATAGCTTCCATTTTAGAACATCACAAAAACATCTGTAGGGAAAATAAACAATCCCATGCCTTTGGCAGAAGAGCTCGACCAAGGAAGTGTGGAAACCAAGTAATCAGCTGCCGGAACGGAGACACTGACACACCCATTCTTCTCCCCTTCCTGCAGAAACCTCAGTGAAATACACACAAGAAAAAAGAAGTGGCTCAAATCCACATGACCGAAGCGACCTGGAGAGGAGATGACAGCAAAAACTGAGAGCTGGAAGGTGGACAACGGCTGACTCAGCAGACCAGAGAAAGCTGAACCAGACCTGCAGCCGAGAAAGCCACAGAAAAGAGCCGTTTTCCCTAAGGAAGCCTGGAAACCCAGATGTTCAAGTTACAGGACCCTCAGAAGGCAAGGAAAACAGGAGAACTGGTTGGAAGACCTTATGTAGCATCTGGATCCCCAAAGCCTGTCTTCTACTTCACGCAGTCAGATGATTGTCCCCCCTCCCCCAGCCGCCCCCCTTGCCTCAGAAGACCGGACGTTTAGAGAGATTCAACAAGATAGACTTTGGACTCCAAACAGCTGAGGGCAGAGTGAGAGCCTTACTGTAAAGAGGAAATTTAGGTGAAAGTCTGCACCTTGAACAATGGGATCCCCAACTTTCCCTCCACCTTAGCTGGTAGAAGGTTGGCAGCCCATGAAGCAAATCAGAGTTGAGTTGTCCAATATGGTGGCCACTAGTCACAAGTAACTGAGTTTAAATTAAGCAAAATTAAATAAAGTTAAAAATTAAATATTTTCGGGCACCTGGGTGGCTCAGTCGGTTAGGCGTCTGACTCTTGGTTTTGGATCAGGTCATGATCTCAGGATTGTGAGATCAAGTCTGCATTGGGCTCCATGCTCAGCAGGGAGTCTGCTTGAGATTCTCCCTCTCCCTCTGCCCCTCTCCTTGCTTGAGCTCTCTCTAAAATAAATAAATAAATCTTTTTAAAAAATAACATTTTCAAATGTACTAGCCACATTGCTAGTACTGAATAGCCATATGTGACTAGTGGCTACCATGTTGGACAGCACTGAATGTTTTCATCACCACGTGAGGTTCTGTGGAACAGCACTGGCTCAGAGTCCCTCTCTTGAGGAAACCAACCAGCCTGAGAGAGAAACCTACAGAGAGTGACATTCATTGATCTCCCAGAGTGAAACCCAATAGCTAACAAGCCCCACTCATGTCAACAGAGCTTCTATCAGAAATGTGGCCTCTCACTCTTAAACATAAGATGGCAAATCTGAATGACCAAGTATCTGAGGAAAGTCTCAATTATCAGAGACAAGAGGAAATAATACAAAGTGCATTGCACCCATGAAAGCAAAATAGGAAAGAATAAAAATATGAGAGGGAAATTAGAAACTAAATAGATTAGGTGGTAAAGTCTCTTGGAATGCCAAAAAAAAAAAAAAAAGTTGAAAACAGGAGAGAAAACCTAAGATAACGTATCTGTCCATGAAATTCATCTTTCAACTCAAAGGAGTTCCAAAAAAAAAAAGAAAGAAAAAAGAACTGAATAAAAGGGGAGGGAAAAAGTTATCAAAGTCATAGAATGAGATTTCCCAGAACTTTCCAGATTGAAAAGAGCCACTGAGTGTACAGCACTGTGAATGAAATAAAACATATATCAAGGCACATCATCATGAAATTTTTTGAACACTGGAGATAAAGAGGAGACTCCCAAGTGCTCCTGAGAGCAAACACAAGTCACACACAAAAGATCAGGTATCAGGATCACACTGGTGTCATCAACAGTGATACTGAAAGCTGAAAGGCAGCACATCTCTAAAAGTACTAAGGAAAAATGATTTTCAACCTGAAATTCTATACCCAAGGGTGAAGGTTGAATAAAAACGACGTTTTCAGCTATACAGTGGATCAAAAATTTGCTTCTGTGTCAGTCAGCGTGAATAGGAAACAGAAGGCTCGCTGAAACTGAGGAGAGTAACTATTTACAAAAGTATGGCCAGGGTGAAGGGAACGGAACCAGAAATGTTGAGGTATCCCGAAGCTGGCAGGAGCAGGGAGCTGTTACAACGCTAAGTGCTAAAAGCACATAGGGAGGGCATGCTTCCTGAACCTGGAGGGACAGCTGTGGCTCGAGGAGGCAGCCACCTACTGGAAGCTATGGCCACCAGACAATCACAGCTCCACAAGGAATGAGATAGGCTACAAACAGCCCCTGTTGGGTCATGAGGACACCCAAGCAACCTGTGGAAAGGCCCAAATAGGGAAGAACTGAGACCTCTGGCCAGCAACCAACACCAACCGGCCATCCATGTGAATGACCTTGAAATCAGATCCTTCAACTCCAGAACCCCCAAACTCCTGACTCACAAAAACTGTAAGATAATGAATGTTTGTTACTTTGTGGCACTAACTTCTATAGTAATTTGTTATGCAATAATAGATATCTGGTAGATAATAAAGAGGATGAGAATGAGGAGAGAGAGAGAGTGTGTGTGTGTGTGTGTGTGTGTGTGTGCAGTGAGTGGAAAGCAAGAAGCTAAATAATTATTTTTTGTAGAAGAGAGTCAACAGACATATTGAAAACTGAAAATCATAAAATAGAGAAGTAAATATATTACTTGAAATAAGAAGAAACATCTGAAAAAGCAGAGAGTGTTTGCCTTGAGGTATCCAGAATTGAGACTGGAGGGAGAGGTTTGGGTCTTATTAACAGCAGTATTAAGCCCCCAGCTCTCTGATTCAGCAAGAAGAGTAGTAAGAGGGAATATTTGAGATGAAGTTGCAGAGATCCTAGGTGGAAATACTCAGGGAGGAGAGTCTGAGAACCAGTCAGAGCTGGACAGCACATCCAAACCAGGTAATGAGACCCAAGAGACCCATCGCAACATGGAGACTAATCTGGAGCTTGAAATAAGACATGAGCTCTCCAGGGGTACCTGGGTGGCTCAGCCAGTTAAGCGTTCAACTCTTGGTTTCAGCTCAGGTCATGATCTTAGGGTCTTGAGATCAAGCCCTGCATGGGGTTCTGCGCTCAGGGAAGAGTCTGCTTTCCCCTCTCCCTCTGCCCTTCCTCCCTCTTTCTCTCTCTTTCAAATAAATAGACAAATCTTTAAAATAAAAATTTAAAAAAAGAGAGAGATGAGGCCTCCAGGTTGACATGAAGAGGGGACCAGAAGATGTTAAACCAAGGATCAGACTCCCTCTGGGACCCTGGGGAAGATGGTGATCCCAATGAGGCAGAAGTGAATGACCTAAACTGTGGGCTATTTTAAGGAGAAGGGCACTGGAAAAATACTTAGCGACTTCACAGACACTTAGTGGACATCCAGCGTGACTAATGACAAACCTCTAGAGTGGCTCTTATACCTCCCGCCTCACTGCATGACCAGCCATACAATAGAGGGTGTAAACGCCCTTCCTTGACTGAAGGCCCTGCGCTGAACACATTCCTCTCAGAAATTCACATTCAAATGAAAATCATCAACATCATTATGATTAGAATAACTTTCATTATTCCATTTACTTTGGTCTTGACATATCATTTTGTAGTGGGCATGTATTTTTTTTTTTTTTTTTTAGTGGGCATATATTTTAAATTGTTGACATTACATTGCTGGGATTGACCGCTAAATGCCTAGAAGCACTGTCTTCTGAATCCATGCCAAATTCCCGTTAAATGAATCACCAGCACCATAAGATTTTTAGTGTCTTACATGTGCAATCTTCCATGATTGCCAGAACGCTGACGATTATTATCATCTGCTCTAAATCGTGTGTCTTTTCAGAGCAGCCTCTCCCATGAGAAGCTCGTGTTGGTCGGCTGGCAACAATTCCTACAGCTCTCTGCCCCATACCATGAAGGAATTCCTTAGCTGGAAAAAGAGGATAACGCTACTGAGGTTTGGGGGACTTCCGGCTCCTGTCGGGTGGCCTCATCATTTCCAGCTGCCTGAGGAAGTGCAGACAGGAGAACAGGAAAAGGCCACCCATACTGAAGAGAGAGCAAATCTTAGGGCTGATATTCCTCATTAGAGGCTCCCAAAGCTCTTGGCTTTCACTTGACATGTTTTCAGTCTCTGATCATACTCGAATCATTTCCCCTCTCACTTGACATGTTTTCAGTCTCTGGTCATACTCGAGTCATTTTCCCCTCTCACTTGACATGTTTCAGTCTCTGGTCATACTCGAGTCATTTTCCCCTCTCACTTGACATGTTTCAGTCTCTGGTCATACTCGAATCATTTCCCCTCTCTCTTGCCCCATTTAAATCCTGTCTTTCCCAACCCAAGGTCCCTGACCTTGCCTCTCAGACCTGGCTGCCCCTCCCCTCCCCACCCCACCCTCCAGCCCTACTTTCTTCTTTTTTGTCTCTTCCCAGCTGTGTCTTTCTGCTTGTCTGGCACCAGATCATCAAAGTGCATCGAACTATATAAATATGAGGAGAACATTCGGATGCCTTCTTCCTGTACTGCCACACCCCTCCCTAGGCAGGTCTCCTTTGACTTCAGGAATTCCTTAATTTCATTACTCAAGACAGCATATCCTAGTAGGCTACTTCCAAGCCTAGTTGCCCCAGCAAGGCTAGCTCAACCCACTCCCCTCTTTCTGTCCTGGCAAGCATCAGCTAGATGGTTTTTAAATATAAAAATACCAAAAAAATCTCCCTAAATGTCCTTGGTTCATGATAAGAATACAGGGTAAATGTATCACTAGAGAATTAAGTGCCTTTAGATAGTAAAGCCCCAAGTCAAGCTATAAACTATTTCTGCATTGCTAGTGTAGACAGCAAGCTAGGCTCTGGGCAATAACCCATCAACAAGTGAGGGGACAGAAGAGCAGGATGGTCCCTGCCTGTGGGGCCTTATGCAAATCCAAGAAAAGACCCAGAGAGGCAATAGTCAATTAAATCAGTCATCACAACTCACTCTAAAGGTCTTGAGAAAAGTCAGATATCTACTGGCAACCAAGCACAGACCGCCATGTTTAGGTTGGAAATGAATCACATGGGGGAAAGGATCCCTGTAACGTGGCTAAAGAACAATCAGAAGACAGTGGGAAGATTCAGTGAGCCTCATCTTCAGAAAAAGACAAAATACATTTGAGCCTCCCTTTCCTGATCCCTGAGAGAACTTAAAACTATATACACAAGGGATCAAGACCACACGGACTTTGTAAGGGGCAGAGCCATTTACGGCTTCTTCATCTTTGCTCTGTTTCTCGAGTTCTGTTTTCCCTTTGTGGTCAGCGCTGGATGCCTTAAAACAGAAAGGTCTTCTGTGTTTGTCTTTGGAGAGTATGAAGGGTACAAACAACGGGGGACGGTGACAGCTTCCGAAGGAAAGGAAGGTGGATTGATTTCCCGGAGGCTGCCGCAGAAGGGGGAGAAACTGAGTAGGATTTCAGGAGAAACCCCGGAGCTGCCCCAGAAAATACATCGTGAAGTCCCACCAACACTGGCCACGGAGCACATGCTGCTACATCTCTTACACCACAATGCGAATAGTGTAACCTTCCCCTTCAGTCTTGCCGCTCCGCTGACGAGAACTGCCTTTGGCTGGTAGATGGTCTGAAGCCAGCTCTCTTACGGGGCAGCTTTCCAGGAAGAGGTGCACCTTGTTCTGAGCTTGAAGAAAGCATAGAACACATATAAAGCAAGAGTAGGGCAGGAGCGCTCCAGCCAAAGACACAGTCACGTCTGGGGTAGGAGAGTGACAGACGCCACCTGGCCTCTCGTGGTTCTTGTGATCCTCAACACTGACCACAGAGAGCGCTAGCGATGGAAGTGGTACCCATGCCTCTTACATGCGCTTGGAGGTTTCTTCTCCCCAGGACCCAGGGGGGGCTCACAAACAAAAGAGGGAAATGCTTAGGAGGAAGAACGATGAACAGATGAACATCTTTGTCCTTTGTCCTTTGAGTCCCACTTTCTTTCTCCCTTGGGAGATGGCAGAGCCCAGGACGATCAAAAAGACAGTCCTGGTTCGAATCCTGCTCTGCCCCAGATCTAACTTCATTCCCCTAAGTGTCAGTTTCCCCAGAGACCCACCGATGCTCTGACAATACCATGCAGCCCAATTGCCCAAGCATCTACAGTTACTTGCAGCTCCTCAGACAAACTCCTCTCTCCCACCGCCTTGCCCTGCTGAATGCTGTAGAGTGGAGCCGGAATTTGAATCCAGGTCCTTTTGACGGCATAGCCTGAGCCCTGACTCACTCCGTTACAGTGCCGGGCGCAGCACGGACGGCCAACACACACAGAACAAGGCCCCTGAGTGACTTCTCTGAACCCTGGACACGTGTCTCAGGCATACACAGAACTCAGATCGGCACCAGCAAATTGCAGGCCCGTTTTCCGAAGGACCAGAAACCGCTCCCAGCATCTTGAGGAGAGGCTAATTGCGCCCAGAAGCTCCTGCTCACACGCAATTACCCGGTTTTCACATGCAAATATCCATCTGCACACGGTTTCTTTGGTAAATGCCAACTTCATAGGTGCCATCCAGGTGCCCAAATTTGAGAACTTGGCATAAAGAGGTGCGCTCAAGCTCTGAGTCAGTTATGGACTGGGATCATTATTCTAATTAGTCCCAATGGATACGTCTGTCACTCGATAACAATGGTAGATGATTCGGTCTCACTCCCTCATCTCTTTCCCCCCCTCCCCCCACTCACCCCTCCTATAAGAAAGCCAGCCACGTCTTGCTGAACTGTCCTCCCCACCCCCACTGCCTTTTCAAATGAAAAGCCCAGATGTGGGTGACCCATCTGTAGTGTGTGTCACGTTTTTAGCATCTCCCTTATTTAGAGCAGGGGAGAAAGGGACTCATTAGACAGGAAGTCCACAATGAAATTAGGAAACATTTGATCAGACCATTGTCCCAGCACAATATGGGCAATGAGGGAAATGCTGGAGTTGGCTGCAAACCCCAAATGTGTTGCAGCCTCAGTGGCTTGCTCATCACTCACTTCCCCATGCTGACCACAAAAGGGAGCCCATCGGCTCTCTAGGTCGGGTCCCAGCTTCTAAAAGTAGGGCTGCCATTAGGGCGGGCAAATGCTCTTCCTTTTTGGAAGACTTTATATTTTTAGAGCAATTTTAGGTTCACAGAAGAATCGAGAGGAAGGTACAGACGGCTCCCACCTACCCTCTGCCCCCACACGTGCACAACCTCCCCCATGACCACCCTCCCCCACCTCCCAGAGTGGCGCATTTGTTCCGACCCAGGAGCCTACATTGGCATGACATCATCGCATCCGTCTGGATGACCATGCTTACGTTACAGGTCGCTCTCGGGGTTCATCGTAGGGTTTAGGCAAAGTGTGATGATATGTACCCATCATCATAGCATCGTCACCGCCCGAAACATCCTCTGTGCTCCACCTACTCGTCCCTTCCTCCCCGACCCCCCGGCAACCCCGGATATTTTTACTTTCTCTATATTTTTACCTTTTTCATGATATCATAGAGTTGGAATTCTACAGTATGTGGCCTTCCCGGATCGGCTTCTCGCACGTAGTCACATGCAATTAAGTTTCCTCCATGTCTTTTCATGGCTCGATAGCTCATTTCTTTTTAGCGCTGAATAATGTTCCATCGTCTGGAGGGACCACAGTTTATTTGGCAAAATTTCTTTTCCCTTGTGGCTTCACTCTGCCACGGCAGCTGGGGCATCCGAAGTCCCTGGGAGTTAGGACACCCTGGGCCTTCACCAGCCTCAGTCCTTCGCTGCCGTTCAGGAGCCAGTGGGGGGAAGAAATAGATCATCCCGAACCATCTAGCTTGGCAACAGACTTTTACTCCAGCCTCCTGGCCTATGAAGGGCAGGGATTTGTTGCCAGGGACCTATGCCAAGGGCTTGATGCATGAAAGCCATTCTTAAGTCTCAGTTCCATTCCTGGTGTCTCAACTCTTTTATTAAGCAGAGCAGAAGGTCAAGAACATACAGGCTGCAAAACAGAGACACTCACGATACATCCAAGCTCTGGGGAAGCCATCCGGCTATGAGAATGTCCAGTCACATCTCCAAATACTTAATCCACGTTGCATCCAAATCAGCCCAATACTACAGGTAAGTAGAAAAGAAGGCACAGAGAGGTGATGTCTACAGCCCCGATTTAAGAGAGAAAAGACTGGGTTTCATAGACTGAAGACGGGCTCTCGCATTAACTTGGTCACTAGCTTTGGGTTTTAAGAACTCTTAACCTCACCCGTAACAGAGTCGAGAGAGGTTGTCTTACTTCCCCGAGGGTTATTGTGAAACTACAGCATGGAGGTAGTTATAAAAGCCATCGGGAAAACGAAAACATCGTATCAAAGCGAAGTATTTAGTTTTATTACCAACACGCCACATAGCCAATTCTCTGCCATTTGCGATATTAGAATTCATTCCTCATCTGGTACTAAATCCATTGCTTCTTCATCTGTTTAAGTGGCATACGAAATTTGCCATTCTCAAAAGGCATGGAAAATTCATTTCTTGGTCTAAGTTACAGAGCGCAGCATTGAGGATCGAGCGCAACTTGAATAAAAGCAGTTGACAAAGGAACTCAATCCATGCCAGGGTTAACTGATCCAAGCTCGGCATCTGGCACATAGTAGGCGCTCAACATACACTTGCTGAATCAACCAATGAATGAAAACTACGTATGGAGAGAAAAGTCTCCTTACTCAGCAAACACTCAGTGACCACCTCGCGTGTACATACCTCTCCTGTTGACCCGACGCACAAGTTTAAGCAGAACTCCGCTGCCCTGAGTCAGTTCTCCATCAACTTTCCCTGGAGAACTTTGGTGAGCAACTAAAGGAAAAAAAAATCATAGTCTTACTTAAGCTCCTTTAATTCTCAATCCCAGAAAGTTTGTCTCCCCAACCACTATCAATTAAAGAAGCATACAGAAAACAGTGAGAAGTGACAATTGACAACAGAGCAACCAAAGGAGATGACAGGAAAATTAGAAACAACTTTATAAGAATCATGAGTTTGAGGTAAAGACCCGCATACATCACAAACCTTGGGGACATTGATATATTTTGTTTTTTTGAAAACGTTGCAGTATACAAGCCTAAGTTTCTTACGTTATTGCCTTAATAATTAATTCAGTTATTGCATTAATGAATGATAACGCTGAAATGAACTTAACCCTTTCTTAATAACTCACCCTGCGTTGTTTAAAAGGCAGGAAATGTCTGTGATAAATTTCAGCAAAGCCTTGTGTTAAACCCAGAGCATGCATAGAGGGTAGTTCGTCATAAAAGCTTCTTTCTTTTCATTTTCCACTATCCCTCTAAACCTATTCTGTGGGGTAATGGTCTCACTGTTCCTGGATGAAACTTCAGGAAATCTCCATGGCTTTTCTGGTTCTCTTAGGTAAAATCTTACAGTCCAGGGCCACGGGCCAGTTCCTTGTGCTTTCTGCCGGCAGATGACACTTACCAACCCTGAGTCGTCCCGCTGACGTTCTTCCTTGCTTTGGGAACATTCGTTGCCTTACTCTGCGATCCTCCTTCTAAGAATCCCCCTTGACTCAGCCACAGCCTGGGTGAAGGACCCAGGATGAGGGGCACAGAACTTGTGCAATAATTTTACAGAGACTTTCTCTCAACACTTGCATCTCAGGTCCTGTCTCACACTTCACTTTGCTGTCTTGTATCTGTGCTATCTTGTTGCCTTGATCCAAATTTCCAGTTTAACACCGATTACTTTGGAAATGTTCCATATAGAATAATAATGCACTGGGGAAGGCAATGAAGTCTTTACCAGGATCGTCATTCGGCAGGCAGAATTACTCGTGGACCAAAGGGTTTGGATAGCTCTTTTATTTTTCCTGTAATTGGAAACATCCAAATTTTTCATGAAATGTTTCCAATTTAAATCCAGCTGTTTGAGAGCATGTAAGTAGCCAAAAGATGGAAAAGTAAAGTTCAGAATAGCAAAAGAGCCCTGTTTTTGCTATCATTATTTAGATGCAGCGTGACCACACACAGAATTGTACATCGGAAAATCAGATCCAAGTCCAGATTTGGATGCTGAATTTTTCTATACCTGGAAGAGGCTACTTATGCCTCTGAACTCCATTTCTCCATAACCAATAAAGAAATTGATGTCCTGGATCCTGGGAATCTAATAATGTACGTAGCTACCCCTCTTGTGAAAAACTTATATTTTATTTGGAATATAAACAATTTAAAAATGCAACTTATGCCAAAGAACTTGTGCTGGTTTTACAATATGTCCACAAATTTTCTTTGATACTCCTTCCTTCAGAAAGTGGATTCTACGGGCGCCTGGGTGGCTCAGTCATTAAGCGTCTGCCTTTGGCTCAGGGTGTGATCCCAGCGTTCTGGGATCGAGCCCCACATTGGACTCTTCTGCTAGGAGCCTGCTTCTTCCTCTCCCACTCCCCCTGCTTGTGTTCCCTCTCTCGCTGGCTGTCTCTCTCTCTCTGTCAAATGAATAAATAAAATCTTTAAAAAGAAAGAAAGAAAGAAAGAAAGAAGAAAGAAAGAAAGAAAGAAAGAAAGAAAGAAAGAGGATTCTAATTCTCTTTCCCTTAAGAGTGAGCTGTATTTAGTAACTTACTTCTAACAAGCAGAATGTGGACAAAGTGATGGTGTATGACCTCCAAGATTAGTATATAAATGGCACTGTGGCTTCTTCTTTACTCTCTCTTAGATCACTCTTTCTGGGAGAAGCCAGCCACCATGTCATGAAGACACTCGGGCAGTCCTATGGAAAGGTCCACATTGTGGAAACCTGAGGCTTCCTCCTAACAGCACATGAGGGTGCCATCTTGGAAACAGACCCTCCAGCCCCAGTCAAGCCTTCACATGTAGACACCCCAGTTGACAGCACAACTTCAATCTCATAAGAGACTCCAAGCCAGAACAACCCAGCTTAGCCAACCCCATACACCTGACCCACAAGGACCGTGAGTTAACAAATGCCCACTGTTTTAATCCAGTAAATTTTAGCGTAATTTGTTGCACAACAATAGGGAACTAACAGAATTGACCAGATTTTCTATTTTGTCTGTTCTGAGAATCAACAGTATTCATGAGATCAGTGATTTCAGAAAAATAAAAACAAAAACAGAAAACAGAAAACCCACAAATCTCACTTTTTGAATCGAAAGAATAGCATTTCCAGATTTTTATCATTGAGATAAACGCTTTGTATCATTAAGACGCAATTCTCAAATCTGGCCCCTTTAAATCAAAGCTCATGGAAGGTGCTAGGTATACCCAGCAAATTCACATGGAAGTTAAAATTATTTCTAAAGAATGGTAAAAGTACAGATTTTCACTACTCTAGACTGTTCTATGCATGGGACTGATAATGAAAACCTTAACAATGCATCTAAAGCTACTTCTAGTTATGTCTTGTGTGGCTTCTTTTTATAAGGCTATCAGTTTGCTTTTTATTTATTTTGGAACCTTTTTTTTTTTTTTTTTAAAGTAGGCTCCACACCCAGGTTGGAGCCCAATGCCGGGCTTGAACTCTAAACCCTGAGATCAAGACCTGAGCGGAGATCAAGATGTTTAACCGACTGAGCCACCCAGGCGCCCCTGGAACTTGTTTTTTAAAAAGGAAAGCAGATAGAGGCTTATTACGAAGATAAAGCTTACCTTTTGTGAGAATGAGATCGCAATTGCACTACAATGCTAATGGATGTTTACAGAGCACACAGAACAGTGACGTCATGCATCTGTGGGGAGTTTATGATTACATGGCCATATCTCATTTCATCATGCCAGCAATCCGGGGAGCAGGAATTATTTTTCTCCTTTTGTATATGTGATGTGGCAAACCCTGCTCATGTGAGAATCGTCTACAACTTTCCTCCTCTTCCAGACCTTCAAAGAAAGCCCTCTATGTGTGAGGCCAGTTTCTTCTTTGCTTTCACCTCCTCAAAATGAAGAATCCTTTCTGGAAGGAGGCACACACAGAAGGGCTGAGGATGGGCAAGTTGGGGTGAATGAAAATTTCACCAGCTTCCATTACGAGAGTGTGAGACAAGTCCTCGGGAGACAGGATGTTGAAGAGGGAGAGACATTGGAGCAACTGTGGGGTGTGAAGGAAGAAAGGGTTGTTTTTTTAATTTATTTAAATCAATTTAATTAACATATAGTGTATTGTTATTTCCAGAGGTAGAATTTAATGGTTCATCAGTTGCGTATAACACCCAGTGCTCATTCCATCACGCACCCTCTTTAATGCCCATCCCCCAGTGACCCCATTCCGCCCCCCACCTCTCCTCCAGCAACCCTCAGTTTCTTCCCTAGATCTAAGAGTCTCTTATGGTTTGCCTCCCTCTCTGATTTCATCTTATTTTACTTTTCCTTCCAAAGGGAAAAGAGATTTTAATGATTTTATGGACACCGTATTTGCATCTCCTTTAACTTCATTTGAAATATGTGAGAAAGTGAGAGAATTTGTTTTCATTATTTTTGCCTGTTGAACTGCTTCTTCAACACATCATTTTAAAAACGCCTGGGCTTTGAGATGGCACGTTTGAGAACGCTCAGGTGCAGAGAGTATATAAATGACCTTCCCAAGAATCCAGATCTTCTAATTAAATCAAGTGTGTTTTCCACTTTGTCACTTGGCCTTCTCGTTCATTCACTCATGCAACAAATGGTAACTGATCACATAATAGGCCAGGCACTCTCTTAGGCCTTGAGGAAATAACTTCATTCGAAGCTGCAAAATTGTCATTGTGAAACTCCCCAGAAGAGGGGGAGACCTAAACCCAGTCACCCTTGGGTCTGATTGTTCCTGTGTTTGGCATAAACCACCTGGGTGGACCCTTTAATTAACCCAAATGCGAAGCACACACCCACCTGTTACTCAGAGCTAAAGCCGGGAAATGACAGTAATACTATGTTTTAGAATGAGAACAAAAGCCTTGTCTAATTGTAAATTTTTACCTATGGTTGAGCCAAAGCTTTTGTTGATTGTTTCTTTTGTTGCTGTTCTTTTTATTTTTTGAGAGATTGAGTGGCAGGAATATGCCTTTTCTCTACGTGGATCTGGTGTACCTTGTGCCAGGAAACCTTTGTTTCTCTTGAGGAGAGGAGGACAATCAGGCGTGATCCTCACGTTAGGATAAGAGAAGGTGCACTCGTGAAAAAAAAGGCTCTTTGGGGTTCAGGCTATACTAGGATGTGAGTGTCCTGCACACTGAGTGACTTAAGACCAAATAAAACACACCTTGGGAAATTCATCGGTGTTAGAATACCGTGTTCTACTGGGCTAGCCCTGTTGGGACTATTCCCACAGCCTTAGAATAAAAAATGAGAGCCTGGGAATAGCCCCAGGCCTGGTTGAAGAAGAAGAAAACAGTGAACATTTCCCTGTCTTCTTGGGCAAGCGTCCCCCATTGCACCTGACCACTTCCTCGATCTTGACATTTTCTTCTCTTTTGGATTCTAACAGTGCACTCTTCTTTGGTTCTCCTCCCAGGTCACTGGATGCTCTTGCTCAAACTTCCGTTCTGGCCCTCTTCCTCCACCCAAGTTCAATGACCTCAGGCCTTGGTTACAGATCTTTCTCTCTGTAACTACACTCTGACCCCCTAACAACCTCATCCAATACTGGGGCTTTAACTACCATCTCTATTTTGATGACTCTTACATTTGTATCTCTAGCCTTTAACTTTTCCTTGAACTTGAAACTTGCATATCTAACCCCTTTCACAACAAGGCCACCTGGTTACCCAATAGCCATCACACTGGAACTTTTAAAAAAAAAACCTTGATTTGGGCCCCAAACCTTTCCTCCACAAATATTCCCTTTCTAATGAAACAGTGCCCACTCATTTGCGCAATGAAAACTGGGAGTAGGGTTGAATTCTTCCCTTTTCTCCCTCATCCATAACTGGTCAGAAACTTGCTTTCACTCCGTGTCCGATGCACACCAACAACTTCCCATACCCACTTCCACTGCCATCACACAAGGCTATTCCCGTAGCCTCCTGCTGGTGTCTCTGCTTGACCCGTCTGCTAGTTTTCCGCAGCCGTGACCCTCTTTGAGTGATATCCCCTGCTACACGTGGAATCAAAGTCAAACTCCTTATCATGTCTACAAGCACCTGACTCTCCAAATTCATTTCCATTTTATATCATTCTCCCCCTCACTTTGGCCATGATGGCCTCCTTTAGCGGAAGGAAAAAGCTCCCACAGCACCCCGGACGCCAGACTACCAGGAACAGCGCTGTCCCAAGGGGGAGCAGGTGCTCCTGGACCTGCTGGGAGACAACAGTGGGATCTCAGTGAAGACCCTGATAATGGAAAGACAGAGGCAACATCACAGACTGACCTCAACTGCGCACCTGGAACGTGGGCCACCGTGAGAAACTCAGAGGGCACCAGAGAGGCTAGGGGACATCAGAAGGTAGGTTGGGGCTCCTACCCCACTGTAATCTACAGTATTAATAGAAAGGTGACCTCACCGCTATGTGACAACACCTAAACCATTCAGGTTTTACACCGATGAGTCAGAGAGAGCCGCTGCCCTCCCTGTAGGACTTTCCAGCCTAGTTGGAGAGACAGACAGATAAACAAATCATAGCAATACAGTGTGATAAGAGCTCTCACAGGAATAGCTAATAAGAGCAATAGCACAAAGACAGCAGCGGGTAATACTTGCTCCAGGGGGGCACTAAGCAGACACGGCTATCAGAGGATTATTCCACTGTGGCTGGAGTGATGGCGCCTATGGGCTTTTCTAGAGAAAATTTCCAAATGATCACATTTAGATTTCAATATTGAAAAAAAAAAAAAAAGAAGAAGAAGACTAGGGCTCTATGTAGAGAGACAAAGAAGACCCTTTTTACTAGATGGTGCTCTTGATTTAAAAGTGCCACTGAAAACATGAATTGGCAATTCTTACCGAAGGGGGGGAAAACCCATATTAAGTTGCATTAGGCTTTCTTTGTGTACATTTTCTTAATGCCATGCCAATATTACTAATATTATTACCTCTTTAGGGGTATGTTTTTTATTACAGTCCCTGACAATTAGGAAGCCACCAAGGGGAGCGGGTAAGGTGCTTTAATTACCGTAGAACAAATGCTGTCATTTTGAGGGTCACAGAAAGGCAGACACGGATCTGTTGAGAGCTGTTTCAGAGGCCAAGAGATTCCAGCAAAGGCTGCTTTTCTTCCTCCCCTCTGTGGTCCAAAGGACGCATTTGATTCTTCATGCCAGTTTTCCTCTGCTGGGAAAGTGAAAAGGAAAACTTCATCCTGAATATTTGTGACTCTTCTCCTTTGGGGACCAGAGCTATTTTTCCTAACACCACTGTTGGACCGTTTCTGGACTTGCTTCCATTCCAAAGCCGTCATAATGGAGTAGCCTTTCCAATCTACAGATGGGTTATCGTTTTAATCCACCAACCATTTGCTAATGATAAGGAGCACAATTAGATTAGTTTTCTGGAGGCAGGAATCAATATTCTGGTGCACGCGGACCCGATTAGCCTTTGCTAATTAGAGCTCGCAGACATTAATCAAATACCACGTATGGGGCTAACCAACCAGTGTGGGATGCAAAAAAAAAAAAAAAATCCATAGTCTCCCCTTGAATTCTCTAACCTGGCTCACCTTGAAATCAGACCCAAAGACAGAAATCCTTATGTTGGGTATGCATTAACGGAGCAGGGAGGCTGTGCTCTCGCCCAGGTTCCTGAGCTTCTGGAGTATGAGGCCGACGTGACATCATCGGGCTCCTTCTTAAACAAACACAGGCTCCATCCTGCGGCCTGGACCCACTTCTCACGGATACTGTCCCAGCTGCAGGCTGGCCCCGGGGAGTCACACCAACACTCCCAGGCCTAAACAATAAATAAAAGGAAATGCTCCCTTACTAATATATTATTCATGAAATAGTCCAATTGTCCATCATGCCTCGTACTTGTATTCATACAATTATTCCTGTGTGTTTAAATAATGAATGTTATGTTTGTGTTTACTAACACAAATCGCTCGTGAATCCGTATTCAAACCAAACAGTGCCTTAGATGAACTCTTCGAAAATGCACTTGAGCGGCTTGACCATCTCAATTCGGGAATACTTTCTATAACGCTAATTCTAAGACGTGTGATTGAGTGCTTTAATGTGGCAAAAACCGATTGGATAAACCAGGCTTGAAGAAAGATTCTGCGGATACTGCGGGACAAATCCAGATGTGATTTAAGGTCGGTAGAATAGATCGCCAATATTTCTAGCACCTATGTTCTGAATTCCTGATTCTTTAATGCTTCTGAATGTTACCCTGCAAAAAGCTATTTATTGCCCCACAAGTGCCTTCAACGTCTTCATAATCTCTTTCAAAAACGATACTCGGCTAGAAAGCCCCAGTACGTGTGCGTACTATCGTTGTAATTTTTTCCTTCAGAAATAGGAAGTCAGATTTGAATGAACTCAAATCCCAAAAGGCTCACCCGAGATTTGAAATTCACAACCTACAAGAACTGATCAGTTTTTAGGCTTGAGGAAAGCATGTTTTCCCAACCATTCTTAACATTCTCAGCTTTAGACTTCGGCAGGGAGAGGGAAAAGGATTTGCTAGGACCCAAGTTGCAGGGCAAACTGAATAGCCCTGGAGAAAGGAATGCTGGCAAAGAATAAAAATCAGTATGGAATCAAATCTTGCTTGAATCCTAATTCACAGCACATCAGTTGTGTGGCCTAGACACGTGTTGAATGTCTCTGAACCTCTAAGATGAGGGCAGTTATGCCCAAGGTCATGGTGGGGCTCTGAAGGTGAACATGAATACATGTGAGTGCTTGCCACAAGGCCTCCCTGGAGTTAGACGTCACCAGGTGCTTCTTCCCCGGTCCTCTTCCCTTAATTCTGGTTCTATAGACCATAATGGTTTGGAAAGCAAGCATTTCATCCACATCTTTGGTGCCTGGCACTGTGGTGCATAGATTTGACTCAATAAATCATTATTGAGCCAAAGTTAACTACCAGAAAAGCCACCAAAAGGACATCTAGGGGACATGTGAATGTTTCTCTTCCCTCTTTCCCAAAAGTCAATATTGCACAGATTCTCTAAGGTAGTAATTTCCAGAAATCAGAAGAAATATTCCAGAAGATCCAAAGCAAATCCTTCCTGTAATTTCAGGCGTTGAAAAGTGTGGTTATTGAAAAAAAAATCTTCTTTTTCATGTCTCTGACCTCTTCCTCTTGTAATTTTGGGGATATTCATGCATGGAAAATGTCAGGCAGGGCATGAAACACAAATACGGTGGGTATCCAGATGATTTATTTTAGTCCTGGATAGACCGTTGGTGACAACACAAAAGTATGTAAGTAAGGCCCGTACTTATTAGAGAAAGGGCCAAGCTTAAAGGAGGGACATCGTTAATATCAATGGGATCCTCAAGATAAGTGTATCAAGTGGCAAACATCTTGAGTTTCAATCAGGGATACACCACGAGCTTCCACTTAATTCAAGGCTTGAGAGGAGAGATAAAGCGTGTATCTCTGCAATGTGCCTTGGCCATCGAGGGAAAGGCAATGTATCCATAAAAGCAAGGCAAGCGGTCAATGGTCACACGCTTCCTGAAGGGACTGGTCTTTGAACAAGGTCATAGAATGTAACTAAGGGCATGCCTTTCTATGAGAAATCGCATTTCCATTTCTTAAAGTAAACAAATTCAGTACCCTGTAGTTTTTAGGTTGGCTGCTAGCATTTACCTTGTCTATAGGATACGCTGGTGACCAATTAAAAATAGAAAAACTTGGGGCGCCTGGGTGGCACAGCGGTTAAGCGTCTGCCTTCGGCTCAGGGCGTGAGCCCGGCGTTCTGGGATCGAGCCCCACATCAGGCTCCTCCGCTGGGAGCCTGCTTCTTCCTCTCCCACTCCCCCTGCTTGTGTTCCCTCTCTCGCTGGCTCTATCTCTGTCAAATAAATAAATAAAATCTTAAAAAAAAAATAGGAAAACTTCACAGAAGTTAGAAAGGTGTTATCTTATCCTATGTTGATTGTTTCACGTATTCCTTAGCACGTCCCATGTCCAACCAAATCCCACTGTGACACTTTTTTGCAGGCACATTGGGAAGAAAGATGGCCCACCAAAGACATCTCTCCTGCCAAGTTCTCTGTTACTGTTGGTCTCAGCTGAACTGCCAGGCTTTTGTGGGTTTTTTTCCTACAATGATTCTCAATTTAGTAAATCACAAGTCTTTATTTACAACCTAAGAATAGCTAAACTGAATAGTCGGCACCATCTCTTTCTGTGTGCTTAGGGATTAAATCTCTGCCATTTGGAACCAAATTCCCCGTTCCAAAAATATTGGGAGTCCCCACATGAGCCCAGGGCTCTCCCAGGGACTCCAGAGAGCTGTAGAAATTCAACCGAGTCACAGCAGAGAGCATCTGGCAGCTAAGCCTTTGCTACAGTGGTTGTTCAGTCTTCGTTCAAATGGACAGGGGCTCTGCAAGCCACTTTGTGTTCTAGAAGGAAAACAACAGATGCTGACGCTCAAGGAGAAATGGCTGAATTTTTCCTTAAAAACCCAAGCTTCCGAATTCACGGTTTCATCCCCAAACCCCTTCTCCAGCATGTCCCTTGCCAGAGCTCTATTCATTAGACTCCATCATCCCAAGTCAACTCAAACACCCAAGTCCAAATCTCCTGTAAGGAGGGACTGTTGAGAACGGAGCGTTACACATCCATCTTAAGTCTCAAGTCTCAAGTTTGGAGTATTGACGTAACTCTAAAGATTAAACAACCTTCCCATGCCCCTGATTGTTGCCACTCACTGCAGTAGGCCTATGTCATGTTATCTGGTCTGTATTGTTTCTCCTTTTCAGACACAAGCACCCCCTTTTTCTTCAGGTGATTACCCTTCGTGCCACTTCATACAGCTCCGGGGTACCTGGGGAGGTAATGGCTGCCCAAGTAGGACCATCTGAGACCTTCCCTAAGTTTTATATGGGAACCCTGAGAGAAGACAGTCTTTTGCTTTGAGAGTCACTCTCTGTGACCTGCCCACCCCACACCCAACCCCAGGCCATTTGAAGGTCAACCAAAAAGATAGGTAGAGACCTGATGACATCAGCTAAATCCTTGGATCCAGTCATGCCTGAGGTCAGTTCAACCTCGGTGCTACCAACTTACGTGGGCCATTATAAGACTTTTTGTAATTTAGAGTCTTTCCTGTGACATGCATAGTTTTTATTCCACAGATCCCACTTTGAGACTCCTTAATTTATTACTCAACATTTCTCCTACCCGCAAGGCTGGGTTGAAAACTTTCTTCCCACACACCTAAATACAGAACATAGGTCTTTTCTTCTCTTGCGTACAGACCCAGATTTATATTTCATGATGAAAGTGCTTGCCTTACCAATGTAGCCGCTATCCTCAGGGATCTGTCTCCCTGGAAAGTTCTAGTGAAACTTTCTTCTCATTAAGGCACTGGGTTCTTGTTTTACTTCCTTAATACAACTGTCTTTAATTATACTGTCTCGATTTTCCCTCCTACTACTTACTTGGCTGGTCTTATTTTCTTTTTTCCTCTGCTACCTTTTCTCTTTTCTCTTAATGTTTTCTTAGATCAGGAGTTATTAACAAGGTCCATAGACTATTCATTAATGGGCTTCGGGGATTTCTCAAAGTCTCTTGAAATTATACACAAGTTTTGCATGAATATACCTGTGTACACGAATTAGTTATCAATTGCTGTGTAACGAATTACCCCATAAATTAACAGCTTGAAACAATAAAAATTAATTATCTAACAGAAATCCAGACACAGATTAGGTGGGTGCTTCTGCCTCTCAAAGTGCAATAATCAGGGTGATTGGTCAGGGATCTTTGTCACACCCAAAGACCCCAGTAAAGGAAAATTCCCCTCCAAGCCCACTCACAAGGTAGTTGCCAGGATTCGGTGTCTCGTGGGTTGCTGCCTGTGCACTACCAGTTCCTTGCCACTTGGGTCTTTCAAAGGGCAACTCACAACATGGCAGCTAGCTTTCCTCAGAACCTACCAGGGACAAAGAGAGAGCGAGCAAGACAGATGTCACAGCCTCTTTGTAATCCAATCTCGGTAGTGACATCCTATCCCTTCTGCTGTATTCTGCTGGCTAAAAAGCAAGTCGCTGGGTTTAGCCCACACTCATTGGGGGTTGGTCCATCATCTTACAGGCTCCCTGCCACAACATATGGTGAAGAGGAAGATGATCCCTACCTTTCATCATATTTTGTACTTCTGAATTAATGTTGGTATTTTCTCTTTGTTTCTGTCTCAAGCATTGGTTTTACCCAAAGTCTTCTACATTTTCACAAGTTACCAGAAATCGTCTCTCTGCAACAGGTGGAGTATCTCCCCTCTTACAACAGTCTCTCTACAATAGTCTTTATATCTCCTTCCCTTAAAATGTTTATGAGTCAGGATCCTATGTTGTCACTCATCCCCATCACACACACACACACACACACACACACACACACACACCCTTACCTTAGTTCATTGTCAGTTGTGAGAAGTGGAGTGTTTTGATCATACAGGATAAGAATCTTGTCTTGTAGAACACTTGTTCTCATACTTTTTAGTCTCAAACCCCTTTCCGCTCCTAAAAATTGAGTACTAAAAGACCTTTTGTTGATGTGGGTTACATCCACTGACATGTGCTGTGTTAGACATGAACACTGAGATATTTTTAAAATATGTATTTATTCTGGGACGCCTGGGTAGCGCAGTCATTAGGCGTCTGCCTTCGGCTCAGGGCGTGATCCTGGCGTTCCGGGATCGAGTCCCACATTGGGCTCCTCCGCTGGGAGCCTGTTTCTTCCTCTCCCACTCCCCCTGCTTGTGTTCCCTCTCTCGCCGGCTATCTCTGTCAAATAAATAAATAAAAAATCTAAAAAAAAATATGTATTTATTCTTTTAAAAATAACAGACCTGTTAGATGCAAACAAATGTTTTATGAAAGGTAAAAATATTTTGTTTTTTCTAAAAAAATATTAATAACTGACCATGTTTTCCATGTTTAGAAATCTCTTTAATGTTCAGCTTACTAGAAGACAGGTGGACTCTCATCTGCTTCTAACTTCATAAGCATGTAGTTTTGGTGCAAATACATGTCACTATAAAAAAGAGGAATGTTTTATTAGCCTTTTTATGTAATTGTAGATATCCTATTTGATACTACACCAAAAATTTGGCAATGGTAGTTTCCTAAAGGTTGCAGAATATAATCTGAAACCATAACGATGACTTCTTTTCACATTCTGTGAAAAATTCACTGGTCTGTCTCACACTTAAAATAGACCTTTTACCAAATGCATGATTTGTAATATCGTGCATTGGTTATTTAGGGGGAAGAAAAAGGAATTGATTCATGGAGATACACAGATCTCCAAATGTTGACAGACGTTGTTATAAAATATCCAGAACTCTCATTTGTCAATATCCCAGCCAATCCCATCGTGAGCCTTTAGGTATTAATTGGGAAGCAGTAGCACTGCCTTACATACGATGTTTGACACAAGGTTTCCAAAATTCTAACTTTCCCTTGAAAGCTCCAATTTTATCACTGGCTATAAAGACTACTAGTTATTCTCCTTGAAGTAACAGGCCCATTTCATCCATTTTTGAGAAAATATCTGCCAAATACCCAGTCTGAATAGGCATTGTTTGTCTGTCAGGTGTTCTTTTCAAATAAAAATAGAGTTCCATGGGGGAACAGGAGCTAATTCCACTCCGTGCTTTTCCTTGAGACAGCCACTGAACTTCGGTACACAGCAGAATGTTTATTCACGCATCCCATTTCGTCACACAGAACACTAAAAAGATGTGAAGTCTGTTGAGATCTAATGAAATTAATCATTTCTATGGCTTTATCAAGATCACCTTTAAAAAATATTTTATTTACTTATTTGAGAGAGAGAGAGAGTGAATGAGGGAGAGAGCACAAGCAGGGGGAGGAGCAGAGGGAGAGGGAAAAGCAGACTCCTCAGTGAGCAGGGAACCCTACATGGGGCTTGATCCCGGGACCCGGGGATCATGACCTGAACAGAAGGCAGACACTTAACCAACTGAGCCACCCAGGCGCCCCTCCAGGTCACTTTTGAGCAACACTGGCTTTTCTTTTTTTCTGTCACTGTGGTAAAGGATACAACCAGCACTAATGCAGGCTGGTACCAATGCCAGGAACCATAGTAAGACGCCAGCATTCTACCCGCCATGTTGATGCTTTTGCATCAACAGTGGAAATGTCAACAATTGAAAAAAGCAAATAACACCTTAGTATTATTTTGAAAATAGTTTTGACTTCATGGACACATTAAACGTGTCCTGGAGACCCCCCAGGGGTCCCTGACTATACCTTGAAAACCTTTGTAATAGACTGTTTTATAGTGTTTTTTTTTTTAATTCTAATACTTAGGATTACACTGGGGGAACAGAATTTGATATATTATGTGCTCACTTCTGCTTATCTAGATCTGATGGGAGAAGAGACCTCTAATAAAATTACTTTTGATTTATTGAGCACGAACCATCCAATATTTCCCAAATGTCACTAATTCACAAGTTTTGCCGGAGAAATATAGCCATTTTTTAAACTTAAATATTTTAAAAGGCCTTTTATCAAGCTGGAAATGAGTACCACACATGGAAGAAATGTATTAATGCCCCTAGAATAAATATATAACAATTCAAATCTTTAAAGAATTACTCATCGAGTGCACTCCCTAAAATCATTCCAGGTACCACCGTCGACGGCTCAAGGACACGTTTGGCAAGACCGCAATCATCCCTCCCTACCTTTCAGCTCGTTCGCTTTGCCAAATTCTGTTGTATGCAAATTTATCTCCGTATTTCTTTTAGATTCCTCTATCTGCAGATTGCAAGTCACTCCTGTCGGGAATAATTAGAAAAGAGGAAACTGGGGAATTGGGAAACACAAAAGAGAGGGAAAGCAGAAGGCAGCGAAGAAATAGAAGTTTGGGCACGAAGCTCTGGGAGAGGTAGAGGGAGAGGAGGAGAGGGAGGCCGGAGCCCCTTCATTGCCCTCTAGGGTCTGGGGAGGCAGGGAAATGACGTGAGCGTAAAAGGGACTAGTAGATGGTCTTCGATGTGACCAGGGTGGGGCTCTGGCTTTGGAAACAAAATGCCTACCTGGCTGTGTTAAGTAAGACTAACCACAACATTTTTCCACTTGAAATGTCCAGGTACTTTTGTGTCTAGGAGGCCGAGGCAGGATTCAGAATACAGGCATCACCAAGTCTAAGTTATACAAACAGACAAGCGTCGGGGCGTCTGGCTGGCTCAGTCAGAGGTACGTGTGACTCTTGATCTCAGGGTTGTGAGTTCAAGCCCCTCACTGGGTGTAAGAGATTACCTAAATAAATGAAACTTAAAAAAGAGAAAGAAAAAAGAAAAGTATCAAGTGTTTGGAGGAAAGGAGTGTACCAGCACCCATGAATGCACACACACGCGTTGTTTCTTACTGTGTGTATTTTCTACAACAAATCCAAATAAATTTGAAAGCATCTTGTAACTGTGGGGAGAAGAGATCATGAAAAGTCTTCATTTAGCAAAAGAATGTAATGGAAATTAACAGTATGTCTATTACAACCCAACGTTGTGAAAATGCCTTTCATATTCTTATTTCTTCTGTTATCTTTATTGCTTTGTGCTAGCAAACATGTTTTAAAGTATTTATGAAGCCTTTTACTGGTTCACTTGTTACCTTGGTTCTTAAAAACTATTTTTGCCATAAAGCAGTGTTTTCAAGGTTGAATGGAATACGTTTGGGGTCATGGGTGGGAAAGGACCTGAGCCCCTCATCCTTCCTTCTGCTTGAATATCTCTGCTTTGACCTACTTTGCATGTCAGTCTTCTCCCAAAGATTTTATTGGAAGATCGGGCTCTGGTGCTATAAAAGAAAAAGAAATGTTTAAGTAAGAAAGCCAAGGTCATAAAAGTCTAAAGTCCCTCAACAGGAATTCTCCTTTCAACTTTCAATAAAATGACTAAACGTTACAATGCCAAAATGATATGCAAAATACCATGAACAAGTAGATCATAAAAGAGGACAGCCACATAGCCGATGGGCATATAAAAACGTGTTTGACGTCTTTAGACATCAGGAAGATGCAAATCAAAACCGTAACAGATGTTGTTGCATACCCCCCAGAATAGCTAAATTTGCAAGATGATAATATGAAGGTGTTGGCCAAAAAAAAAAAAAAAAAAAAAGGGAGGGGGAACTGGAACTTTCACTGGATGCTATTGGGTGTGCAAATTGGTATAACCAATCAGAAAACCAGCAGTATCTACTAAAACTGAAAATGCTCATACTGTGCAATCCTGCGTTCAAACTCCTGGGTATGTATCCAGTGCAGGGGCATCAAAGACATTCAAGAATGTTCTTAACAGCACCATTGTTAACAGGTGAAAACTAGAGACGGACAAATGCCACCAACAACAAGACAGATAATTAAACAGCAGCATATTTGGGGGCACTGGGGTGGCTCAGTCGGTTAAGCATCCTACTCTTGATTTTGGCTCAGGTCATAATCTTAGGGTCATGGGATTGAGTCCCACTTTGGGCTCTGTGCTCGGCAGGGAGTCTGCTGGACTCTCTCTCTCTCCCTCTCCTTCTGCCCCCCTCTATCTCTCTCTCACCCTCTCAGATAAATAAATCTTTAAAAAAATAAAATAAATAGCATATTTCCATAATGGAAAACCATACAGCAAAGAAAGGGAATGAGCTACTATTAAATATGATAGCATGGATGAAAAGAAGCCAAGGACAAAAGGAAGTATACTCTATGATTTTATTTATACAATGCTCACAAATAGGCAAGACTAATCCCTAACAATGGGAATCAAGGCAGGAATTACCTTTGTGGGGGAAGTGAATGGGGGAGTTCGGGGCGGGGGCGCTTTTGGTATACCGCGGGTGTGCTGTTTCCCGATCTGGGGTGTGTCACTCAAGTTCCCTTTGTGAAAATTAATCAAGTTGTATACATATGATTTGTGCACACACTTGTATTTCTATAAGAAATTTACTTGAGGAAAAGAATAATAAGTAGTTTAATTTTTAATTATGTAGAATTTTAGGATCCCCTAGTGTCTCAGTATTTCTATGAACCCCTCCCCCTTTCAGTTTTATTTTCTAGATTCTAGATTCTAGAATTTGCCTGCTTGCTTTCAAAAAGTTCCATTATAATGGATTTTTTTAGTCTAAAAGCAGAAGAGCTCGCTCTCCTCATTTTTATACGCCTGCCCTGAAAAGATGAATAGATAAACTAATTCAATACATGGGTTTTGAGCACCTCCATGGGCCAGGCACTCTGCTTGGCACTGAAAATGGGCAGATGAACAGGGCAGATGCAGTTCTGGCCAAGGGGGAGTCTCCTGTCCAACAAGGGAAACCCACAGGTACAGCAGAGTGTGTTAAGTGCCATAAGGATGCTAGGAGGTCACACTGCAGGGTGGATGTCTCTTCTCATGCCTGTGGGACCACATTTTTCTTCCCAATTTTGGAAGGTCGGTTGCACTTACAGCAAGTATCACAGAGCGTGACGACTCGTAACTGTTCTCCAATTGTTTCCTCCTGTTAACCTATCACCCCAAAATGAGCATAGGGAATTGCTCTGATTCTGTATCTCCTGTTGGATTTAATTCTGGGCAAGAATTAGACCCTTTAAAACACCTGTGAGAGGGGGAAGGAGGAACTGCGGAGGGATGTCTATCAAGAAAGAGAATCTTCAGGAGAAAAGATGGGGCTGGGTGACATGGCCAAGACTCAGGCAGGAACGGGAAACACCTCTACTGAAGAGAAGTCAGAGGGCAGGAGCCTGAGGATGGTGGCAGGTGGTGGTGTCCCAGAGCTTGGGTGTCCATCCAGGCACTCAGAACCTATAGAAGGAAGGTTCTAGAACCACCTACCTGTCTGAATTCCAACAAGAAAAAAATAACTCTGATTTAACTTTTCTACAATGGAAAACAGGGTATGTTTGAGGGTAAAAGAGGATCGTTCCAAAAACATTGTCTACGGCATTAGAAGATTCTTCGACAGCTCATCTGCTGTGACTAACGCCTTGACATCCTCCTACCACAGGGATTTAAGAGATGGCGCAGGGCTCGCCTGATAAGATTCATGTAAGGAACTTGCACAATGCCAAGATTCCCAGCAGCAAAACACTAACAGCTTAGGATCCAGGAGAGAGAAAAATGGTGGTGTGGGAGGAAGGGGGAGAGACGGAAGGCGGGAGGGATTGCTTGCCATGGCCAGAAGGCACGGGGATGCTGAGAGACAAAGGGACGGGTGCAGTGGTCAGAGGCCAAAAGCGACGCTGCCTTCATTTCTCAAATTACCAGAGAATGAGCCTGATTCCAACTCTCCATCTGGTAACCCAACTAGAACATTCTATAACCAGCAGGGCCCCCATCAAGCTGGGACTGTTGTGGCTATTATTATTATATATTATGTTTTGATATTCAAATATCTCCATTAGGCAACCAATCCCCTTAAATGCCACATTCTACATAAATGCTTTCCAGAATAGCCGGTCTCATTTTCAGAGTTTATCAACTAATTATATAGTACTCCAGGTCCACCTACTTCTTTACCATGATATTCAAAGCAATTAAATAACAAACAAAACTCTAGGCATCATTTTTTAATTCTTATATAATAAGAGTCAAAGAAATGTGAGTGCATCCAAAGATTCACAGGGTTGTGGTTCCTGCCCTTGCATTGATTCTCCGTGGCCGAGCCACAGGAACCCTGGTCCCCTAACAAGCATGAACACGTGGCGGTATACAGGTTCCCGGCTAGCAGACTAACTCCATTTTCCAGTTCCGGAGCCTGCAGCCACAAGAGCCCTCTCATTCCAGACACGCATGCTCCCATCAGCTTCCTATGGCAGGATCTGTATTTATAATTCATGCTTCTCCTTTGGTTTCCTTTCCAGGTCTCTCCGGGCTGGCGCTTAAACAAAATCTCTGCCCACATCTAGCCCATGCTAGTCCTTCCTCAATTAATAATTAATAGTAATGATGAAAATCATGAGCAAGTTTTTGAAAGAGTTTATCCTCTGTCGTGTATCTAAGGGTCAGGTCTTCCATGGCTTTGGGGGGTACAACTGAGGCGCAGACACACATACGCCCCCGAGTATCGTTAGTTTTATGCTGCAGTTAACAAAACAGTCCCTGGAGCCCACAGTGGAAATGTGGAGGGAGGGGGCTGTTTTTGTTTTTGTTTTTCTTTCTTTTTTTTTTTTTTTTTAAAGATTGTATTTATTTATTTAACAGAGAGAGAGACAGAGAGAGAGGGAACACAAGTAGGGGGAGTGGGAGAGGAAGAAGCAGGCTCCCAGTGGAGCAGGTAGCCCAACGCAGGGCTCGATCCCAGGACTCAGGGATCACACCCTGAGCCGAAGGCAGACGCTTAACGACTGAGCCACCCAGGCGCCCTGGTTTTGTTTTTCCACCAGAAGAAAAACCCGCCCCTCCCCCCATGACTACCCAGCCCCCGGCTTTTGTCCTCATCTGGATCTGAGTCTATGGTCCGGCCACAGGGATAGAAAATACCATCCCGACGAAGCCAGCAGGTCTAAAGTGTGGGCCTCCGATCAGCTGCAGTAGCGGCACCTGGGTGGGTCATTAGAAATGCAAATTCACAGGTCCCACCTTCTGAGCCAGCACGTCTTCAAACAAAATTCCCAGGTGATTCACAGGAGCGTTAAACTTGGAGGGGCAGGGATCAAAGCCCCCTTCGTAGCGATTGTCCCAGAGATGACAAAGGAGGCCAATGGGGACCAACGGGATCTAATTCCCAGACTTCTGTGTTAGTAGACAGGGACGCAGATCGTCACAGTGACTGAATTTGCACCTGGAAGTTGTCAAGCCCGCAGGAAAATCGAGTCCACACAGAGGAAGGGAGAGGCCGACTAGACCCTCAACTACATCATGGAGCCTCTGCGTTCACCTGGGCCTAAAGCCACATCTGTAATGAGACTGTTCAGAGACCTGAGATGCATAGCAACCCTTTTCTAATGAAGAAAACACAAACTTGGCTTTCTGTCACTTGCAACCAAAAGAATCCTAAATGATTCTGGACCTCATGAACTCCCCAAAAGAATATATCCCCTAAATCATGACAGCAGACACTTTCTGACACCCTAAAGGCAGGTCTAAGCTAGTTATTTTGAAGCTCCCAGGTTAGGATTTTCAAATACGTACCACCTCAGCGGGTCGGGGGTGGGGGGGCCACAGGCTAAAGGGTACCAAATTGCTTAAAGGTTTCCTTTCTGCCTTTAATATATTAGATACGACCCTTGCTTCCCCTTCTTTTCTTAGCAATGAAAGACTTCGTGGAAATGCCATGCACGCAGCTGTCATTTGGAAATGATAGCCAGCCTGGAGAAGGTTAACGCTCTCATCAAAAATGCCCATCTTCTGAATTGATAAAATGGATCTTTCTGGTTCGCCTGACTGCTTGTCCCTTCTCCAGGTAGCCCCGCATGTCAATGAAGTGTTGTTGCAATTTTGCCGCCTTTGTCCAAGTGCAGTGAACACCCACGTTTTCCTGGGGGCGTCCCAGGTTTAACAAAACCCAACCACAGATCTGCCGAGCACATGCCAACAGAGGCAGATTGGGGCGCCCATCCCAGGTTGTTTTCTACTTCCACAGGAATGAAGAAAAAGGGACACGGGAGTGGCTGTCGTGGAGAATTCGGTCCCAAACATGAAGGGTACACCTGCTTGCTTCTATTCCATTGCGTTCCTAGACTTGCCAACGTTTCTTAAAGAGGAGCCCACATACCATGTGTCTCAGAATTGCCCGGGGTATGCATTTCAGCTGTGGGTCTTGGGCCCCAGGACTCCTCCTCCAGACTGTCTGAGCCCCAGGTTCATTATTTCAATGGAGTTGGAATGTATGTGCTTAATAAAGACACCCCCTAATTCTGAAATCCAGTGACTCTGTCAAGCAAGAAGGATCACGGCATCTCTGAGAGGCAAGTGAGAACAGGGCACGGTTAACACGGTGAGGAAGGAGCTTGCCAGGATGGGAAGATAGACAGTAGTCTTGACTCAACTATACAGATTAGTGATTCAGGGAGCTAATCACACTGGCCTCTCAGTGAATGAAATACAGAGCCTGTGGCTTTGTGGGATGTTGGGGAGTGAGTGTGGACCTGGGGGGGAAAAAGGCAAAAGCGAACGTAGAAAGGAAGGAGAGGCATCATGGCCGTTTCTGTGGTCAGCTCCTTACCTCACCAAAGAACAGACACTCCCAGGAAAACAAAAAAATCCAAGCATCTCCCTGGACAGAGTGAGCAAGGTCTTCGAACGTTGTTGACTCTATAATCTATAACAGACTCTGTAATCTATAACAGACCGTCCAAAATGCGCTGGGGCACTCTGCTCTTGTATTTGGGGAGAATTCCCTGCCATTATGAGTTTGACAATTAGGTTTGTTGCTAAGATACGCTGGAACAGCTTACCCATCTACCTGGGCCAGCGTAAAAAGATCAGAGCCCAAATACTGATTTAGTCTGTCGAAAGAGCTGTCATCTGCTCTTTTCTGCTCTCTTCTTGGCAGAGCCCTGCTCTGAGAAATGGCCCGAATGTGCAGACTGGGAACACGTGCGTCTGTCTCCCTAAGAACACGCTGCGGGTCGGTCCCACGTGCGGCAGGCAGCTCAGTACTGTGCCTGTAGCGGCCAGATGAGAACCAGAGAGAGGTGTTCTCTCACTCTCAGCAAAGCCCAAGAGAAGAGTGTTCCAGTGTCTTCTCCCTGCTGTAACAAGTCACCGCAAACTTCGTGACTTAGGAACGACGGGAATGTGCTCTATTGCTTGTTCCTGTTGTTATTTATCATTCTCTTGTTTATTACCAATTCTCGGGGCCAAAAGTCCGGAAGGAATCTTATGGGGCTAACATCAAGGTATTGTCAGGGCTCGATCCAACTGAAGGCTCCAGGGGAGAGCCCTTGCTTGCCTCTTCCAGTGCCGGGGGCTGCCCGCATTCCTTGGCTTGTGGCTGCTCACAGCAAACTCTGTTGCCGTCGTCATACCGACTTCCCTCCCATAGTCAAGTGTCTCTCTCTACCTCCCTCTTATAAGGACACTTGTGATTATGTCTAGGGCCCTCTCAGATGATCCAGGATAATCTCCCCGGCCCCCTTCTCAAGGTCTTTAATGTAATCGCATCTTAATAATTCTGCCAGGTAAGATACTGTTCAGGGGTTAGAATGTAGATATGTTGGGGGCCATGATCCAGCCAACCACAGCCAGGCTGGAGACGAGGGACTTCTGCAGAGTGGGCAGGGCAAGCATCACATGAGCCACTCCCTGGAAACAGCCAGAAACCCACGAGCTTGCCCTTCCTCCGTCTAGAAGGGCGCATGCAGGCAGCTAGGCTGGCTCTGTCGCACCTCACAGAGCTGAAGCCTCTAAAACCCTCAGGGTAACGTCTGTGAGGGTGACAGTGGTTGCAGCTTGACTCCAAGAAGCGGAGACGGGATGGAACCCACGTCCTCCGGCCTCGTCCTTCACTCACTCTGCCCAGGTTGCACTGTCCATCTGTTCCGGACACAGCGGATGTGGCTGAAGGACATCAGTCCCCTCTCCGAATTAGTAGAGGACACTCCCAAAGCAGAAAGAGTTGACTCTGAATTTCTCCCGCCGCTGGTCCATCTCAGAAGACAGCAGAAGACCAGGAAGGGATAAAGGGGGAAAAAACCCTACTTTACAAGTTTTCAGTGGCTGCTGAGAGATGTGTCCTTCTGTGCGCATGAAAGAGATGGTTTGAGACAGTCTGACTTTGTGGTCGGAGCAGGCATTTGATTAGGGGGCTTTATGTCTTTTTATGTTTGCCTGGGAGAAGAATTCTTTGTAAATCAATGACATTAGCCGTATGAAAAAATGACGGATTCTTTGAACTGAATTCCCACAAAGTCAAACAGAGTCTAGTCTAAACACATTTTCTGAAGTTCTGACATCATTCCATGACTCCACACCACGCTGAAAACTTCAGCTGGTATTCAGACAGACCCTTCCTTGCTGCCTCGCCGTCTCGAAACCGCAGGTCAACATGTGGGATGAGACCATTTACAAAGTCTCCCGGGATGCACTTCCGAACTCCTCAACATGTCCCAGTTTACAACGTCACTGCCCCCAGGTCCTCTGGCTCTGGAATGCATTGCTTCCAAATACGTGCCGGCAGAGAAGCTTCCAGCCAAGGATTATAGATTACCCTGAGCACCGACATCATTATGCACCCCTTCCTTCCCCCCTCTGTCTAACCTAGCCTCCCCTGCAAGCACTCGTCTCTCCTCTCCTTCTTCTCCTGTCTCCCAGGAAGCTAACCCTTGCTTTAACTTTTCAATCTTCTATTTCAGATCCTTCTCCCTCAGGAAGAACTTCTGGTCCTGGGATCTTTACTTGCACAATCAAATAGCCTTACGTTGCACCAGAGTCCCACTGTGTTGAATTCCAGAGTTGAAATAATTTTTATCAGCAGCTTTTGAACAGTCAAATATTTGGGCAGAGTTAGACGAGGAAAAGCCCAGAAGTAACATAATCCCTTTGAGGTGGTGACAACGAAAAGGACAGATCTGTTTGGCTGAAGAGGAGCCATGGATTTCTAGCAAGATCAGCTTCAGCTGAAGGCGCACAAGCAATCCTATCATTTATACCGCGTGGAAGGCCAATATGAAGAGAATGATTTGGAGAAATGAAATCCACCCTTCAAATCTCCTTGACCTTAAGCACGAAATCCCTTCAGAATGGCCCAGAAGTCCAAAAGGCAGACAGTATGGTTATTTTTTTTAAGCCCATAAATGTGCTCTACCTGCCAGCAGAGCTGTTAGAATTTAATAGGCTCCATACCAAAGCCCGAGTGTTTTGAAACACCTCTTACAAGGGGTGTTTTCAAAACTGACTTGTCCTTAACCAAAAGCAGCGGTAATCAACCCTTCGGAGAAACGGGAAATTAACTGCACGGATCTGGCTTCAGTGACGTGAACTTGGAGTCTCTGAGCTGTCGTTGTCGTCATTTGATGGAACTCGATCTGCACAGGCCTGTTGGTTCTGCACAAAGAGAAACCTTGTTCGGGCCTCCATGCAGCACCATGAAGTCGTGACCTGGGTCACGCGGGGCCCCAATGCAGTCCCATGACCCAGTCCCCGTCCCCCCAGTTTATAGTCCGAGCCGGCATATGGGGCACCTGGTCCTCACCCGCACTCATATCGCGGCCTTGAGGCCAACAAGGAATGTTCGCAGCATCCTTGTGGGTATTTATTATTGTTGTTACTGTTTCGATTTACAAACAAGGAAGGGAGGCTCAGAGAACTTAGGTCCCTTGTCTAATCACGGAAAGTGGCCTGGTTGGGGCCTGAGCCCAGGGCCGTCTGCCTTGGGAGACATAACAACCAGGCGATGTTCCCTCGTAAGTGTCTGAGGATGCTTGGGCCGCCGGGTCGCTGGGTACCGGCCAGCAGCTGGGCCTCTGGTTCTTGTCGTTGTTTAAAAGGACTGATTAACTTTCGTTGTTCGGTTGCAACTTCTCTCTCCAGAATTTGTCTTTTCTGTACCATTTCTGCACTGCAAACTTTCTTTCTCTTTACTTTTTCTTTCTTTCTTTCTTTCTCTTTTTTCTCTCTTTCTTTCTTTCTCTTTCTTTCTCTTTCTTTCTTTCTCTTTTTTCTTTCTTTCTTTCTCTTTTTTCTTTCTTTCTTTCTTTCTCTTTTTTTCTTTCTCTTCTTTTCTTTCTTTCTCTTTTCTCTTTCTTTCTTTCTTTCTTTCTTTCTTTCTTTCTTTCTTTCTTCTCTCCTTCCTCTCTTTCTCTCTCTCTTTCTCTCTCTCCCTGAAACATCTCTCGCTCTCACTCCTACTGTCCTCCCTGGAGACAACCCTCAGGCCATTAGGTGAGGCGATTACCCAGACGTAAGCCCAATGTGTAGAGGATGGAATAGAACAAAGACCCCAGTGACTTTTGGTTCTTTCTCTTGCCTTTTTGCCTGTTGTTGTGGGTTTTGTTTTTTTGTTTTTGTTTTTGTTTTTTTGATCCAGTATCTTTTTTCAGCCTCCCCCAAACTCCTTGAGGTAGGCCTATTTTTGCCTCGTTTTACAGATGAGGAAGCTGAAGACCCAAGACATTAAGTCATCCGTCCAAGTTTACCCGCCCAATTAAGTGGCAGAGACAGGATTTGAATCCCATTTTGGGTGACTTCCCCACTCTATTCCTTCGCCTCCACGGTTCTGCCCTCCTGACTCCCAGAAGAGGAGAGCTAGGTGTGCACCCCTCGCTGACCCAGCGGCCCACACATGACCTTGATGCCACATGCTCACGCCCCGGCTCCCCCTGACCAGCTGCTGGGTGTCATGGGGTCTTAGCCCCCTTGGCCATCTCTGTGGAAGGTTCCGGAACACACGGCAGCCTCTGCCCAGCAGACTGGGCAGTTCGGAAATACAGCTCTCCCTGACGACAGTGACGTACCCCCCGTAAATGTACAGCAGACATCGCGAGGCTTGGGTTGCACGTGCTGGCCAGCAAGTCGGCGTGTCCATCCATCAGAGGCCTGGCAAACTCAGCCGCATCTCCTGCGCCCCGTGGCTCGGCTGCCCTGGGACGAAGGAAGGACCCTCGCCCTACAGAGGGACGAGCTTCACAGGGCAAGCCAGGCAAATTAAAATGCCAAATGCTTACGCAGAGGACAGCTGGGTGGAAGGCTCTGCGGCTCCTTCCCTCCAACGCAAAGGAAACCCAGAGCGTGTCCACCCCGGACCAGGAGTCATGAGGGCTGTGCGGCCAAACCCCAGGATTCCAAAGGCCTCTGTGATTCATCAGGGACTTACGTCCAAGTGAATATAATGAGATTAACTGACATGATTGGCATAAATAGCAGTGGTCAAACGACTTGAAATTTATATCTCATTACAAGGCCACACTACTTGTGGTACACAATCAATGTGTATTTTTAATACAGCTCTGCTTATTTTATTTATAATGCGATGCCACATCATGGTCTTTTTGTGATAAGAGCGTTCATTTGTTATCAGGGGTCAGCAAACTTTTTTTTCTGGAAAGGCTAATTAGCAAACATTCCAGGCTTTGCGGACACATAGAGTCTCTGTGGCATATTCTTCTTTGTTTTGGGGGGTTGCTTTTTATGACCCTTTTAAAATGTAGAAACCATTCTTAGCTCACAGGCTGTTCAAAAACAGGCGGCAGGCCACATTTGGCCTGCACACCGTAGTTGGCCATCCCCTCATTTCAGACACGTAAAATATATTGCAACCATTTTATTATCGCTTCATTTTTTAACTGGTGGCCTCGAAAAATTGTATAAGTGGCTGGAGTTGAGGCCCAGCAGACCCCAGCCAGACTCCATGAAGAAAGGCCCAGAGTCTACTCTTACTGTTCTGCTCATTGCTTTCTGCATACTCCATGGAAACATGAGGTCGTCAGCAGGAGAAAGATCTGGGAATGAGCGTAACAAACATTAAACTGTGGGTTTTATTGTTGCCTTTGGATGGCTCTTTGGAAAGCATCCACCTCTCCACACTAAGTCACCCCATCTGTGCAATGGGTACATTAACACTGGCATGGATCCCGGGCAGGATAGCCAATAGGTTACTTGTGTTCTTGTGGTCTGGCGCATTCTGCTCAGAAACAACAAGCTTTTAGGTCAATTTCTACCCTGTGGCTTTTCAGTGGAGGCCTTCACCATTTGCTTTGGCAACAGTGGGAAACGTGGCTGGGAAGATGAGTGACCCTGACTCAGCAAAATACTTCAGAGTCAGGAATGGTCAGCTCTGCGACTCCCGTCCCACTGTGTTCTGCTCCTTATGCACGGATCTGAGGTGAGCCTTGACCGTACCCGGCTGCTGTCTGCACTGACCCCTCTCCTCTAAACACACCAACGGCATTGGAACCAACCCCAACACCTGGTTGACCAGAAATCCCAGAGAGCCTTGCTCAGTCTGCCACAGCCCCTCCATCCTCAGGGATGCAGCAAGCAGCCGGCAGAGCCGTGGGCCCCACCCAGGAGCCAGCAGACCTAGGTTCAAGCCCCTGTCCCCCAACTCATCAACATACGACCTTAGGAAATTTCTCAATCCCTCTAAACCTCACGAGATAAAACGAGGGTTCTGAACTCAATGATCTCTAAGGAACTTCTGCCTCTAACTTTCTAATTCCCGCTAAGCCAACCCACCTCAACCCACCCCCACAAGGTGTTTCCATCTGGGTCTTCAACCTCCCTCTCTATCTGTCCCCTTTCCTTAGTGTGGAAATGCACTCCAGTGGCCCCATTCTTAAACCACCAGCACAAACCCCCCACTGGATCCCGCCTCCCCCTCTGGCCGATGCTCAAAAGCCATCCCTAGCTGTCCCGGCAACAAAAATGCTCCTGGAGCCCAAGGGAGCACAGTCCCCAGAAAGTCTGCTTGTCAATCCAGCTCGCCCCAGCCCGTGCTGAGAAATGTCACTGGAGGAACCTGGTCCTCATTTCTGCATCTCAGAACTTGCCAACGTCCTTGGCGCATAGCAGACTCCTTGTCAGATGTTCTGAGTTATGCGAAAAAGCACCAAGGAAAGAAGCAGGAATAATCACTTCTGGAAAACCACACCTTCCCCCTGCTTGGAAAAAAAACTGGGCCTTGAGAAAACGTCATGCTTGATTCCCCCCAGTGAACAGGGCTCTGTAGTTTTAATCTGTCGGACTCTTGATTGCCAGCCTAGAATGCAGGGCATGGTAGAAAGGAAGGCTTAAGTGGTTCTTGTATTTTCTGGCCATGGTTTCCTCTTTCTCTTCCCTCTTAAAAAAAAAATAGTAATAAGGGGGGGCAATAAGAAGCTGAGGTTTTAAACCTCCCCAGAGGTCAAACAAATTGCATTTTTGCTACAAAGAGGGGGAGGAGGAGGGGAGGGGCAGATGGTAAATCGGCTGCAGAGACCCTTCCGGTGATGTCTTTCTTGGGGTGGGGGTGGGGGGAGTCCCAGCTGGCAAAACTGCCCCACAGGGCCGGCCCCTCCGGTGGGCAGATCCAATCGCAAATAGAGAAACAAGACGCGCCAGCAGGAGCCTCACCAGCTGGGAAATTATTTCCTAATAAAACTACAAAGGGAAGGACGATAACTGGGCACTGCTGACAAGTATTGTTGTCTTGTATCAAAATCTCTTTATAAACCTGTTTGAAGAACAGAGCTGGCTTCTCTTTGAAGTCCCAGTTCAAAGCCGTTGACTTGCAGGGTTCGCTGTGCGGCAGTGGGGGACGGCAAGAGAAAGAGGTCAGGAGGAATGGAGCCAACTCAGTGCAAATTCAGAGCTCGCCACTCTAGGGCAGAGTTTCGGGGTGAGATGCTCGGTGGAGCTCCTCGTTATTAATGATGACCCCCCCACACATGGAGCCCCCCTCTGTACCAGGCGCTGTCTGCAGACTGTCTCATGTCTAACACGACAGCCCCAGGAGGTAAGTGTCGTCACCCTCATCTCATAGGTGAGGGACTGGGGCTGGGGTCTCAGCCCTTAGTCTGACCCCCAAACCCACGCATCCTCTGGTCCCTGAAAGTCTGCCCTTCCATGGCAGGTTGCCACAGGGACCCCCATGGCCAATTCTGTGGTCAGCAGCACCAAGCTGCAGCAGCTGGGACTGGGATGGAAAAGAAAAAATAATAGCACGGGTTCCGCCTCCCACCAACGTCTCCGTTCAGCCTACACAACACAGGCCCTGTGGGTACAGACGGAGGGCTCCTGCTTTCAGTGGAGGGACTGTTTTGCCACCATTTCCCCACACCCATGTGAAAACCAAGCCCCCAAGGGCAGGAACCCAGACCCATCCTGGAGGAGAAGAAAATTTACTATTAATAGGTTCAATTGTGTCCCTGCCCCCCCAAAAAAGAGGGTGAAGTCCTAATCCCCAGGACCTCTGAATACAGCCATATTTGGAAAGAGGTCTTTGCAGAGGGTCAAAGTAAGATAAGGTCCATGGCTTGGGCCCTAACCCAACGACTGGTGTTCTTATAAAAGCGGGAGCTGTGGACACAGAGACAGACACACACAGAGGGAAGACAAAGTGAAGACACAGGGAGAAGCTCATTACAAGCCCGGGAATGCCCGAGGCCACCGGAAGTAAAAGAGAGACCTGGAACAAATTCTCCCTTCCAGCCTTAGAAGGAACAAATCCTGTCGGCACCTTGATTTTGGACTTCCAGCTTTCAGAATGGTGACACGATACATTGTTGTAAGCCACTCCAATTGAAGTACAGTTGACCATTGAACAACTCAGGGGTTACGGACACCCACCGCCCAAGCAGGCAAAAATCTGAATATAACTCTTGACTCCCCCCCAAATGTAACTACCCATAGGGTACTGCCGACCAGAAGCCTTCCTGATAACAGAAATAGTCGATTAACACGTTATTTTTATGTTCAATGTATGACATGCTTCCTTCTTACAACCAAGTAAGCTGGGGCGGATGTTATTAAGGAAATCATAAGGAAGAGAAAATACATTTACAGTATTGTATGGCATTTATGGGAAAAAGTCTGCATAGAAGTGGCTCCCCGCTGTTCAAACCCGTGTTGTTCAAGGGTCAAGTGTACTTTGTTACGGCAAGCCTCGGGAAATGAGCACATCTACCATAGAGACACCTGCAGGGTACAGGAGAAGGACAAACTTCTGACCTTTCTGGACACTGCAGAGCGGAGAGCGTTTCCCTGTAGGTGCTGCAGCTCGGGAAGCGGGGGGAATGGAAGGTGGAGGAGCTGGCTCACACCCAGAATGGGGACCAGAGTCATGTCCTGACCACGGGTCATCCCCACTTCCCAGCTCGCAGTCATGCCTGTGCCCGATCATGCCCTGCATTCTCTTTACCTGGGTGCCACTCCCTTCACCTCCCACCCTCCCTCCCTCTCTCTCCTGGTACCTCCCCCAAAGGCAGGCTCCCCAGGTCTCCAATCAGTGACTTTCTAGGTGGGGGCCCTGGACCAGCAGCAGCAGCATCTGGGAAGCTGTTAGAAATGCCAATTCCTGGGCCCCACCTGAGACCTTCTGCATCTGAAGCTCAGGAGTGGGGCCCAGCAGGCTGCAGTTTAAGGAGACCACAGCATCCTGATGTTGGAGAGTCACTGTTGAGCCGAAGGGGGCCTGAACTGGGTGTTGTTTTCCCGAAGATCACGTGGACGGTACAGCAGAGCCAGGAGCCAACTGTTTGCCCAGACATGCCTGTCTCATCAAACTCCTTGTTCCAACGGTTGAGGACATTGATAAATTGCAACGGGGGGTGTGAGGACAACACTTTGAGGACCTCTTTAGGGTGTCTCCTTGAGGACATACTTGGCCCCATAAAAAGCCTAGAGTTTTTGACTTTACAACGCAAGATCTTGGGTCTTATGACCCTCAGACTGTCGATACTTAGCCCCGGAATTAGCTCAGGGATCTCTCACCAGGTACACACAAATCAAGTGAGTCCTCTTGTCTCGAGGAGATAAAGAAGTTTTCGTAGTTTGTTCTTCTATCGTTCTGGTCGAAATCAGTGTGAAACTCTCCAGACTTGTTAGCGTCTTTGGTGCTCCCCCGTGTTAATGTAGCTCCGGTGATACGTACCCCTTCGGTGCCATTCTCTTCTCTCCTCCCACCTTGTTAGAAGGGGAACTTGTTGGCAGGATTGTTACTTTTCCCTAACACACAGGCAATGGTTGGTAAATACTCCGCAGGTCTTCTGCTTCACCGTCCAAGCCCGCGGGTGGGGTTGGGTCGGGGAGGGAACAGGTGAAAGCGACTGTCCTCAAACATCTTTTCTCCAGGACGAATCTTTCCAAGACCTCACATCAGTCATGCATCTTTTCCCAGCATTGCTCTCCGATGGGCCCCATCTGCGCAGCTCTTCCTCTTCCTGCTGCCTCGCGCTATCATGATCTTCTTCTCCGCCTTGACAGCCCCCGACACATTCCATCTAGAAACAGGGAGTCGTCTGTTGTTGTCATGCTCACCCCCACTTCGAATGGCAGCGCCATGAGCCAGTGATGTGGTCTGTGCTTTGCCGTTTTCCCCAAACCTGCACAAGCACGTTGGAGGCAGGCCACCGTCCCCAGAAGTCCCAAGCCCTCCCTTCCCGAACCTTCCATGCCCGTCCCCTTCCAGAAGAGCAGCCCCAAGATGCCGTGGTTCTGACTTCCTCTCCAACAGAGCAGCCTGCAGAATGGAAGCCTTTCGCTGTAAAGAACATGAGACTGCTACCCGCCCTCAAGACATCCAGTTGTCAGCCTCTTCCATCGGCAGCTTTCCGACTCATAAAAATATCACCTCACACAGTTTCTCATGAACCCGCTGCCAAGGGAGCAGGGGCCACAGCGTTGGGGCTGACAGAACGACGTGGCGAGGAGAAGGCAGGGCGTTGAGACGGGCATCTGTCGTCCCCAGCAGGTCTCCCCCTTGGCAGAGAATCCTTGAATCTGCTCTACTTCGTGCCATGCAAATGAGGTGTTGATGAGGTCACCGCATTCTGCCGGATTATTATCTCTGACATTTTATTCATAATAATTATAGAGCCTTTCCACCTTCAAAGTGCTTTGCAAACAATAATTAATTAATTAACACTCATAACACCCTGGCGAGGTAGCTTAGTATTATTAATTTATCTCTACAGTATATTATTATCCACCGTTTCCTCCCTCCCCACAAAAAAAAAAAAAAAAAAAAAAAAAGACCATTGAGCTTCTGCACTGTGTTGCTCGTCCTTTCTGGGCCAGTCCTCCCCGTTTTCCCACCTGGTCTTCCGCTCTGTTCAGCAATGAGATGCATACACCTCTTTAGATTCCAGACCCAGTTCGCCACCAGCAATCACCCCGCCAGTCCTGGCGTTGAGTTGAGGTCATGGATTCGTTTCTCTCCTCCCAGCATCTTCTATTCACGCAATTCTTCCCGCCCCACCCCTTGCCTTTAGCTCTACCCTGTTCCTGCTCTATTTCTTCCACCTCTAACTTCGTGTTTCTATGATTCTAGTACAAACGTATCTCTAACCCCCATTCGTGATCTTGTCTTGGGCTTTGTGCTTCCTGTTTCTACATTCTACCCACCAACGGGCTCCCCATCCATCCTCCTAGTTATTTGGATTTTAATTATGTAAATTAGACTTCTCTGAGGGCTGCTTCAAGGAAGGCTATCATTTCACCCCTTCTCCCTACTCCAGCCCTTCATTTTTTTATCTCATTTTCTTCTTGGGGCATATTGTCCTCTCCCTGTCTAATCCTGCCATCCTCAGGGCACCCTTTCATTCACTCACTTGTTCCATGCCCGGCCCGAGCACCTGCTGCAGGTGGGGCTCCATGCTCCCGCAGGGGTGGGGAGAGGACAACCCGGACAAATTAGGATCCAGGCTCCATCCCCAAAGAAGATGAGATAAGCACAATGACAGGAGGGTATCTGAGAAGCTCTGTGGGAATTCAAGGTGGTGATTAATTGCCATTCTGCCCGGGAGTCGGAAGAGGAGAGGCGGCACAGAAATTGCCACAGAAGCGAGGACACTTGAAAGATGAGTGGGCTGGGTTTTGCCTGGCAGAGGAAGAGGGAAAGGTCATCCCAGGCGTCAGGAGCAGCGTGAACAAGGCGATGTGGCATGGGCTCAGATTACTCAGCCTCTGATTTCACCTTGAGCCACCAGTGACAGGAGAAGAAGGGAGGGGTGGACAAGGGAGGGGAGGAGGGGGGAGAGGGGATGAGCACCACAAGCATCGAAGGGGGCAATGATTTTTTTTTAAATTTTATTTATTTATTCGACAGAGAGAGAGACAGCCAGCGAGAGAGGGAACACAAGCAGGGGGAGTGGGAGAGGAAGAAGCAGTCTCCCAGCGGAGAAGCCTGATGTGGGGCTCGATCCCAGGACTCTGGGATCACGCCCTGAGCCGAAGGCAGACGCTTAACCGCTGTGCCACCCAGGCGCCCTGGAGGCAATGATTTAACCAAAGATTTTCTAGGGAGAACGAGTAGAGTAGGTGCTTACTTAACAATTATGCAGTACCAGCTCCCTGCCAGGCACCGTTCCAAGTGCTTTTCAAATATTAACTCATTCAATCTTCTCTTGAAAGAGATTTCTAAGCCCAAGATGGAGGTGCTCCTGCCCAGGGTGCCATGTCAGCAAACATCAGCTTAGCTTAGAGAACTCCCGTGTCCCCGTGCTCGACCAGAAATGCAGTCTCCCCATCCAGCCCGCCGATCTCCAAATGCCAAAATTTCTCACCCTGAGCAAGGCTGCCTAGTGGCCTCAGCCAATCAGATATTTTCTATTACTCCCTTCCTCCTTCTTTATTGTTCATCTTATAAAAGCGCCCAGCCTTCCACCCCGTTTTGCAGCTACTTTTCTGTGCGTGGGTGATAAGAGCACCCAAAATCTCCTCTCGTAGCAATATCCAGTATTCAAAACAGTATGATTAAGTATAATCATCACACTGTACATTAAATCTCTAGATTTATTCATCCTACAATCCGATTACATACGCTTTGGCTACATCTCCCCATTTCCCACACTTCCGCATTTCCGGTAACCACCATTCTACTCCCTGCTTCTGTGATTCTGACATTTCTAAATGTCACGTATACGTGAGATCGTGTAGCTTTTTTACATGTCTGGCTCTTTCACTGAGCGTAATGTTCTCCAAGTTCACCCGTGCTGTTGCAAATGACAGGATTTCCCTTTTTAAGGCTGAATAATATTCCACTGTGTGTGTGTGTGTGTGTGTGTGTGTGTGTGTGTGTGTGTGTGTGTATGTACACCTAGCACATCTAACGTATCCATTCACCCATTGATGGGCACTTGGGTTGTTTCCATATCTTGGCTATTGTGACTAATGCTACAGAGAACGTGGGAGCACAGACATCTCTTTAAGGTACTGATTTCATATCTTTTGGGTATAAACTCAGAAGACAGGGGCGCCTGGGTAGTGCAGTCATTAGGCGTCTGCCTTTGGCTCAGGGCGTGATCCCGGCGTTCTGGGATCGAGCCCCACATCAGGCTTCTCCGCTATGAGCCTGCTTCTTCCTCTCCCACTCCCCCTGCTTGTGTTCCCTCTCTCGCTGGCTGTCTCTATCTCTGTCGAATAAATAAATAAAATCTTTAAAAAAATAAAACAAATAAACACAGAAGACAGACTGCTGGATCATATGGTAGTTCTATTTTCAGTTTGTTGAGGAACTTCCATACTGTTTTCCTTAATGGTCCCACCAACAGTGTGTAGGGTTCCCTTCGTGCCCTTGCCGTCACTTGTTACCTTTTCCCTTTTTGCTACTAGCCCTCCTCACATTATCGAGTACTTTGAAGGTTGGAGGGCTAATTATTTAGCGAGTTCCCTCCCTTCCCCCAAGTCTCCTTGACAGCATTTGTCTCTTTCCCTCATGGGGCGTCCTCACAGGTGTAAGAGGATAAGTCCATCTTAATTAGTTTTAGTGCACAGCTTAACAGAGTTAAATACATTCCCATTGTTTTGCAAGCAATCTCCAGAACTTGTCACCTTGCAACATAGAAAGTCCGTATCCATTAAACGACAACTCCCCAGTCCCCTTTGCCCCGGTGCCTGGCAACCACCCTTCTACCTTCTGTCTCTATGAATTTGACTTCTCTGGGTATCTCCAACCCCCACTTTTAATTGCCTCACGGGTTTAGTATCAGAGGCTGTGCTCCAGTGTGTGCAGAATATTTTATTTTAGGCCATCTTAGTCTCACTGTGAGCTCCCATCCTGCTAGGGTGGCAGAAATTCCAGCACAGTCATTATCAGGCCCACCTGCTCCAGGTGGGGGTTGGGCAGTGATAAGACCTCCTCTATCACCAAAGCACTGGGGAGCTTTTCCTGTCCCCAGAGTCCTCCATTGCCTCAATCCATAGGGACCTCCAGGGCCAGTGGCTCGTCTGCCTCAGGGTCTCATTTGGGGAGCTCAGGGTGAGGCTGGGAGCCCCTGTGTCTCACCAGCTTCTAGGTCTGCTACTCCCACATTTTTGTGATCTTTCCACATTTCCTGACCTCTCTGTCTCCCTCCCCTTCATCATGCTCAAAGCCCTCTCTCACCCAGCCTCTGGCCCTTAGAGTTATCTCTTTCTCCTCCTGATGCCCTCAAAGGCCTCTTCTCTCCCCTCTACCCCTGGAACCCCAGCATCCTTTCTTCAAAGAGCTTGGGAGTTTTACAAAAGCCTTTGACTTCAAGCAGCTTCTGTTTTCTGCCCTGGAAATATCCTGAGGCAAGGACAGGCAAAGAGCCAGTCTACCTGTTGACCTGAGGGAACATGGAAATAGAGCAAAATACAAAACAATCGCTCAAAGTATCATTTGCCATATTTATAAAATATTTTCATACTTTTCTCCCAACTAGACTCAACCTGCCTTCAGAACTAAGTATTGTCTTGTCTTTGTATCTCCACCATCTCTACAACCATAGTAGCCTCCCAGTACGCTTGGTGAATACAGACAAATGGACGCATGACTTACACTAACTCGGGATTTTTCGCCCCAAACTTCCCTGCCCGTAATAGGCACACAGGTGCACCAAAGACCTAGTCTTGGGCTCCAGTAGGGGATATGTAAGTGTAATCTGAATACCTACAATATTTATTTCACCCTTGGGTTTCCCCAACTAAAAATGGACACACAATTCAAGATTTTAAAATAAGAGAACAAGATATCTTATTTCCAAACCATGGTGTGTCACGGGGGACAGAGAAGCACTATGATATCCTCCCTCCAGGAGACAGCCTGAACTCACCACTCCCACAGGACAGCTCAGAACCAGTTCTCTCCCACCTGGCACTAACCTGGAAGGGGAGCAGAACCTACCGGGTTCCTCCTAGGGAGCCGTGCTCTGGGAAAAGAGTCAGAAGAGGGAGAAGGGAGAATGAATTAATAGAGAAGGGGTCTCCCATTGAAGCTGGAGCAAATCTGGACACACAAGGACATCCGTCTCCTCCTTAGCAAACGAAGACCTGTTGTTGGCCATGCCCAGTTGGAAGCGTGGGAACCCACGGTCTTCTGGAGCCTTGGCCAGCTCTGGCATAAAGAAAGCTGGATGGTGCTGCCAGTCTGGAGAAAAATCTCAGCTCCAGCAGCAGCGCAGTGGCCAGACGGGTGCTCTGGTCCGGCCATCTGGAATGGTCGGCTCTATTAACTGACCCCGGGTTCATCCTCTCTTATTCACTTCAAAGGACGCCCCATGAGGGAAAGAGACAAAGGCCGTCAAGGAGACTTGGGGGAAGGGAGGGAACTCGCTAAATAATTAGCCCTCCAACCTTCAAAGTACTCTATAATCATTAATTAATCCACCCAACTGGGATCCGCGGGCAGATGGGCGCTTCCCAGCCACCCTGACACACCCATTACTAAACGGGGCCCGGGGGCGGAGCGAATGTGGGCAGGAGCCGTTGGTGCACCTGACGGGAGAGATGGAGACCACAGCGCTGTGGGTTCGGGATTCGCCGCTACAAAGAATCTTTGGGTAACCTGAGGCAAGGTGGCAAAAATAGACCAGGAGGCTTTTGAGAAAGAGGTCACCCCAGGGCTTGGGCAAATAGGACCTGTGGGCCAAAGGCCGAGAGTCAAGGGGTCACGGCCCTGAATCTGCAAGGAGGTCGCCCCCAGAGGAGTGTATCTGAGTCCCTGCCCTGCATATCCCCCAGGAAGGAGACTCCTCAATCCATGAGGACTCCTGCCAGGATCCCCCCAGCAGCCGTAACAGCCGCTGGCACCTCCTTGAGCAGAGCCCCTGAAGACAGCCAGGAAATACATCTTGGACAGACCTGTGCTTCCAGCAGCAGGGCTCCAGCACAGCTGGGCTGACGGTCCCACCGGAGGTGAGCTTGGCTGTCTGGGGACAACGTTCATTGCTCCGTCCACCTTTTCACCAGATCGCCCATCTGTCACTGTGGAGTCCTTGCAGTAGGACCAACTAAAATAAGGGTTGTGGGTTCATATTTCTGCCGCACAGATGAGCCCCCACTTTCCAAATCTTTATTTCCTACCGATGCTTAGAAGGGAAATGAAGGGTGAGGTAAAGACGTCACAAGGGAGAGAAACTGCTGATTTCCCAGGATTCACAAGGTGTTGCTCATCCCAGCAAATTCTCAGAATGCCTGGGCCTGGGGCTTGCAAACCCCAAACTCATTTTAAAGTTGTTCGGATTTAAGGATAGCGAGTCATGCTAACAAAACTTATAAGAGACTGACACGTAACACCAAAATGAGTTATTCTTAGAATTACTGTTATTGCTGAGCACTTCCTGTGGGTCAGGCGTTCAGCAGAGCAATTTTCCGTATGGCGTATTATTTTCCTTATTCCCCACACCGACCCTAAGAGAAGGAGATTCTTCTCATCTCCAGTTTTCACAAGTGGATACGGAACCCCCCTGAGAACATGAACTTGTTTCAGGTCGCACATCTTGTAAATGGAAGAGCTGGTTTTCAAATTCACAAAGGACTCCTGTGTTCCCCTTCTGACCACTCCTCTCTGTTGCCCAGACAAGTTGCAAGCAAAGAGAAGAAGCCCATGCCACTTTGCTTGCCCTCCCGCAGGCAGGCTTTATGGAGAGGCTGATTTCCAGAAAGTTCCTCCGGGTCAGTGAAATCACAACAGGGGAAGCACCGTGATTTAAGAAGCTCAAGGCCTCCCTCTGTCACTGTGGTCTTCTCTGTAGTTGAGCATATCTGCCAGGCCACCCCAACAGAGCACCACCCTCTCCAGGAACGGGGGTCCTGTCCAGGCTCCCTTTTCTGTCTGTCCCCTGCAGGCTGCCACCTGCTTCTGAGGAATCCGTCACCAGCACGGCCGTGTGTGGGCTTTCATCCTGTGATTTGTCACTCCTTTTTGAGGAATCCTTGCACATCTGTGGTTTCCAGAATAATCTTTGCCCAAAGTGAGGGAGATATTGTGCAATTCCATTACGATGCCATTACATGGGGGTACCCAGAACAGGCAAATTCACAGAGACAGAAAATAGAACAGTGGTCACCAGGAGGCCGGGAGTGGGGGGAAAAAGAGTCCCTGTTTAACGAGTACAGAGTTTCAGTTTTGCCAGATGAAAAAGTTCTGCGGATACATAATGCTCATGGTTGCACAACTTAATGTCACTGAACTGCACACTTAAAAATGGGTAAGATGGTACATTGTACTTAGGGCTATTTTATCACAATGAGAACAACTTTTTCTTAAATGAGAAGGAGGCCGCTTTGTCCAGCACACCCTCTGAAAACAGTGTCCCCAAAACTGAGAGCCCCAGGAGCCCCGGGCTGAAACACGGGTGATGGGTTCCCCTCCACCCTCCGGGAGGAGCTTCTTGATCTCCAGGGCATGCAAAGATGGGACCAGGCAGGACATTGAGCCGAGAGATGTGGGGGCTCTCATGGGGCCCCCAAAGGCCTCCCCGCTCCATCTCTCCAGGACTGGCTTGCACCCTGTCCCTCTTCCCAGGGCCACAAGCTTCCATCTCCCGGGCTCAGCCAACTAGCTGAAGAGCCACTTTCTGGCAAGCTTTCTGGGTACTGCTCTTCGCCACGTTGTGGTTCCAGAAATGTCTGCAATCTCGTGTCTGGTACCACTGTCTTGCTTTCAGAAAACTCAGTGTTCCCTGGCCTATATCTGCAAACAGTTTAGTCATGACTGCTTCTACAGGGTTCTTTCCAGGGGGCTGGGGGTGGGGAATGAGCTTCTCTTCTATTTAAGATGTAACAACACTCCATTTTTCAAGAGCCTGCGCCTTTCCTCGAGTCAGATACACTGCTCATCGGCCAGGACCCGGGGACAATGGTCACGTCGCCTCTTCCAGCCCAGGAAAGACAGCAGCCACCGTCACATCCCTCCCACAGCCAGGTAGCCACCCGCAAGGACCCAATTTGCAATTTGCAGACTCTCACCCTCCTCGGAGACTTGGGGGGCTGGGGGCGGGGGAAAGCCTGGAGCTTTCCCTCCTGCAGCAGCTCTCAGACCCCCCCAACCCAGTCGTGGGAAAGGCACCAGTGCCACCTCCCACACACCTCCCACCCCGGTGGGCTCACAGGTGCCCAAGGACTGCGGCAGGTGGCCGTGTGACTTGCCAGACAGAAGGCACCCGCAGGGCCTCGTGAGGCCCGCTTGGAAAGTTCCGCGTTGGTGCCAGGCGTGCTGGAGACGTCCCCACGCTGGCAGGAAGGAGGCCTTGACCTCAGAAGCCTGCCCAGGACAGCATGTTCAAACCCCGCCTAATCGCCGCCTCCATCCCACCTGCCGGCAGGCTCTCCCCCTGCCCCTGCCCGGTGGCAGGCCCCTCTGTCTCAGGTCTCCCGCCGCCCGCCGTCTAGAGCTCCGGAGAGTGCTCGTTTTATGACTGGAGCTGTCGGCTGGAGAGACACATTTTAAAATTCATGACCTTTCCCATCAGGGTTCAGAAACGGAGCAGACTCCACGATGAGAGCTTAGTTTATTCTTTCACCGGTCCTGCCCCCCCCCCCCCACCCGCTTTCCGCTGCTTCCTCCCGAGCTTTCCTTCCCCATTGTCCTCCAGGATCTTTTGCATTTGTCCCAGTTTTAATCCCCCCACCTCATAAACCAAAGCAAAATGAAAATGCTCCTGTTTCCAAACGGAGCGTGCGTTGGGCTCGCAGGGCACGCCTGGCCATCAAAGGTATCTCCCTTTGTCAGGTGGGGAGGGGCCACGGCAGGTGCAGCTGGACAGCCGAGATAGAGCCGGGGTTTGAAGGGAGTGGGGTTCAGGCGGCAGGGGCTGCGGCGGTCGCAGTTTTCCAGGCAAGGCATGGTGGGGGAGGGGGCATCCACCTGAGGCCGGGGAGGTGGGGGCGCAACGGGGGCCCAGCAGACAGGCTGGCAGCCGCCGGGCGCTGCAAACCCTGCCAAGGAAAATTAAAGAGCAATGTGTTTGCTTCCTGCCACAAGTATAAACAACAACAAAGATTCTCCGGGCGAAATTCTTGCCTCGCGATTTCAGGCGGCTGGCTGTCCTCAGCTGCCCCTTCCCTGCCGTGTCTCCCCTCTTGGGCCTTTACCGAGGCTGTCCAGGGGAGGCCGTGCCCGCTATCCTAATTTATCCTGGGAAACAGGAAACATAAATCTCCTCCCAGACGCGGGAGGCCACACAGGAGGCGCCCGGACTTTACTGCAGCCACAAGAAGCCAACGGAAGAGACGCAGAACCTTCCGTTGGCCCCATGACAGAAATGACACATCTGAGCCGAAGTGAGAGAGAGAGAGAGAGAGAGAGACAGAGAGAGAGAGAGAGTGTGTGTCCCCCACCACTGGGAGGGACGATAGCGAATACTTAGCCTGAACTTACCTGTGCCAGGCAAGTTCTAAGCTCTTTGTATGGATCAGCTCATTTACACCTCACATCAAGCTTAGGAGGTAGACCTTAGCCCCGTGTGGTGGCCAATGCCATGCCGACTCTGCTAGGTCACAGTACCCAAATATTTGGTCAGGCATCACTCTAGACATTGCTATGAAGGTACGTTTTAGATGAGATTAGCACTTAAATCAGTAGACAGTAAGTAAAGCAGACGACCCTTTAAATGTGGGTGGGCCTCATCCAATCAGTTGAAGGTCTTAAGAGAAAAAAGACCGAAGTCCCCCAAGGTAAAGGGATTTCTGCCTCCAGACTGCCTTCAAACTCCAGCTGCAACATTAGCTTTTTCCTGGGTCTCCAGCCTGGTTGGCCAGCCTTGCAGACCTCAGAGCTGTCAGCCTCTACAATCTTTTGAGCCAGTTCCTTAAAATAAATCTCTCTATTCACACATGTACAAATAGGATTTTGTGTGTTTATATATGTATATATATGTACACCCACACAGCACACATCCTATCTGTTCTGTTTCTCTGAAGAACACTGACTGATACACCCCACTTTACAGACAAGGAAACTGAGGGCACGGAGAAGTTCATCGCCTTGCCCAAGGTCTCAAGGCCAGTAAGGGGTACAGGCGGGGTAGGAATGCATGCAGCCTGAATTCAGAATCTGCTTACTCACCCAGACACTCACACACGGGAAGTCATAGCCCATCATCAGGGAGCTAACGTGGGGAGGGAAGCGCATGGAAAATGAATTCAAGTAGAAGTTAGCTGGGTCAGTGGACACAGACAGGACAGAAATCAACGAGATTTGTTTTCAAACTCGGCTTCAATTTGACGTCTGTGACTTTGAGTGTGTGCTTTACATCTCTCTGGGCCTCCCTTCTCCCGATCTGCAAAATACCATAAAAACTTCACAAGGTGATTGAGGGATTAAATGGGATAATTTTGTGTACAAACAGTGATTTCCCAGTATGCGAGCAAAAATCATGTTCCAAGTCCTCACCAGCTTGACTTCCCGGCTCCTCTACAATTCTCTCCCAGCGTTTTTTCAGCTCCTCAAAGCCGCTGTCCTGTGTCAGAGGCAGGGCTCCCACTGGTGGAGATCACTCCCACCGTGAGTTACTACCCCCTGCAGGGACAGGCTGGGTTTCAGAGCAGGGCCCACCCTCCCAGACCCTCACTGGCATTCCGCCTTTGGGCTTCCCCTGGGCCAGCAAAACCTGTCAGGCTCCTCTTGCTCTTGGGGACGGGACTGCTCGCCCGGGGCCCTCCCCTCACCGTCCCCAACCCTAGCTGCCAGTCTCCCATCTCTGGCTCTGGCTCAAAGCCTGATGGGGGGTGAAGGGGGCTCCTGGGCTTCTCTCTCAGAGGAAATAAGCAAGTACATTCTCCCCCAGGAAGATGAGCACACGCAGAAGGCCACTGACATTCAGGAGCGAGATTCTTCACCAGTAACGACTCTGTCGTGGGCCAAAAGTACGGGGAGCCCAGTTTAGGGGGGTTGGTTTCCATCGTTGCTTCTGTTCTAGGTTGGAGATGCTCCGTGGGCTGGGAACCCAGCAAAGTGTCTGACCTGCATGATCTCACGTGGGTCTCCCACCCCCACTCTTGTGCTATCCTCATCGTTTCTACGATATGAAGGAGAAAGCTGGGATTCGAAGAGAAGCAGCAGGCCACTGCCTCACAAATAGTGAAGAACCAGGATTCACCCCCACACCGGTCTGACTCTGGAATCCTCACCCTTAACTGCCTTTATCATGGGAGTGTCTGTCTATTTCCAACCAACATTAGTTATGGTTTCTGGAAGGCAAAGAGACATTCTATCCCAGCCCTGTCTCTTAGAAGGCAAGTGGCTTTGAACCAGTCACTGAGTCAAAGGAGAGAGATGGAGTAGAGTAATGGTGTCCTGATACTCGGAACACTTACAGTTCTAAGAATGAGTAGTCAAAGGGCCTGAACTCATACATTTATAGCACCTCCTTCTCAACCAGTACTTGGCATTGGGGAACATTCTTGGAACTAGAAATAAACAAGAATATTAGGGATAAACTATCAGGTTCACAAACTGTGTGGCAAAATTTACTGTGCTCTTCTCTCTCCTTTGGATGGGAACACCTAGGTCAGGATATATGGTCATGATATTGCTGGGATGGAAGCTAATACGGACTGGCCAGACACACTTCCAGCCCCAAGACTCTGCTCTGAATTCACAGGCTTGATAATGCCAATATTAACTACCCCCACCTTCACCCAGTGAGCAATACAAAAAAACATTTGTCTTTTCTACTCCAAAATAGAGAGTCTCTCTTTTTAAAATGCTGAAAATAAAATAAAATAAAATAAAATAAAATAAAATAAAATAAAATAAAATAAAATAAAATACTGAAAATAATCATAGAGATAAATATAAACAAAAACAGTTTTAGGGAAGAGGGGAAAAAAGAGAACAAGGGAGGAATTTGATGGAACATCTATCTCTTTGTACTGGTCCTCTTTCCTGCAGCTTAATGCCACTTCTTTCATGAGTATAGATTAGAGCCCATGGCAGGTGAGGTCTTAGCCCCATGCATGGTAAAGGGACTTCCCAAAATAAACAGGGAAGGAATTCAGGACATGCCGGTGAGGCCACTGAAATCAATTCACCTCAACATGCACACTGCTCCATCTTATCCCCTATACCTTGGCCTGGGACACCCTTGTCATAACTCAGTAAGAAGTCTATCACTTTGATGGGACATGCCAGGGCTCCTTGTCGCAGTCCAGTGCACACACTCCAGAAATCTCTTGTTGCTTTAATGTTTCGTTTTTAGCTATTTTATTTCATGTGTGCGTTTATTTATGCATGGCAAAGGGCACAACAGAAGTGTTCTCACAAAGGCAATCCGATGACAAAAGAGAGGGAACCTTCATTTGTTCTCTGCAAATCTTTACCATGTGCCCGCGATGTCAGGAGGTGTCTAGACGCATGCGAAAAGACACGGTCGCCGCCCTAAGGAACCACCTGTAGGAATCAACTCCGGGAACCACCTCCTCCAGGATGCCTTCCCCAGCACCCCGGTCAGGATGAGAAGCACCTCCTCAGGGTCCCATGACATTGGATCCTCTGAATCGACGAGCTGCCTCTCCCAGGTGTAATTGCCGGCTTCCTTAGGCTGGCTGTCCTCGCCACGGCTCCAGGGGGACAGGTGCAAATAGGACGCATCTCGCAGCACACTTGGGCAAAGAATTACAATAATGATGGCGACAATGAAGATGCTGATGATCATATAGCAGGGAAAACGTGTAACCCCTTTTTCAAGAAGGATCGCTTGCCTCTCTTCTTCTGGCCCACATGGCTGACCGTGCCTACCTGCGCGCTCCCAGGGGCTCGGTGCGTGTCTGACAGGACCCTGAGATGACAGCGCGATGTCAGTTTCTTGCGGGGCACTCCTCTCTCTGATTTGCACCATCCTACCTAATAGACTTCAGCTGCATTGAAATGAAAAATGAATAGGAAGTAGATCTTGCTGCTAAAACATATGTGTCAGAAAATCATTATGGGTATTAAATTACAGCAATAAAATGAACCAGAACTAATTTTGCAAATTAAGATCCAATAAATTTTTTTCATAGCCACACCTTTTCTTTAAAAAAAAAAAAGTAGCAAAATAAGATTCAGCCGAACGGTATTAAAATTGAGTGTAAGGCTTTTGGGGGTGGAGTGGGGTGGGGACATGTATAGAACCAGAAATTTCCATATGACAAACACATTAGCGTTTCGGAGGGTAGATGGTAAAGGGTGTTCCTCCCCGTTGTAAGAATACTGCCCCTGTGCCAAACACCATAATGATCTGTTTTTAAGCTGACATACCTATGTATTTCACATGTAAAATTTATGTGTAGATATTCGCCTTCCTCTCTTCTGTCCCCCGCCCCACCTCCCTACTCCCTAGACAAGGTTCTGCTGACACAAGAAACTAGTATATTTCTAAATTTCTGACAACCGCTTATTTTTAGAAGAGACTATTGCTGTCGGTCAAATTAACACTGAAGCTATAAACAAACCTTAGAGCTTTGCCTGTTCTGGAGAATACCAGGATGTCTCCCTCCACCCTCCAGCCTGCGAGGGAGGCTGTAATTAGCTCATTGTCCGTGAACAGGCACAAAGGAGGCAGTGCCTGCATCCCCGCTCCCTTCCGACCTTTCCACGGGAGATCTTGGGGCAAATGTTAATTAAGTAACTTCCACCATCTCCTGGGAACACGGTCGCGCACAACTCCTCGTTCCAAAAGGGACAGCGAGGAGAAGGATGCTGGGCAAGAACTCGCAGAGAGGGTCCGCCAAGAAGAGGGAGAAACAGGATTCACTTCCCTGCTGTCGCTTTCCTCCTGGCTTGGGCTCTGGCAGAACTGCGCCCAGCCGTTCTGCTACACCCAGTGAACCAAACTATTTATAGCCACACAATCATTATAAATAAAGCTGTTTATAACACCGAACCTTGGCCCTGCATTACTTAAAACTGTAGACTGGCAGCTATAAATAACTCTGTTACATGCACAAGTGTGACTACTGACTGATACTTCCTCAAATTGTGACAAATAATGACAACTTTGTTTGACAAACATCCCACTGACATTCATCTGATTTTGAATAAGTGGTGCTTTTTTAATTTGGTCCCTGAGGCCCGGGATCTCAGGGACTTGTCTTTAGTCTTCTCCTCTCTCACCTCCTGCCCCCGAGGACTCTGTCCTGTGTCTTGCTGCTTCTCCCCACCCAAGCCCCCCTAATCACTGGGAGGGATTTGGGGCCATTTAAGAGGAAGCTTATTAAGTTCTCTGTTTCTCTCACCAGACAGTTCTGCTGTCGGGGCTTTGCAAGGGTTTGGGGAGTTTTGTTAATGACACAACAGCAATAGAGAGGGGGAGGGACATGTGGGCCAACCTCCTGGTGCTGGATGAAGGTGGAAAGAGGACCCCCAAGGGCAAGGCAGAATTGAACATCAGATGGTTGGAATCTGAGTCTTTGGGGTGGTGGGTGGGGCTGTCACCTAGAAATGCTGGGTGTTGGCTGCCAGTGAACCAGTGAAGGACAAGAGTCTGGACAAGGGACTTACCTCCCCAGGCACCTGACTTGAGAGATCTTGACTGATCCTACTTTGGGTCCCCAAGCTGGCGTTCTCTCTGCAGGGGAGCTGCTATTCACGTATGTCAGGGATTTCAGAGCACCAGCGGACCTTTGCAATGTGACTCACCCTTTTACAGGGAGAAGAGTTGAGCCAGAGTCTCCCACAAGCCGTTAAAGCAGAGCGAGACTAGAACTCGGCTCTCTGGGCTCCAGATGGGGGCTTCTCGCCCCATCCTGAAGTTGATTAATGCGCGTAAAGCGTGTGCACCTGTTCCTGGCCCCTGGCAACGGTTCCCTGACTGCTACCTATTACGGGAGTCGTGATTCTCATCCAGGGCTTTCCCCTGCTAGTCTGAACTCCCTCTTTGACAGGCACTCTTATACCTCTCCCCACTTCCCATGGTCCAGCTTCTCTGTCTGATTTACCTTTTTTTTTTTTTAAGATTTATTTGTTTATTTGAGAGAGAGAGAGAGAGCGTGCGCGCGCAGGGGGAGAGGCAAACGGAGAGGGAGAGAGAGAGACTCTCCAGCAGATTCCCCACTGATCGCAGAGCCAATGCGGGGCTCTATCTCACGACCCTGAGATCGTGACCCGAGCGGAAATCAAGAATCAGACGCTCAACTGACTGCGCCACCCAGGTGCCCCGGACTGAACTCTTAATTTTAACAAGTGCACAATCTCACCTTCCCGCCCCCCTTTTTCCAATCTCTTAAATAGAACTTTCGGAGCAATGTCTTATAGGTCATGACACAGCTGCCCACCTCCTCCCCCGTCTCCCCGGCCAGGCCAGAAACACAGTGAGGAGGGGCCCTCTCAGAGCTTACAAGTGCAGGGCGCACCCCCGAGAGTGAGCACCTCCTTACATCTGTACCCTACCTGCTTCTCAGGGTACAGGGTACTTTTCTACTCCCAACCCTGCTCCTTCCTCCCCCAGAATAAAAACCCACCAGTCGGTTCCATATCTGCCAGAGTAACTATAGACTTCTCACCCTGGATGACAATGTCCTTGGTTACTGGTCCCACCTACTTCTCCAGTTCCAATCTACGCTTCATGCCAAAGCGGACTCTTCCCTCTTCCCAGAACATGCCGCCTTAGCGCGTTTCCTGTTCGCTTTGACAAGGATGCTCTCCCTTTGCATTACAAAACCCTCACCCACATCTCGCAAGACTCCCTGCAAATGCCCCAGGAAGCCTGTGCTGACCGATCGGGCAGCTGCGACCCTCTTTCCTTGGAATCCCTGTTACCTTTATATGTGTGTCTCCTTCGGCCTTGGCCTGTCTTCATGCTGCAGTAAGGTTACTGTGAACGTGTTTATGTTTCATCTTCTCTAAGGGTTAGGGGGACCTCTTTCTTCATCATCTTGGTATCTGGTGTAGCATATATCCAGCAAAGGCAAAACATTCCAAAAGTCACTTTATTAAAAGGGCAGGCAGAAACAAAAACAATTAAAAAAAAAAAAAAAAGACTTTGCAAGTATCAACCAGTGCCTATCTGCTAAGATGTGTAAGTAAGTAGCAAAACTTATAATGGAGCCACATGGCTTGCACCAGCCCAGCCTTCTGCCGCTGCGGAAGGTTCCAGAAGGGATGTCCACCTTCACGTGACTGTGACCGTGACTGTGGATGCTTGAGAGAACTGGAAATGAAAAAAGATGGATAAATAGCCAAACCCAGGCAGTGAAAGACGTTGGAGGACAAAGGGGCAAGTATCTCTTCAAGCCATCAGTCAGCGGGCCCTCTAACTTGTATTTTGAGCCTGCGGTGTTCGTGACCCAGAACCACCCTTGAAAAATAAACATCTTCCCTGCCTCAGGGCCTTAACAATCGGCCATACTTCCTACCTGCCCCTGCACCCTTTCAGCTTTCATATTACTAAGACCCATGGAGCTCCCAGGCTCTTGTGGACCCCCCAATGCTGATGTTGATGAGAGAATTTGCCAAGCTTGGTCAGATCTCTCCCACTGGGCTCCGCATTCGCGTGTGTTGCGGCACTGGCCCGCCTCTCTAGGCCTGCAGGGCCCGGGGGCTCCTCCCGACCCCCGTGCCACCCTGTGGACACCAGCCAGAAGTCACCCATCAGAACCAACCCGTGCCCCAGAGGAGACGCAGACCAGAAAGCATCCACTGACCAGCTGACCACTAAAGAGGAAAATCACAGATCGAGCCCTCCTACAAGAGCCCTTTCTTCCTCCAAAGCCCCACGGGAAGGAAGGCGCCAGGCAGGAGAGGGGCTTGGAGTCCCTTTGTGCTCTTCGTATTAACACAGTCACACTTTGCTATGCAGATGTCACTTCCAATGAGCACCAGGGCTTTCCCGGGCCTGGACTCGAATTGAAGGAATTGTTACTGTTGCTGAATGGCCGGGGAATTCATTAATGCAAAGCCAGCCACTTCCTAAATGCTTGCTTTGTGAGCAGTCTCAGAGTCCTGGGGACCTCGATTCCTGTGGTCAGCGCGGCCCCAGGCCTCCGTGTCAGCAAGTGATCTTTATTATCACCATCGGCCCCTTTCTAAAACCGCCAGGGCACCGGGGAACGCGGCCTCACCTGGAGCCTGGTGGCCACAGCCAACCAGCCTCAGATTTCTCTGGAGCAGGGCCTACTGGGTGGAAAAACTGCCCCCCCCCATTCTGGATTTTTCGCACACCACCTTCCTTTTTGAAGAAAGGCTTCGTTTGCGTGTTAAAGATGGGAACCAGAGCGCGAACAGAAAAAAAGGCTTTTCTCAACCCTCCTCCCCCCTAAGGCGGTTCCTTGAGCTCTATGCAGGTGCGAGAACATCCGCACGCACACGCTCACGCTTCACAAGGCCCGGCGCACACACAGAGGTTTTCGGATCAGAATGACTCGGTCCCCACCTAATGTAAAAGTCAGTTCCGATTTGAAGGAACGCTTCTTGGAGTAACCTGCCTCCTAGGAATAGAGGACACTGGAAGAAAAGAGGTGGTCCGCGAACGTGCCAAGCCCTCTGCCTGATACACACACACACACACACACACGTCACTGCACACACCCAGGCTGGCTGCTTTAAATCTTCCCCCAGCTTCTGCTGACCGGGCATGTCCAGGCCCCACTTTGGTTTTTGCTGTGGTGGTGGCATTGCGGTCTCCTCAAGCCAAACTGCCAGTCCTGAAATCCCCCTTCAAGCTTTAGGAAAAAACAAAAAAACAAAAAACTAGCACCATGATGCTAACAATGGTGGGATTGAGGACAGATTTTTTTTTTCCTTTATGCATTGTTGCATATATAGTCTACAGGAAGGGTATATGTTTTATATTCAAGAAAAATCCCTGCGTGATGTAAAAAAAAAGAAAGAAAATTATTTTAGTTTTATAACATCCCTCAAGATCCTGAGGTTTGCTTTGGCAGCTTTATCTGATTTTTGTGGAAGGGGCGTTCTGGTCTTGAAAATTAGCCTGGGTCATAAAACAAGGAGACTATGACATTCCCTGAAATTGGATCTTAAACCACTGGTTTCTGTCTGAACTTAGTGAAAAAGCAGTCCTTTAAAGGAGAATTTATCTTTGGAAGCTCCATCCTCCCCTTTCTGTGTTCTTATCCCTCTTCCCATGCCCTCGCCACCCTTATAGTTCCCATCACTTTCCCTGCTTTACTTTTTTTTTTTTTCTACTTACAATTCTTAAAACACACTTCAAGGATGGGGCCTGGTGTCAGTCATTTACACCTTAGTATGAATTAGAATAATCAAGATTTACTTAGCTATGCTATAAGTGTATATTTGCATTTTAATTCTCAATCCAATTGTATAATGAAAGGTATGGGCTCATGAATGAAAATGGTCATCACCTCTCTGCATTTATGAAATCAGACACCTAGGTTCCCAGCTCTTCTGTTTGTGGGAAAGGCAGGCCCCTGACCGCAGTAAATGTTTCCACTTCAGCTATAGAATATCACCATTTAATGTCTCTGTCCCTTTAGAAACAGCACACACTCCGGAGAGCCTACTAAATGCGGGAATGGTTGAAATAGTGTTCAGTCTGCAAAAATATTCACAGGCCCGGGTCTTTTCAAAGACTTTATTCTGTATTCTTATTTATAAAATCATATCTGCTTCCCATATATATTGAATAGATATATTGAGTGCCTGATAAATAAAAATGAGTAATGATTTTACGTGTGGATTTTGGACACAGATGAAGAAACTGTGTCCCAGAGAATTTAAATAACCAGTCAAGGTCATTCACTGGTCAAGGTAGGGCTTGGCTGAGAGAAGGGGGTTTCTGGTTCTTGGGCTCGTGTTTCAACACATCATCTCTCAAACCGCCTAATTCAAGTCCCAGAAAAATCCAACAGCCTCACGCTGACGGGAAGCTTCAGAGTGACCCTTCTAATTCTCTCCCCCTTTCTTTGAGGGAATTCTTGGCAAGTAAGCTATGAAATGAGGTTGAGTGAGCAAATGCCACGTGACTGACCCTTCCAAGCTTTCTCAACTTATTAGAACAGGCTCTGAAGATTAAAGGGCAAAAATACTGAAGGAAGAAAGACCTAGAAAGAAACACTCGCTTGTCTTTGCTCCTATTTCCATCATTCTGACCCACACCACAGCGTGGGCAATCCCTGGTTATTCACACATTGCCTGGGACCTAGCGAGTTGGGGGGGCGGGGCTGCCAAGAAGCTTCCCCAGGGTTCACCCCTTAGGCAGAATTTCCCAGTGGAAATCTGCCTCCAGCCAAAAGGGTGAATTCGTGGTGACCTTGTATTACTCACAGCTGGATGGTTGATCAACAGCTGACTCTGTGCCCAAGGTTAGATCTGGGGTCACCTTCCACCAGACCCCATGGGGACAGCATCTAGACCCCCTAATCATCATGTACCCTGTATATTTGCCACATCACCCTGTCTGCTGTCACCTAAAACCCAAACCATATCTTGACCTTGACCCACTAATGTGGGCTACATAAAGACCCTCCGTAACTGCCATTTATAGATTTGTTCATTTATTCAGCTAAAATATGGTAAGTGGTTACCGTATACCAGGCACTGGGCCAGGCTCTTGCTATATAAAGAAACCAGACACACAGCTCTTGCTCTTGACAAGCTGATGTGAGAATCAGAAAGAAAGGGACAGATGACAGAGAGCCAAGTTCATTTATACCCAGCTCGACAAACGCCTCTTTCTTCTTGGAGACTCCGATCAGACATCGCCCTCTTCGAAAGACTTCCTGCTCCTCTACAGGCAGGGCTGTGCTTCTTCTGATAATACGTGGACTGTTCCTCGACTACAGAATTTTTCCTATTGTTGCAGTTATTTCTATGCATGTCTGCTCAATTTTTTAGACTGTGTGTGCAAAGGCAGGAGGATGGAGAGAGGAAAGGCAGAAACTGCTATTTCACACCTCCAAATACCCACCGTATCTGGGACTTTTCAGATGGATGGATGGATAGATGGATGGATGGTTGAATGAATGGAATGTCCAAGCTCTCTTGTCCCCTGCATAGATTTCCTTTACCCAAATGTGCGTCCACCCGTCCAAACGAGAAATACATTTCCTCATGGCTCCTTAATACGTAGAGGGTGGTTATTTCTGGTTCATTGCACAAACTTCCAGAATTTGGAGACATGAAAGCCTCATCTCACTCAGCCAAAAGCTCTCTTCGGTTGTCTTTGTTTGTTTTAGCGGGAGCGTAAGTAGAGTGTGTGTGAGCACGCATGAGTGTGGGTGTGCGTCAGTCTGCACGTAATTGGGTGGCATCCCCAATAGCAGGTGTCCCTCCAGTAGGTCTCAGCAGTGACGGAGGGCACGGAGGGGTGTGCCAGAAAGATGGGGAGATGCAGCCTGCCAAAACCAATCACATTAAATCTTAGTGCTCATTCAGGGCCTGTCACAGGAGGAGAAATCTGATGAACACCCGAATGTCAGGGTGGTTATAGCGTCTGTTAAATGGCTTGTTAATGTGATTGTTGAGAATTTTACACAGAAATGACACTGGTTACAATCAGAGCAAGGCAGGCCTGGCTCCCAGCCAGCTTCTACCGAGCTCTGCCTCCACTTCGGGCCAGGTGGATGGTGGGGGGGGGGGGGGGGTCCGCGGCTACCTGGCCTGGCCTCCTGCCATCATTGGAAAGCTTTCTCTCTCACTTGTAATCTGTTTCTATTAAGAGAAAGCTGGTGATCTCCCCCCACCAGAAAAAGAGGCCTCCTGTCATAAATGTTACCTGTTCTTACAAGTGGAGCGAAGATCTTTTATAACACAAATAAGGGGAGCTTGGAAACCATTTGTCTGTTCTATTTCTGGCGGGAAGGGTACCTATCAGAAAACATTTCGCATTGGTTTAAGGGGGGGCCTGAGTAAGAAAATCCTTCCACAGGCCGAATCTGTTTCGTTCGATAGCCGGGCAAACAATCATAGACTCTTAGGGTCATAGACCCGGAAGGTGACCCAGCCAACCTTAAGTTTCTGCTGCGGGGTCAGTGGTGGGCTGGAGTGACAATCCAGTTGTCCCAATGGTCAGTCCAGCTTACCTCCCCCGCCCCCACATGTACTGCCTAAAACCCAGATGCCTCACCGTTGTCTTCGGTAGCAAGAAACACAGGCTGCTCTCTTGGCCCTGGCCCTGGTCCCCAGGACATCGCTGACATTTCCTGCCACGCGCTGCCCTTACCTCTGAGCACAGATGCTTGGCTCTCCCCGCCACCTGGGTGTGTAAGGACTGAGTCCCTGGGAGGCAGGGTGACCGCAAGCACAGGACACTCCCCCCGGGGAACAGACGAGCCAAAGCGGCTGGTTACCATTGCTTCCTTGGGAGGACAGAACTTTCCCTGCCTGGGTCCTTTTCTTCCATCCCTTGGCAGTGGCAAAGGATGATTTTTCAAAGGCCTGGCTCACCCCGTACACTCTGTTTTTCGCTGACACACTCTCCCCTCGTGTGCAAAGCCTTGAAGTATTTTTCTGGTCAATTTAAGCCCCTATGGCAGGGCACGTTCCGGGCCTGAATCACGCAGTTATAGCAAAGGACAAGCCCCTGCTATTCTAACTCCTCGCCTACTCTGGAACTCCCATCAGTTCCTCAAGACCCATGGGAAGTAAGATCTGCTCTCCCAGCCTCTCTTGACAATTCCATTCCTGGGCTCCACCAACAGGAATCCTTCGACCAGCCTTCCCTCTGTCTCTTCCTTGCAGTGCTCTGAGCCAGGGTCTGTGCGTTGGTTTTAATGGCTTTTCTTGAAGGCAGGTTACCCTCTGTATTAATTTCCTAGAGCTGCTGTGACAAATTACCCTCAACTTGGGCACTTGAAACAACAGGAATGTACTCTCTCACAGTTCCAGAAGCCAGAAATACAAAATCAAGGTGCTGGCAGGGCCATGCTCCCTCTGAAGCCCCTAGAGGAGAATCCTTCCTTGTCCCTTCCAGGTTCTGGTAGTTCCATGCATTCCTTGGCTTGTGGATAAATGATTCCAATCTCTCCTTCTCTCCTCACATGGCCACCTCCTCTTCTTCTGCTGTGTTCTCTTCTGTCTCTTTAAGGACACTTGTCACGGGGTTTAGAGCCCAACTGGATAATCTGGGGTGATGTCATCTTGAAACCTTTAACTGAATTATGTCTTGAAAGATCCTTTTCCCAGATCAGGTCACATTCTCAGACTCTCAGGGTTAGGCTATGGGTATGTCTTTCTAGAGAGCACCATGTAACCCACTACACCCTCTTCTAGGAATGCCACTCAAATGCAGGTTCCCCAAGATCAGAATGGAAACCTTGCACTTTGGAGTTACTCAACAATTCAGCCGTGAAGTGTCGAGTGCTGTTTGCACACTGGAGGCTGGGTATTAGCTCAGTTTTAGACACACCAGATGAATAAGGCCTGCTTCCTGCCCTCCTTTTGTCTGATAAATCAGACAAAAAAGCAAATAGGTCACTACAATACAACTTAGAGAAAAAAAAAATTGGAAAAGTCCCCTCACTCAAGAATCCTATGGCCCATTTCCCTGACAATTCCATATTCCAAGCAGTGTCATCCTCTTTTTGTTCCTGAAATCTGCTTAACCAGGAAAATGAGAAGGGATGGAGGAAGGGAGGGGTCACAGAGGACAAGGGAGGTGTCTTCCCTGATGAACTTTCTTTAGGCCGTGGATACGTCTGTCTAGATATTAAAAGTAAGGGCAGACATTTGGCCAAAACAGTGCACTTGGGGGCACGATGTTTCTGATGTCTGAGCAGAGAGCATCTCGGAGTCTGAAATGGCTCACGCACGGACAGAAGTGATGGCTCCCTGAAAGGCCTTCCACGTATTTGTGCACAAATCGACACCTTGGCCGGATGCCAAGGAGCAAGCTTGCTCTTTCACTGTTGAATTGTTTAAGCATTTCAATACTTGAGTTATGCGAGGCCATAGCTGAGCTCCCATGTGAACCCTTGCATGTTTAGCACTCCAGATAGGAGATGGCCTGGCTCATGGACAGAGAAATAAGGCAAGCTCTGTCCTCCGCTTCAAAACAAAGAATCTAAAAACCCTCTCCTAAATTCCTAAGGGGCAGGGGATGGGAAGTGGAGGGGGGGGGCATGTGAAACATCATTCAGTATGATAAGGACATCAGGTGGAGAGAAATCAAAAACATACCTTGTCAAGTAGTTCTAGAAGGTTCTTTCTATAGCAAAGCCTTCCACCATTTAGGAGGCCGATTGTAGATAATACTTATCCTTGAGAGCTGATAAATACAGACATAAAAAAGTCAGGCAAATAGACAATGTACAAATTGGCTGGAATATTGCGATTCAGAAATAATCACTTGCTAGAGTGGTTCTTTTGCTCTGTACTTTTAAAAACACACAAAAGTATTATCTTACAGTAAAATGACTCTTCTGATTTTTTTCATAGTTGAGACTCAATGAGTAAAACATAGATAATCATCCTAAACCAACCCTTATCTTCAGGGCTCTGCCATTATCTTTGAAAAATAAATTACGTGCTGGAACAGTTCTAAGAAAATTGGCAGAGATCCGCCAGCTGACCAAAGAAAGTTAAAAGTAAAACTGCAACATTTTCTAGGAAGACATGCTTTGGTGACTATGCCCAGTAAAGAACTTCTCAGCCCCAGATAAGTGGCCCTTAAAAAACACCATGTTGTGATTCCAATCTTTGCTCTTAAAAAATGACTCACGTTAAGTCCTGAGTGTAACATCTTGACCAATAAGAACAATAATATGCATAATTGTAATTACATCCTCGGAACTACAAAGGAGCATACCGCCATAAACCTGCTCACAGAGCTGAGAAATGTTATGAAGTCGGGGTTGATCTGGCTAAGTCCCAAATTCTCTGAGCTCACACTGTAGCCAAAAGAGAACAGTGTAAGCTGACTTATCTAGCTCTAAAGATTAGGGTCACCCCAGCTGCACACCCCAGGTGGTCACTCCCTTGTGCAAGTGAGTTCACCACAAAAATTGATTCTAACCCATTTCTCATTCCTAATTCAGTCTACCAGAAAAAGCAAGAAACTCCATCCTTCAAAGAACAGAGAGAAATGCAGGTGGTGACTTCTGTCTACAGATCTCATTTAAGAAAGTGTCCGCATAATGCATTGTTCATCACCCCAGCATGGCCATCCAGTGGGCTCCTGCTGCCCCAGACTGTGTCCGTTGTGTCCCTCCACCTCCCACTCCTGCCCCAGGACAGGGGCTCCAAATCTCAGGTTCACCGATGCGGCTGCCACCTCTTGGACTGCCCTAAGCAAGATGAAGGCACACTAAGACCAAAATGCAAGAAGGCCTATGGGTCCCTCCATTTTCACATTATGAAACGGGTTCAAGGAAGGCCTCCATAAAGGTATGTCCACGTCCCAGACCTGTGAACGTGACCTTGTTTGGAGAAAGTGTCTTTGCAGACATAACTGAGTTAAGAATCTGGAGATGAGACCATGCTGGATGATTCAAGTGGGCCCTAAATCCAATGACAAGTGTGCTTGTAAGAGACACAAAGAGGAGAGACACATGAAGAAGAAGAGAAAGCCATGTGGAGATGGAAGCAGAAATTGTCATGTCACAGCTAGAGCCAAAGAACGCCTGGAGCCCAGAAGCTGGAAGGTACAAGGAAGAATTCTCTCCTGGAAACTTCCCAGGGAGCACCAGGCCCTACCAACACCTTGATCTTGGACCTTAGACATCTGGAGAGGATCCATTTCACCCAAGTTTGATGTTATTTTTTATAGCAGCTCTAGGAAACTCATACCCCTTGCTTCATTTTCAAGAACAAATTACACTCTCACGATCCAGAAGGCCATGCCATACTATGATCAAGCTGCTAAGTTTGGTTTGAAATCTTGTGCTCTTTCATTACCTAATTGGTCATATCCCTCAAATTTAATTAATCAGTCAATAAATACACTTTACATCTACTAATTTGTGGCAGCAAGCACAAAGATGATGCTTCAAGTTTTCACTACAACTCAGGACGAACGTACACGTGATAGACACATCTGAGGTTGTCTGCCCTCAGCAACCAAATCTCCTTTCTCTGTAAATCACATTCCACACTCTCAGGATTGAGCCCCAAGACCTATTCGTGTTGCGTGACTCTTCTCCACCTCCTATTAGACCAGGTATGATTGATAGGATCAGGGACAGAACTTGACCGAAGCTGGACCAATCACGCTGTCTCTCCTGGGGATCTGAGGTTGGGATGAAGGTAACGGAGCTGGCTGGGCACAGAGAGGTAAACTCAGCCGCCATCAGGAGGCCATCTTCCTGCATTTTTACAGATACAGGGCAGTCCGGACAGAGAAGAAGGGGACAGATGCCAGAGAAAAACAAAGATCAGAGACGCAGAGAGCGTCCTCTCTGGCTTCCTCCTGCAGCCCTTGGATTCGGCACAACATTCCAATATCCTCCTTACACCTTCTTTTTGGCCTAAATCAGTTCAAGCTGATTTCGGTGGTCAGCAACCAGGAGAAACTTGGTTGAAACCTACATGAGCTCGAACAAATAAAATTAACAAGTAAAGATTTACATTTCAGGACAGATACATGTAGGCACAGGCTGATCTGTCTACCTCTCCATCTAACCTCTAGACATCTGTACTTCTTTACTGATATACAATACATACAACGTTCCATGACCAAACATAAAGTACTTGCAGATGTAAAAAATTAAGAAATCCTTACTCTTCGTTTGCACCCTTATTTTAAAGGGACTGTTCATTTTAGTCCACCCCTTATTTACTGAATTAGAATTTAATAAGTGTTTATTGCACGCACACCAAAGAGGATCCTGAAGACTTTTTTCGAAAGTCCACTCCTACCCTTGAAGTACTTATGACCTAATTAAGAAGATAAAATACACAACGTGACCTAGTGTGGGTATCTCACCTTGTCACAATTCCTGGCAGTTTTCGACTTTCATTAATCGAAAACTTCTCCATACCCCGACCACTCACACATTTGACACTGACACCTCTCAACCCGCTTTTGTATGCCAAACTCGGATCTTTATAAATCAGCTGAGAAAAGAGCATTTTGAGCTATTGCATGGCGGTGCTGTCAGCCAAGAGCCGAGTTCTGGAACTGTTATCATTTTTTTTTCCCGCACGGCAATGCTTCTGCAATTACTTGAGATTTTTTATTACACCGTGCCCCTATGGTTTTATAAAAATAAGTGGGGAAATGGAAAAATGAAAGCACTTCAACGTAATTCTCATGAACTTAACACAATCAAGACAAAGGTGGAAACAGGGCAACCCAACGCGGTTAAATACTCACCGGATTTTAACTGGTGAAGGAAAATAACAAAACGAAGGAACTTTTATGAAATGGCGCAAAGCTGTCTTGCAAGAGTGGATCTAAGAGCAGAGGAATACTTAGAGGTCGGATCATTCTTGCAGGCTTTGGGGACGGGAATCCCTTCCTCTTCTCTTGCTCTGCTCTCATGCGTGGCTGTGAGTCGGAAGCTTCCCAGAAGGCTTTGCTGATGGGAGCGGTACCTCGTCTGTGGACCCGTGGAAGGGACCACAGGGGCTGGAATCTGACCTTTCCTCATACCTGTTTTCTCAGCTCCGAGGTAAGGTAGGGAAGACCCTCACAGACTAACTGACTCTGCCCCTTTTTCAGTTCTGTTATGATGCCTTCCTGTGACAGCTCACCATTGGAGTCTTGGTCTAGCCCAGGCAGGTGCTCAACCAGGGACATTTTTGCCTGCCAGGCGGTGTGTGGCAAAAGTTAAAGATATTTTGCTGGTCACAACGGGGAGCAGGGAGGAGCGCTACCAGCAGGTAGGGGTCATACTCAGGGAAGCTGCTAAGCATCCTACGCAGGCCAGCCCCGAACCCCCAAAATTTCGAATGGTGCTGCCCAAGCGGAGAAAACCACGAGCTCCCAAACTCTGTTCTTACTTTAGGAATTCTCTTTCCATTGTAAAATTCTCTGGATCCAATGAACTAACCTCTCTCTGGACGATGAGTTTCTTCTTTCATTTGTGTGGGGTAAAGTGACTGTCACGTAGGGGTGGAGGTGGGGGCAGGGAGGAACTAGATAACTGTCATGTACTGAACCTTCACCATGAGCTGGCTGAACACGGTTCTAAGAGCTTGGCAAACGTGACCACATTTAATGCTAGGAGAGCCCTGTACAGTAGGTCCACTAGGAGCCTCGTCTTACAGATGAGATCCGGGGCTGAGAAGGTGTTCAAAGTGACAGAGGTCTTAGGTGCCGAGCCAGGGCTGGAAGGGAGTCTGACCCCAGAGCCGGAGGAAGCGTGAAAAGCCAGAAACACAGCTGAGGCTCCCCCACAGAATGTAAAGGAAGAAAGAGCAGGAGACACACTTGGGGAGACCCTGTGGATCAGGAATAAGTCCACGCGTGCCCTCCGTGTCCTTTGTGGTGGTCCAGCCGCCGAAGTTGTAGCCCGAGCCCTTGGACTTGGACCATGCTTTCGAGCCACAGCCCCGCTGTTCAGGGCTCTCACACCGCGGCTCTCTCGTGGCTGGTGCAGAAGAGGCGTTTCCCCCTCTCACAGGGCTCAGACTCATCACATCCTGTTAACCCAGAACTTGTTTTGTGCAAAAACTGCAGAACTGTGAAAAGGAGCAGAAAGCATGTGCTATGTTTAAATATGCCGGGCCAATATGCTGACCAGCGAGGTTTGTTTATTAAAATCTTTATGTGGGGTGAAGCTCAATTGAGCTTATGTCAGCTGGTTTATGGAGAGGCCCTGTTTTCAAGATCAGGCTGCTGTTTGTCTTCTTTACTGAGCTGACAGAGAACATTCTGGAGAATACATTATGCCAAAAACATCTGTATTACAGAAAATCAACAATGAAGTGCAACATCTCCAAATGGAGTTAGTACTTTGAAAGGCTTTTATCTGTCAATAGATTAAACTGCTATTTTTATCTAACGAGGAAACTAGAGGAAGTGTAAACCGGTTTAAGAACAGCAGAAACTGGCCTACTCTTTTCTGCCAAGTTATTTTTGCACGCTGGGGAGGGAAGGGGGGTGGGTTTCTGTTTTGTTGTAATCAGTGCTTTAGGGAAAAAAAGAAAGAAAAGAAAGAAAGAAAGAAAAGAAAGAAAGAAAGAAAGAAAGAAAGAAAGAACTTAAAAAATGACCTTATCCCAAATCAGAATACTTGGGGCTGATTTCCCCCCTCTATTATTTCCCCACTGGAATGCATGCCCCCGAATGAGACACTATGTGACAGGGTTTGCCTCTCATGAAGAGCTGGGCCCCTTCTAGGCTTTCCTGTTTAAAAACCCTGGAGTTGTGGCAGGCATAGCCAGGTGTGACCAGAACTAAATTTGTCGCCCACACCTTCACGAGGATAGTAATAATACCAACAATAAATTGCTAGCATATATCAAGCACTCACTCTGGCTAGGTAGTTTCCATGCATTATTCCATTCAATCCTCATAGCTCTATGAGCTTGCTACTGCTATGATCTGGCAGTTTTTAAATTAACTTTTTATTAAAGTGTAACATGCACACAGAATATTATACAAATTCTAAGCATGGAACTCGGTGCATTTCGCAAACCGAACACACCACCCTGCAGAACAAGAAACCGAACATCTCCAGCCCCCTCCCGTGCCCACCTACTCTTACCCCTCAAAGCTAACCACTGTAACTCGGAATGGGTTCATCAAGCTTCGATCTCTGCAGAAGTGGCCTTATACAATAGGTACCTTTTTGCATCTGGCTGCTTTCCGTCAGTGGTTGTGAGATTCATCCCCATCCTTATGTGTGGTTGTCGTATGTTGTAACATGTAACTGTCTTGGGCATTGTGTAGAGCTGTGAATTTCTCATCCTCCTAGCTGCAAAACATCCCATTGTTGGAAACGCGCCACAGTTAATTTTTCCATCTTATAGTTCATGGGCTTTATGACTATTTTAAGTTTGAGGTTAAAGTTCAAGGTTAAGGTGGAAGGTTGAGAATACTGAGACTCAAGAGGTTAAAATAAAAGAAAAAAAAAAAAAAACTTGTCCGCATTCACAAAGCTAGGAAATGGTAGATCTGGGATTCGAACTCGAGTTGGCCTGACTCCAAAGCCCGTGCTGTGAGGCACCAAGCTGTGTTGCCTTTCAGAAAAGCTACGTTTGCAGGGACCTCTCCCCGAGGGGTGGAAAGGTCTTTTGTATAAATAATTTGGGAAGCCCCCGGGAAGAGGCTGTTTCAGTGATGTGCCATGAATCCAAATCTCTCTATCGAGCTCATCGCCTTCTTTGGATGCGTCTGCATGCCTTTGGGTCCTGTCTAACACGTTCTCCCATTTGCGTTACTCTGATGGACTGATAGCCCCACCAGGATCTCAAGCATTGGAGCTGCCTGAGTAGCAGAGACTGGAAGCATACCACTGCACCTGAGACCAAGAGGGGCTGAGTGTAAGACAATGTGCTTAGAGCAGCAGCCACGTGAAGACTTCAGTAGATATGGAAGCAAAAGGTGTGGGGCACATCAAGGTCGGCATGTGCACACGGTTTGTGTGTACTCATTAACTCATGTGTTGGCTCTCCCTCCTCCCTCTCTGATGTTTCTCCTACAAATGGTTTATTATGCTATTGCCAGGTCATCCCCGTGGTAAGCGTTAAGGGCACATTCAGCGAACTGGTCCACTATTAGGATAATTGTATCCTAAACAGCATGCATATTTTTTTTTACATGTTTTCAAGAGGAAAGGAAAAAGAAAAAAAGAAAAATAACACTCTCAAAGAATCATGGCACAATAAAGGGGACACGAAAACTTGCTTGCTCTCTTCCTAATTGTTTGTCCTCTTTGAATGAAGAGCAATCCAATAAAAAGGCTTATTTAGTCCTGTAAAGAGGGAGCATCTATTTTAGGCAAATTTTGGGAGGCCCAAGCTTTGGATCCTTCTCAGTCCTCATCATCATAAGTGTCTGTGGCTAGAGACGCACAGAGACCAGCCACCAAAGAATTTACGAGAACCTTCAGCACAGCTTTCTTTCGCTACCTTCCAGCCTAGCTCACTGGTGATTTTCTGCAGACAGACACAGAATTGGTCATGACCTGCGTCTGCTGGGTTATCTGGCCAGATCACAGCTCAAGAGCTGCAAATGCACAATTATTATGGGCCAGTGAACACTGCTTGTTAAGATGAAAGAATCTCTGGATCAGCTGAGCGATAGACCAGTTGTTTCATTTCTGTAAACACCGTTGGAGTTTCCAGGTGTTACACCAGAAGAAACCCACCCTGCTTTGCAATGTCTCAAGAATCCCTGACTTCTCCACCCTCCCCTGAAGGAAAGAAGAGCCTGCTGGTACTGGCCAACTATACTCATTTGCTACGGCTGCTGCCACAAAATATTACAGACTGGGTGGCTTGACCAAGGGAAATCATTGTCTCATGGTTATGAGGACTGTGATATCTGAAACCCAGGTGTTGGCCAGGTTGCTTCATTCTGCGGGCTGCGAGGAAAGCTTCTGTTCTATGCCCTTCTCCCTGGCTTGCTGATGGCCATCTTCATGTTCACATTGTATTCTGCCTCTGTGCATGTCTCTGTGCCAAATTTCCCCTTCTTACGTGAACACAGTCATATTGGATTAGGGCCCACCTTATTGACCTCACTTGATGACCCCTGTGAAGGCCCTATCTCCAAAAAAAAAAAAAAAAAAAAAAAAAAAAAGGCCACATTCTGAGGTACTGGGGATAGGGACCTCAAAACAGGAATTATAGGGGAGACAGCTCAAGCTGTAATACTGACTCCAGAGAAATTCCTTCTATCCCCAGGCACAATTAATTCCACTCTCCCCTGGATCTAGGGTCTACATTCTGTATGCCCTGACCTCAACCACATATGCTTATTGAAGAAGTGAGAGGGAACTTGACATGGCCCCAGCTCCAATTTCTTTGTGCTCTTCTGGTAACTTACCACCATGAGGAATGACATTTGGGTCGTCAGGGTCTCCTGAGGTCAAAGGAGTCAGGGACAGCCACATAGCTTCTGGTTTGATCTTCCTCATCCCCTTCCACATGCCTGATGGTCTCACCAACAGGACCTATCCCTTCATGTCATGCAGGCTCGTTCTTCCCTCCCTTCACCGATGCTACACCAGCTCTTTCCTCCTCTGTCTTTGCCCCTTCGGCAATCTTTTAAGATCTCGCTCAATTCCTGTCTTCTGCGACAGGCGCTTCTCACTCATCATCTGAGCAGACAGCATCTTGTTCCAGTTTGTGTTACGTGATTTGATGAAGGAAAATGGCGGGACATTTTCTCTTTCCATCTGCAATTTCTCAGCAGCTCCCGGGGGCTGTCACTGACATCCCAGTTCCATGTCTCAGTTTCCCATGGATTTCTCTTCTAGGTATCCTGCCTTTGAAGCCGCTGCCAGACAAGCAGAGACTGAACAGCTTGATCACATGGATCTTTGACTGCCCCTGTTTTCTGATGGGCACAAGAACTCGGGAGACTTTACCCGTGGTTAAATGAGAGGAGAGAGGAAATCAGTACTTGATATTGACTTGCTGGAATGAAAAAAGGAATCTTTTAAAAATCTTGTTTTGTCTCTAGTCCTTGTTTTCGTGAAGTCTTTCTCTTCCAACGGACTTTAATTTTAAGAAACTACTTCAACTCCTCAGAAGGTCATAAAAAATTCCCCGTGTTCAATTTGTAAGCAGAATCAAATTGCTGGAAGTCATTCACATGGAGGGAAAGGAAGAAGAGTGCTGTTGGGAATGACTTGTGAGGTGTTTTAAAAATACAACATTTGACCTCATTTCTTTAAAAAATGTAAAGCTTGGGGATTTCTTCTGTGACTTTTGAAACTGAATGGATGGGTGGGTAGATGTGTATCGATTAGGGGACTTCAAAACCTTTTGCAACACCTGGCTTAGTCTTCCCAGGGAATGAGTACCTTTCTGGTAGAAACACAGGTGCTTAGAGAAACACATACACTCTTTCAAGATGGGAATCCACTCCTGACAGCACTATTTGCTAATGGATCTGATTACTATCCCCAATTAACTGATGAAAACTGTAAGAAGGAGAGAAAAAGTATACTCAAGTGCCCAGCCCCATACCTGAGACATAACTCTCATTACATGCGACATTAGGCAAATCTTAATCTATATTGAAAAGTGTAAGGGCAGCAATGGCTATAACAGATGTATTTCCTAACTCAAATTCAAGTCACTAGATAGCCTGATTTTTCATACCAAAAAAATAAACGTGTCTTGCTCCAGTTACTAGAGATGATGCAAAAAACTATGTGTTCAGCGTATCGTGATACATACTTTCGTCGTTCCTCTGTGCAGTGAAAATTTACTGAGTGTTTATTATGTGCAGGCAATGGAAATAACTTGCAGTCTGACAGGGGATATAGAAAAGTTCAAGCAATCGCAGTGTAACATATAGGAACACATAGGCAAGTCACCTGATCCAGGCTTGGAGGGCAGAAAATTTTTTAAAAAAAGAAAAAAGTGTTATCAAAGCTGAGTACTATCTGAGATGAGGCCCGATGTTAGCCAGAGGGATTGCAATAACCTAGAAGTGAGTGGGCTGAGCAGAACATTGGCAGACAAGATGGAGAAAAGCAGGCAAATTAGAAAAATGTTAGGAGGAAGGGTCTACAGGACTTGGTGATGGCTTATGTCTTGTGTCTTACAGGTCTTGGGACTGAACAGGGAAGAGGAGCAGACGCAAAGGTGATTTATTTTGCAAAGTGAATAGTAATACAGTAACACTCCTTCTTGGTAAATCGCTATTTTCACACATAGCAGCCTTGTTCACAACGGTGCTCTGTGCACGGCAGCTTTGATTTAACTGAATCTTTTCATGCCAATGAATTTCTTCCGCCGTCTCATTCAGAGAGCCTCGCTGCTAAGACAGATACCTGAATTTAGAGTGAACTTCCTCCATCTTCGGTCCTTTATAAGCAGGAATCAGAGGCTCTTTTAAGCTTCACACAATAAGATGATGACGGGGCACACGGAAGGTGAGCAAACACTAATTTGGTTTGTGTGGATAAGTCATCGATGTAGCGACTTCTGTGTGTTAGATATCGGAGATTTTCCCAGTGACTAATGCCCCTGCTCTTGAGCTTACGACGTAGTAGAAAAGACAAACCGGGTGCGATAAGCGGTATCACAGAGGCATGAGCAAACATCTGTGAGCACCAAATGGAGAGCCCGCGCATTGAGCCTGCGCTCTGGGAATAGCAAGGAGGGAGGTCGCCGGCAGGAGGGGCGGCGAAACCGGATAGAGGAATTGGCTGGAGTTACTCAGCTAGAGGGGTCCTGAAGTGAGTTCTGGGGGGGGGGAGGACCACATCATGAACAAAAAGTCAAAATGTGAACGTAAAGGGAAGATTGGAGGGCTGCAAATAGACCACGTGTGAAGCCAGAGTGGGCAGGGTCATGGAGGAGAGCGATGAGAAGGAACCTGAAGGAAGGACAGGATGAAGGGCTGTGGGTGCCAGAGAGAGGACCTGGAACCGTTATGCATGCCATGGGGGCCATCAGCGATGGTCAAGCAACGGAGCGTCGTGACCATATCTGCTTCTCAGCAGCACCCTGTTTGTGGTAGATTGGAGGAGAGAGAGCGAAGGGTCAGGAAGGTCCTCTAGAAGACTCTGAAATAACTCATCTAAGATTTGAGGAGGCTCTGAGCCACACCTTTGCTGGTGGCAATAAACAAAGGAACAAAGTCAACTGACATTTCTTCAATAGGACCTGGAAAAGTTGGTGACCAACAGGTTAGCAGCCATGAAAGACAGAAGAGCATCTAGGGTTTCTGTCTTAGTCCATTCGGGCCACTGTAACAGAATGCCATAGACTAGGTGGCTTATAAACACCAGGAATTCATTTCTCACAGGTCTATAGGCTGGGAGGGTCAAGGTCAAGGCGCCAGATGAGGTGTCTGGTAGGAGCCGGCCTCCTGGTTCATAGATTTCTGTCTTGTCACTACAACCTCACATGGTAGAAGTGGAAACGAGGCTCGCCAGCGTCTCTGTTACGAGGCTCCCCCCTCATGACCCAATCACCTCCCAAAGACCCCACCTCCCAACACCATCACACTGGGTTAGGTCTCAACACATAAATTTGGGGGACACAATCATTCAGTCTCTAGCAATGTCTAACTCAGGCATCTTGTCATTAGGAGAGAGAGAGAATTCAGGAATAGGGGGGAAAGATGTGTGCGGTCTGGAGGATTCTATATACAGGAAAGCAGGGCTTATTGTCTGTTCTGACTCTTCCTCTGTTCTTGCCCTTCTCCACGCAGGGTGCTGCTACCAGGAGCACGGGGACACTTCTATTGGTGATTCAGCCTCAGGGAGAACAGCTGGGGGGGGGGCTGGGTGGGAAGGATCCCGCACACAGGTGCACAAAGTAACCAGAGGTAAGGCATGAAGGCGAAGAATGAAAGTTTTCCAAGATTTGAAGAGGAAGAGTTTCGGAATAATTTGGGAGGAGGTGAGGACAGAGAATCAATTTGGGGAAGAACCAGTCACTGTGAACTTCGTTTGAACTCCCTTTTTGATGGTCCTTGAAAATGCAAATGTAGGATTTGAGTTATCTTTACATCCCTTTGGAGGCCAGACAGTTTCCCAACATTCAACTTTCCCTTCCAGACTGGACCACATAAGTCTCTCTGGCTTCTCTGGGTAACGCTGGGTCAGAGTTGCTCTTAGAATGAGCAATGGGCATGTTTTCCAGCAGTTGGAGGTGCGTGGTATGCCTGACAGTCACCTGCACATAGGAGATAGGGGGTGTGTTTAGAGGAAGAAGGCGAGAGTAGGAGGACAGAAGGTAGAACGCTGGGTTGCACCAGCATAAAGAGAATACGGGGGAAAAGAAGCGAACAAAGGAAATGTCAATAGAGAGTGACCAAGTGGAGTGAGTACCGGGTCACTGAGGTCAAGACAGAAGGCACTTGGGGAAACACCAGAACATCACTACAGAGATCGCTGGAGTTTGCACCTTGGAGGTCAGTGCCAGTCTCTTCCTAACCATTACTACAGAGCCGTGGGGACCAACGTTGTTGGCATACCAACAAGATAATGAGAAGCGTAAATAGAGAACAACAGAAAACAACAAGAGATAAATGGTTTTTCAAAAATTTTCATGATTTGGTATTAAAAAAACCAGAATGATGTACAAAAGTCATGATGTACGAGGGCTATTTAAAATAAAAACATAGGGTGCATGTAATAAAATTTGCAACAACTAAAAGGACCAATACAAGGTTATGGTTAACGAAGAAGTGTATTGTAGTATATTTCATGAGTGAATGTTCACAGCTGAAGTGGATAAAGCAAGATACAAAAGATGTGTACAGTCTGATCTCAATTTTGGTGTATATACATATATATATACATATATAATGCTGGCATAAAAATACTAAGATGATATACAGTGATTTGCTAGCAGTGCTATGTTTGGTTGATAAACTTAAAGGTGAATTTTATTTTCTTCTTATTCGGTATTTTAAAAATTTTCTGAGTTCCTTTGGAGGCCAGAGGATGTATTGCTTTTTTACTATGGAAAAAAAATCCAGAAAGTTCTGTCAGTGTTGTTTTAGGGATCGTGTTTGGTGGGGTGGAGAGAGAGGGCTGGGTTAGCAGCTTGATGGACAGGCAGGACAGAGGGAATAGATCCTGGGGATAAGGACCACTGGAGCAGGACCCGGCAGCCCAGGGGCGAAGGAGTTCACCTTGGAAAGGAGAGGGCACACCCTTCCCTCCGGAAAAGAGGAGTCATCTGAAGAGCAGATGACTATACCTTTGGAGCTGTGGTTGGGAAATGCAGACAGTTTGTGTCCATTTTTATTATAAAGTGAGAAGACCAATCACCCATAGAGCCAGGGATTGGGGCGGGCGCAGAATGAGGGTCCAGAGGAGAGTGGCAAAGATGTGAGGCAAATGCTCGAGAAATTCTAATGAGTAGCTGGGTTTGGAGACCTCCGAGCCCCCAGATCATCATTTTCTGTGGAGCCCATGAAAATGTGGGGTAGATGCCGGCAGGTTTGCCTGTCTCCCACGTGCTTCCCTGTCCACTGGCTCTCCTTACTGGTCCGCGCACAGATGAGCGAAGGGCAGGGAGACCATCCTGGTGTGGCCTGTGTCACACAGGCCCGTGGAGTGTTCCCAGGGTCTCAGCCTGGTCTCAGACCCTGGCCTTAGGAGGCACACACAGCGCCTCTCTCCAGCTGATCATCACTTACCCACCGTCTTTACTCTTTACTTAACCCCAGGGAAAACCTTACCCAGATTTGGGGGTAATGATGGATATAGGGAGCCAGCCTCGTCTCCTGACATTTCTCCCTAAGTGTGTAGTCCTTTGAAACAGTGTAAGACAGCAAAACGTGCCCAAACCATTTGCTCTCCATCTGACCACATCCTTCCCCAGAGGCAATGAGGATGGGGGCGGGGTGGCTGGCAAAAGGAGGACGAGGGGCTGGAAGAGGGAGGGGCTGGAAGAGGGAGGGGCTGGAAGAGGGAAGCGGGAGCGAGCAGGTTCACTTTTCAAGACCATCGTCCTGTGGCAGACACAGCCACACTGGCCGCGCCAGCGTGCACGCTGCAGTACGTGTGCATTAGCAATTCACCAGGACGTCTTTATTCTTTGCAGCCTCTGTCCCCAGCTCTCTGCCTTCTGAACGTACAGGACACGCCATCTCCTCCAACCCAAACTTTGAGCAGCTCAGCAGGTTGAGGCAAAGGAAATGCGGGTCCCGCAAAGAAGTGATATATACTAGAAGGGACTGCATTAAGCTCTTCATTAACTGGAGGGCCAATAAATTTATGAAAATCATGAATCAGTTAATCCATTACTCAGAACGATTAATAGCTAATTAACACGAGGACGAGGGCTGACCCGTCTATTCATCTCCACTCAGTCCCGAGCACCCACTTGCAGACTCCAGGGCGGAAAATGGAACTCAGTTTGGCTCTTCACTGTGTGGTCCAGGCAGACCCCGAGAGGGTAAAGCCGGCAGGATGGATTAAATGCAGCTTTCTCTTAATGTTGGGACTTCCTCTGAGGGCCTTTGCATTTGTTTAGCTTTTTATTATGGAAATAGTCACGCATGAAAAATGAGTAAGAGCACCATGAACTTGAGGTACCCGTCATCTACCTTCAACAATTATCAACACATGGCCAATCTTATTTCATCTGTGTGCCCCCTTCCTGGGTTATTTTAAAGCAAATCCCAGACATCGTATTATTTCCTCTATAATGACTCGTTCATATCTCTAAAAGAGGAGGACTTTTAAACACATATCCACGATGCCATTATCACACCTAAAAAAAACCGAATAATTCCTTAATGCCATTGCATTTCCTTATGAATCTTATAAATTTTTAACAGTTTGTTTAAATCGGGATCCAGATAAGGTCCAGACAGTGCAACTGGTTGATATATACTCTTTGAATCTATACGTTCTCCCTCTGTTGTTGTTTATTTCTTGCAATTTTTTTTGTTGAATTAACCATGTTATTTGTCCTTAGCATTTGACAGTCTGGATGGTACTGATTGCAACCCTGTAATGCTGGGTGTGTGTGTGTGTGTGTGTGTGTGTGTGATATTTCTGAGAAAGGTAGGCACAGAAGCTTAGTTCAGATGAGTTTGTTTTTGTTTTTGTCTTGTGTTGGCAAGGACATCAAAGGTGGTAGAGTGTACTTCAGTCAGGAGACATATCACTTCTGGTTGTCCCTCCTTTTGTGAGATTATCAACCATCAGGCATTATTGCCTGAGGCTGGGGTTCTCAACCAGGGTGACTTTGCCCTCCCAAGGAACATTTGGCAACGTTTGCTGACATTTTTAGTTGTCATTGCTGGGGAAGGGGATGCTACCAGAATCCGGTGGGTACACACCCAGAGATGTTGCTACCATCCACAACACAGCCCCTCAGCACAAAGAATTATCTAGCTCAAAATGTCAATAACGCCAATCCGGGAAACCCTGACCCAGATCCACGTACTACTAATCTGGGGTTGTAGAATGTGATAATCTCATTCCATCGATCGTGTGTTATGTGTTAGCTTGACCACTTGTATAAAGAAAAACTTCCTCATCCACTTTTTGGTTTCCTGTATATAGCAGATGTAAGTAAATGCTTGATTCTTTCATTTACCAGTTTCCAGAATGAGGAGGGAGTTTGCTAGACTCCTCTAGAGGTGACCAATAAGATCTCTTCTTACAAGAATCACTTACGAACTTGAGGGTCTAGAAAGTATTGGATGTGTTCCAACAACACAGTGATTTTCTTTATTGGTACCTAAATTGTCTCATCTTTAGATAGCAGGAGTTTATCCAGGTGGGTTCCTGAGTCTTTCTTCCTTCCTTCCTTTCTTTCTTTCTTTCTTTCTTTCTTTCTTTCTTTCTTTTTCTAAGATTTTATTTATTTATTTGACAGAGAGAGACAGCTAGCGAGAGAGGGAACACAGCAGGGGAGTGGGAGAGGAAGAAGCAGGCTCCCAGCAGAGGAGCCTGACGTGGGGCTCGATCCCAGGACTCCGGGATCACGCCCTGAGCCAAAGGCAGACGCTTAACAACTGAGCCACCCAGGCACCCCAAGAGTCTTTCTGACACATCCTGGTAGTCTTTTAAAAGTTTGCTTGCATTTCTGGAAGACAAGACACTCTCGGGTCATCGATGTTTACCTGGACTGGAACCAGACTCTTCTCCAAGGTACTTTGTTCTTTTTGATGGTACTTATTGGTCACCCTCTGGGTCCTAGGAGGACTCAGGCATTTTAAGACATAGAGAGGCTTTGAAACACTATATTTCTCTCTAGGGATGGAATTTTCTGAGCTGTATTTTATACATAGAAAAACTTAGACCCAAGAGAGTGTTCTTACCCAAACTCAAAGCACATAGAAATTGTTGAGAGCCTGAAATATACACCCACTCCGATTTCCAGATTCTTTCAGTCAGTAGGCCTGGGAATGGAAAAGACCATCTCAAAAGCCCAATAATGAGGATAAAATGACAAAAGAGGCTGGATCTTGGGGACCAAGAAGGCCTGGAAATGCCAGAGTTGGTCTGGAGGCTTGGGCCTCTGGCCTCTGCAAGGCTGGGAGTTCCCCAGGTGGAGGCTCCCGGAGGGCCTGGAGTGGGTCACCAGGAGTGTCAATTCTACCAAAGGTTTGGAGAGATGTGAAGACCTCCTTCCATGTTACATATCAGATGCAACATTTTATTTTATTTTTTTAAAGAAGAATCGATTATGGAATAGCACGCACGATTTCCCGTTTTGATTTAGAATACGACTTGGAAGAAGGGCAGCTCCGCTCCCTCTGCCCTTAGCCCAGAGCGCCGGTGCACGGGCAGCAGGGTATGGGGAGAGCCTGAGAAGCACTGTGAGCTGATTCTGAGCCCGCTCTGCTCCAGCAAAGGCATCTCTTGCTTCATTATAAAGCCAGGTACTAAAACTCTAGGGAAATGTCTGAAAACAGGTCATTTGTTTAAAGTCACCAATTCTTTTATGTAGAGAATCACTCTCCCCCTAATTTCGCCTTTCTTAAATAGTTGAATATTGGAGCCACCTGTCTTGGGTTTAAGCTGAGACATGTCGGATTGAGAACAGCCTTAAATCCTTTCCGAAACAAGGTAGGATATGATTATATATATATATCCCCATATATACCATACCTGCCATTTGCCAAAAAGGGGGGGGGGGTAACTGAATTTTTTTTTTTCTTTTTTAGCCCTGCAGCCACCTCTGAGTGAGCTGAGTAAAAAACTTCACTGCCCAAGTGATGAGATCGGATTAGCCGGCTCCAGCTCTGATGTCCCGTGCTGGGGGGGTTGGGAGGCGCTGACGGTGCCGGAGCCGGGCTACTTTGAATTTCTCAGTGACGTCCTCTAATGAGCTGACAGCGCAGAACACCAGGCTGCTGTCTTGGAGAAATGAAAACAATACAGTGGTCATTTCACATCCTGTCATCCTAATGACAACCCGTGAGCTGCCTTCTCCTTGCCTGTGATGAAAATACATGGGACCTGCACGTGGAATTGAAAGCAAGAGGGCCCGACAGGGAAAGAGACCAAAGAGGGCTGCGTGGAGGGAGAGGGGAGGCATCCGAAGGACACGCATGTTTAAGAAAGTCAGAGAGGTGTCCCTTGAAAGTTGCGTTCTTGGGAATTGTCAGCTGGGATACCGGATTAACTTCCTCCAGTAGGAGCCAAAATGGGGTCACCACAGAGACCCAGTTCTATTTCATGGCTCAGTCACCACGGCCGTGCCAATTAGAGGGTGACGTCCCCCAGGCCGGCATTCAGCTGGTGTGCACCAGGCGCGCTGGACTAGCTATTAAAAGATTGGAAGACCGCATCCTGGTAGACAAAAACGCACTCCCCAAGCCCTTCTGCCCCTCAGCACCCACCTTAGCTGCTCGCACCCCTGTGCTACACCTCCTGGGCCACCCCCACAGCTCGGCAACCTTACTGAATGGGCAAGGTCTGGCGCAGGGGGAGCCTGCCTGCACCGTGATTCAGCCTGGTACCTTCCATTCTGTCAATGTCCGGCCCATTATTACATAGTTTTCATATTCGATTAGACATGCCCATTAGACTGCCCGGCACTGGCTGAGCCTTCTCGAAGGCTGCCAACAACCCACAGGGGCAGGCCGGCTCGGCCCTGCCCGCCTCCTGGGGCCTGTTGCCCGCACAATACACTCCCACGGGCCCCCATGGAAGAACAAAGGGAATTGAAAACCCCGCGATCATTCCGCCTCTCAGAGGGTTGGACAGCATTCACATGCTTGGCAGCCCGGTCATTAGGATTTTCTTCCTGCCCTTTTGTTGCTGCCAACCCTCCTTAAGCCTCCTAAATTAATAATGATGAAGCTCTTTAAACCTTATCTTGAGTCTTTGTTTTTGATGATTTCCATTCTCTGGGGCCTTTTTCTCCCCCTCTGGTAGAGTTTCACCAGTCCCTCCTCCATTTGTAGCCATTCTCTGTTATCCACAATGATCATCCCTGATCAGGTCACTGGTGGGGGGGTGGGGGGGGAGAAAAAGGTCATGGGGAGGGTGGGGGAAGGAAACATAATTATGAAAAAGAAAAGAATGGCCGTTTAGGTATCGCTGAGTCGAGTGTTTGAGTCAGGAACAATATGACATTTCATAGGCTGTGTTCCCCAGTGAAAGGGCCGGGAGGACGAGAAGGGTGGGGTATTCTTAAAGGATGATATGTCATGTCTAGCATGGGGCAAAGCAGGAGGTCAAGAAAGTGAGGGTAGACCACCCTCCAGGACCAACACTTGAACCTGGACTTGAGCTTGCCTAGTGTGAACAGCAGGGGAAATGCCCCCCCCTCCCCTCAGGCCTGGGTTCCTCACAGCAGATGATCCCCGGCTTGGAGAGAATCACCCATTCTTTCTCCTCAGTGAGCGAGCTGGAACCACCCTTTGACAGAGCTGTTCCTCTTTTTCCTTCTCCAGGACAATTGCCTTGTATTCCTGGGTCACCAGACTCTTCTTATCTCACTGAAGAAATTACAGAGAGGGAACATTCCCAGGGACCTCGGGGCTGCCACCTGGCAAGTAGCCTCACGGTGCAACACCAGCCCCGGGCGGGGAGCCGGGGATTCCAGCTGTCAGCTCCCCGCCAGAGGGACAGGGCTGCCAGTGTAAGTGGAAAACCAGACGGTCTCAGAGAACCGAGGATGCATTTAGGACTCACTCACCGCTCTGCTGTGAGCTGTAGCTTCTCCGATTCAACCCCACACTGGAGCTATGTCGAGTACTTTCTATGTGTCAGAATCTGGGCAAAGTACAGGGGACCTTAGGACAGCAAAAGACCAACTTTAAGGCTCATTATTCGGCTTTAAGATGGCTAATAGGAGCCGATTTGTAAACTAGTGACAATTGTACCTATCTCTCTGCGACAGACACGGTGCTGTGTGTCCAGCGACTCGAGTTCATCCTCTGTCTGGGCACACAGCTAAGCATTTCCCGGCACCATCTGCAGTGCCCACGGGGATGAGCTCTAGCTAATGGAATGTGGACAGAAGGGTTGGACGCTCCTTCCAGGTCTGGCCTCTGAAAGCTTTCCCACAATCTTCCATGAATCGTCTCTTCCTGCTTAGTCAGCTGGGGGCAAAATCCCCACAGAGGACTCAGGGGTCCTACAGGAAGTGGAGCCACTAGCTGGGTCCCTAAGAGACTACAAAGAACAAGCCCCCCTCCCCCCACACACATACACACACACATGCACGCGCACACGCACGCACATCACGTTGGACTGTGATAGGAACAAAACAATAACATTGTACTAACCCACTGAGATTTTAGGGTTGTTGGTCCCAGCAGCTAATGTTTCTGACCCTATGTAACACACTCATGGATTTCCTTAACAGATGGAATGAGAGAACACCTTGAGAGTGCCTAACTTGACGCCTGATATATGGCAGGTGCCTGGCACTGTGCCGGAAACATAGTAGGTGCTCAGTGATGGAAGATGATGCGATGGGAAACCAGTTGCTTTTCTTAAAGGCACCAAACATAAAATTTCTGCCAACACAAGGGCTTGGTAGCCAATGACGAGGGAGGAAGCTCCCAGAATGGGACACCCACAAAAACATGGACTGATCAACTGCGAAAGCTGCTGAAGTTAAAAGGCACACGGGGAAAATTTTAAGTGACAGTAGTCGCCATGTACCTTTCTTTCTGACCTCTTCCTGGCTTTGTTAAACATGGACTCTGCCAGCTTCCTTGAGCTCCCGGCTTCCCTACAGGTCCTGAGCCTCCCTCTCTCTGGCACTGTTGAGCGTTGCTTTCTTCTGGTCATTTCCTAGAGCAATCCTTCCATCCCAGCCCTTGCCTGGCGTCTGGACCCGGCCACCCTGACTCATTCCCGAAGTGCTTCGTATATGCAGGGCACTGCATTAAAGGCACACCAAAGCAGAGTGGGTGGGAGTGGGCCGTGGTACAAAGCCACAAGCGGAAATGGCAGAAAATGTAAAAACAATGATAAAACTCGTGCGGCTCTGCATTTTATCTTCATGGTGTCAAGGCAATCCGAAACAAAACCAAGAATAAAAACTCCCCCCTGCTCAGGTAGTGCCCCACCTACTCCCCCACGTCCCCTGGAATCCCACTGGCTGGAGACCCCAGGTCAAACACAACACGCTCCTTGCCTTCAGGGGGCCTGTGGTCTAGGTGGGGAGCCTACGGCTCAGGGCACACCCAGTGCAGGAAACAGTCAACAGCCAGGACGGCTCTCTCAAAGCAACGTTGTGGGAGCTCAACTTCGCAGGACCAGAGCCAGGATTCCATTAGATAAAGAGGAAGAAATAAGCATCACGACCTCAAGGCATGAAACCACATGGCACGGCCAAGGGAAGACAAAGAGTTCCTGTGTAAGGATGTACATGGGGTGGGTAGGGGGGCACATGGGTGGCTCAGCCAGTGAAGCACCCCCTCTTGATTTCAGCTCAGGTCATGATCTCAAGGTGGAGAGATCGAGCCCTGCATGGGGCTCTGTGTTGGGCGTGGGACCTGCTTAAGATTCTCTCTCTCCCCTCTTCCTCTGCCCCTCCCCGCCCCTCTCCACCCCACTCTCTCTCTCTCTCTTTCTCTCTCTCTCTAAAAAGTGAAAAAAAAAAAAAAGACACCCCTGGGCAGACAGATACTGGTCAGTCAGACTAGAGCGGCCAGCAGAAGTCAGTTCCAGAAGAACTCTTGTCATGTTGGCAATAAGAAACTCAGAAAGCATTCTTTTTCTGGTCTATCAGTTTACTGAGATAGGATTCCAATACCATACAATTCATCCACATAGAGTGTACCGTTCCGTGGTTCGTTGTATACTCACAGATTTCTGCACTCATCACCACCATCAATTTTGGAACTTTTACCCCCAAAAGAAACCTTGCACCCACGAGCTGTCACTCCCCAACGCTCTTGGGCATATGCCTAGGAGCAGCCAAGGGTTTTTAAAACAGGAAAGTGAAAATTTTTTTAAAAAATTAGATTTCCGTTTTTTAAAAGATCTCTAGCTGATCTTCCGGGGCCCAAGTCCCAACATGGCACGTGGTGCATGCACACACGCACACACGCACACACGTGCACACACACACACACTTCTTTCATCATCCTCATGACGCAAGTGTGAGGAGGACCTACCTGCAGCCCCAGGTCCCTATTCCTCGCCAGCTGCCACCCCTCCAAGGCTTGCACCTGCACACCGAGCCCACCCAGTTTCCTACCTCACGAGAAATGCCTGAGGGAACTTAGCTGAACCAGCCTTGGCCTCAGGCAAGTTCACACCTTCGGGTTCTGCTTCCTGGCGGCTGGACCCAGAGGACCCGTCCTCCAAGATTTCCCAGCTCTTGACCTGGTCTCTGAGAGTTGACTCTCTCCCCCTCCAAACGCTCCTCCCTCCCACACCTACCCCATCAACCCTCACCCCTTCCAGGAGGGGCAGAGCCTCGTGGCTCTCAACAACGGCAGAGCCCCACAAAGGGCTCAACACTCACAGAAGTCCCTGGAACTCTCTCAGGACCCGCCTGCAGGGAACATATTATTGTCCTCATTTCAGAAATGGGGAAACTGAGGCTTGCAGCGTGTAAGTGGGGTCGTAGGGCCCCGTGGCAGGTGAGTGGTAAAGCCAAGCCTCCACCTGAATCGAGGAGAGGCAGCCAGCGTTAGGACTGCTTTCAGCCTCCTGGAGCTGACCTCTCACACAAGCGGCCCAGTCAGACGGGGACAATAGGTTTTTCGCACAGTCGGTCCAAGTCAAGAATTCGTATGCACATCTGCGGTGTCAGCCACATCCCAGGATCCTGTGCCTTCATGCTTCGCCCTCCTTAGCATGGGACTTTCAGCTCCATGATCAAAGCTCCTACACGGGACCCTGCGGCTTTTTTTTTTAACTGGGAAAGCAATAGCTTTTCCAGAAGCCCCTTTCGGTGAGCTTCTCTTCCATCTCATTGGCTCATCAGGAAGGTGTAACATTCCTGCTATACAATGGGTATTTTTCTCCAAGGAGAGTGGGGGGGGGGATGGGTACTGGGTAGGGAAATTGTGGTGCAGGCTCTGAGCGGAGTCGGGCCCCCTGGTGTCTCACACTCAACCCACACTGCCCCAGGCCTGTGGCCCAGCGCCCCCCACGCCCCAAGACGCACCGAGCTAGACCCCATCATGCATCTGCACAGACTGAGCACATGTTCCCTTGGGCAAGGGGAGAGCTCGGTCATTTCCTCTGGTTGAGGAGCTAGTGAGAAGTCCCCGCTTTGGGAAGTGTTAGAAAGCCCTGGGAATACGCCAGCCCTCAACCCACCAGCACTCCCAGCTGTTGCGGCGCTTAATGGAAAAGGCTCCGATGAACTCACTTCCAGGCCCGCCACAAAGGCCCTCTGCAGAATTCAGGCTCTCAAAAGGGCTCAAGGATAAATTATGTATTAATCGCCATCTCCAGATCATACATACAAATGATGCTTTCATGCTATAATTTCTGAGCAGCATTAACCTGGATGGAGGGGGGTGGGGGGTAAGGGGAGACGTCTGTGAGCTGGGAAGAAAAGAAACCTCTCGGGGGACAAAATGCAGAAAGTTGTAGAGACATCCACGAAGCAGGGGTATTAACTACAGCGGGTCCATCCGTCTTGTCTGCCTTTCCTTCGGCTGAGTGGGTCCGTGATACTAGGGAAGCTTGACCACAAAAGAAGAGGGCCTCGCAGGGGTGGGTCCCGCCACCAAGCAAGCCAGGCCCCTTTCCCCTGGGGGCCTGGTCACCCGGGGTTTATGAGGCACTAAGGCACCGCTCCTCACACCCTGTCCTCCAAACAAGGCACCTTGGAAACCTCACTCAAGGCATCTTATTTCCGAGCTCCCCTGCGCTCCCCGTTCTCTGATGATTAAACCTGTTACAAGCCTTGAGAAACGTTAATCACCTTGGGCTTTGAGCAAACACCCTTCAAAATGGAGACCTCGGGGGGAAACTACAGTGTTCCATGGGCATGGAAAGATTCGGGGACAGCAGCCCTGGGCTCTGAACCAGACTCCCTGCGAGGCTCCCTGGCCATCTGACCAGCTTCTCACCCGTAAAACTGGGTTTTGAACCAGTAGAGATTAAAGATCACTTCTGGCTCTAATTCTAAGACTCTAGGAATGGACTCTACTGATGTGAAGTATGTATTTTTTTTCCTTTTTATACGAATTTTCTCAGAAAATGGGAATAAGTCACAGATATTCATGCCAATAACTTTTCAGAGGTTACCATGACCTCTGGCAAGGTACTCTTCACCTGGAAACTCAGTCCCCACAATCCTAGGCTGGGTAGGCATTACAGACAGCCCCAATGTACAGGGGAAGTAACTGGGCACGGACAAGTCATGAGCCACTGCATTTCCCCTTGGACGTCTCAGAGGCATCTCTGAGTTTAATGAGTGGCTCCCCCACCCCACCCCCAAACGTGCTTCTCTTCCTGTCTTCCCCTACCCGGTAAGTGACAACTCCCTTCTTCCTAGATCCAGGCCAAAACCTTCAGGTGTCTCCCACCTCCAACTCCTCACAAATCACATCAGCTTTGCTCTCGAATGTACTCCCAGTGTGACCAAGCCAGCCTAAGCCTCCATCATGTGTCGTCTGGGCCATTGCAAGAGTCTTCTTACTGATCTCCCGGTGTCCGCCCTCTGGTTCCCGTCTCAGGCATGCACACACACAGGGGGTTTCTCGAGGCCATAGCCAGAATGATCCTTTGCAAATATCATGCAAAATCTTCAGTGGCTCCCTATCTCACTGAGGATGAATTCTCAAGTCCTTCCTCTGGCTTCCAAGGTCCTCCGAGATCTCTCCCATCCCAACCTCTGATCTCTTCTCCTCGTGGTTCACTCCTTCCCAGCCATGCTGGCCCCTTCGCTCTTCCTCAGGCCCACCAGGCATCCTCCTGTCTCGGCCCTTGCCTGGCCTGCCCTCCCTGCAGATATCCAACTGGCTTGTTGAACACTTCATTCCAGTCTCTGCACCACACCAAGGAGACGTCCTCTGACTACATAAAATAGCACCTCCCTGATCTGTCTGCATCCCCCGGCTCGGTTTATTTTTCTCTTTAGCACATGTCTCTGCCTGACATAGTTTCTATTATTTATTTTAGTGTCCTTCTCGCTCTACCAAAGGTAAGCTCTGTAAGGACAAAGACTTTGTCTAGTGTGTTCACTATTAAATTCCCGGGGCCTAAGAGAGTGTCTGGCATTTTCAAAAGTCCCTCAGCGTGATGGAGGTGTCAACGAACATAGTGACATTAAAGAGAAAAGTAATAATGTGTTTCCTGTGTCACCTATAAAACAGCCCACTGTGGATTTCTGCATGATATAAGGTATTTAAAACACCAATTACCTAATGATTTGACTCTTAATGAACTCATTAGTGAGTATGTTTATATGCAGAGTACTAGCCTCCTGAAAGAATGACATTTTCCCTCCACCTGGACAGGAATTATATACTGTAATGTAAATAAACAATAAAATGATTTGTTCAAGACACAAACTCAACGCAAATATAATTCTCCAAATAAAATAAACCATTTTTTCAATGCTTGCTTCCTGAATGAAGAGTTCCCTGATTGAGAGAGGGACGCGGGTGCCACTGTGTGGTTGTGGGGAAAGAGAAGTCAAGGGAGCTGGGGAAGGAGGGAAACCATTGAACACCCAAGGCACACCCATTTCCTGACCCGGGAATTCGTAGGCGGACTTCCCTGCTCAGCATTCAGGAACCCGGAAGTGGATGAGTGACTATGGATCGTCATTCAAAGTCATAAATGAGGCCATAGGATTAAAATACACACAGGGGCGCCTAGGTGGCTCAGTCAGTTAAGAGTCTGACTCTTGGCTTTGGTTCAGATCATGATCTCAGGGTCATGAGATCGAGTCCTGCTTCGGGCTCCATGCAGGACGCAGAGCCTGCTTGGGATTCTCTCTCTCTATCCCTCTTCCTCTCCCCCCCCACCCTCACTTGCATGCTCTCTCTCTTCTCTCGCTCTAAAAGAAAAACACACACACACACTCAAAATACACATCTGGTTTAACTATGTAACCATATAATTTATTATCCACAATTCTGAAAGTGAGAGACAAATAAATAAAAGTATAATTTTAAAGTATGCATTTATAGATTGACAAATTTTTTATTTTATTACAAAGGTAGGTCTATAAAATAGTCCTATTTAAAATTATTTTCAAAAATAAAACAATATCTAAAAAACGCACACGAAAGCAAAAAATTTTTAATTATTTAGACTGATTTGTCTAAACAGTTATAAAGAGCAAAAGCAGAAGATTATTCTTGGTTCATAAACACTGTAATCCATCGTGGAGTCATATCTATAGCTAATACCACGTCACAGATATTTCTCTAAAGAATATATTTTTAGTATTTTTTTTATTTTTTTAATAAAACTGCCTGCAATCTTTTTCAAAGTTGCTTTTTATGGTTTATAAATTTGAAATTGTTGACACGTTCGATTGACTAATTGACCACAGCATCTTAAATTAAGAAAATATTCTTTCTATAGGTAAGTGGAGAATTGTTTCTAATAAATGGAAAATATTCTCAATTCTAGTTATTTCTTTATTGAAATGGTTTTTTTTTTTGGGTCATTCAGAGAAACATTCTTTGGCGGATATTTTATGAGATAAAATTCATCAAACACCTTCTGTATGATTCTTTTAAATGTTTCACCAAATTTAGAAGCTATAAGGTCTTAAGATATTTTGAAACATAATTATTTACTCTCACATTCAAATTATCTAATTTGTTCAATTTTTCCTTTGGTTTTGTAGGTACGAATTTTGTTCTCAATGATTACGTTTTCCAAAAAGCTTCCAGAGCCGAAGTCTTTTGGCACACCGTTCCCCAAATACTTGATTCAAGATTACCAACTGCTTTTGAACAAAATGCAAACAAAAATCAGAGGACTTATTTGTCACCAGTCGGGGCGGGGGCGGGGGGGAGCGGAAAAGGTCAGTAGCCATTGTAGCATGTTTGAGTTGATTTACAAAGTAGCCCATGAAAGGCTCAAATGTTCGTAAAATTGAAGAACAGGCGGAAAAGAAAAAGAGCTCATTCTGCCAGGAGGAAGCACTTTTCCGATTTGACATCAGCGCCATTACAAATATTTTGTAGTTTCGCTTCTCTGTGTGTAAATAAAAATATTTATGTCTGTCAACCATGGCTTCTATTTTGTTGGTAGACTAGCACAGCTTGTTTGGATGCAATTATGAACTATGAACGCACTACATCTAATTCCAAATACATTTCTGCTCCACGGATGTCTTAATTTAGTAATGCCACTATTTCTCTCATGATGCTAAGCTCCACCAAAAACTGTATTTGAGTGTATTACCACCGTCTCCCATTGTTGGATCCTTGTTAAGTGAAGGGATAAACTACAATAATGTCAGATGTTCTATCTTTGACAGAATGAACTTCCAGAAGCTTTACTTTGAGTCCATGAACTGACTGGGGGGTGAAAAAAAAAATCAAACCATTATTGAAATTAACTGGTTTTCCCTTGAAGAAACGGATATAAAGCCACATCGTTTTAACTCTTTGTGATGTTCTTCTTCTGCCAATGGAGCCATCCCGGTAATAACCATCCCTTTGCGCACAAGAAAAAGTGAAATCAAAATTAAGCAAAATAAACTTAGAAGGATAATCATTTTACCTAAACTGAAAAGTCGTACTTCCCAGAGTGCTCTAGATAACACAACATCACGGGTGAGATCATCATCGCCAGGCGTAACGGTCTTAGAATAGCTACTCATTGTTTAATTAGATGGGGATGCTTTTTTATAAGATTTCGTTTTCTGGGTTTAACTGGAGCCAGTGACGTTACGACAGTCCCCGTGTTTTGTGGCAAATGTCAGCAAGTGTTGTGCAAGTTTCACACTCATCATCAACATTCTTGAGCAAAGGAGAGTCGGTACTTAATTTTTCATCCAACATGAACTTTTCTTTTTTTAGCTCAATGCTGCTAGGAAAAAAACCAAACAAACACAATATTATCACACAATAAGGTAAAACCAGAGAATATGGGCCTATCCTATAACCCTAAGGTAAAGACTGCAAGTACATTTAGACCATCCTGTCTACACTCCACTGTGGGACTGATGGCTCAAACTCTGTCCAGCACACATTTCACGTCCACCAAACCAACATGCCCCATGAGTCCTTCTGACTGCAATGACTCTGTCCTGATTACCCCCAGCTCATACCCTGAGCTGCCGACAGGGGCAGCGACAATGGGATACTCCCATCATTCCACATCTAGACCCGAAGGAGATAATCATCCTTGGCCACTGGTGTCTGAGGGAAACAGGTTCTCCCTCAGAGCCTTTCAGGAGGAATCAGTGTCTTGGACACCCTGTCTGGCCTGCAGAACTGTGAGAGAACACATTTCTGCTGTGGAAGCCACCACCCGTGGCTCCTGTTATGGTGGCCCCAGGAAACCAGTGTGCTGCCTTAGCCCCTGAAAGGTGCCTCTGAATGTCCTTAGAATCCAGTCTTCATTTCCATGCAGAGAGCCCCATTTCTCTGGCGTGACAAGTTGGCTCTTACAACTTTTGAAGCTTCTGGACTGTTCTGGAACCAACCTGACATAGGAACAGTTCCAACATTTTTTCTCGTGGCACACTAGGACTTCAGCTTCCACTCATCCAAGGGGAGGTTAAGAGGATGCGTTGACTCAGGATGGTGAGGGCAGCAGAACGACTTTGGACACAGTGAAGTTTCTGGGTGACATCAAGTTCGTTACACAAAGCCACGTGGGTCTGTACCCGAATCCTATAGCCCCTTGAGATCCTACATTCCCTTAATTCTTGGATAACATAGCTCAGACATCCTCGAATTCATAAAATGTCCAGGGCTTGCATTTTCCAGGTCATTTTGTATTTCAAACCCCTGTCTCCACCCCGGAGGCTACCCTTCATTATTCCCTCAAAGCCTGTTTCATACGAAACAGCCAAATGAGGAAAAGTTTACTGAAGGTTTGGGAAGAATGGAGAAAGTGACACAGCAGGGAAGAAGAAACAACCTCAAACTGAATATAAGGCACGCTTCTCAGGACGCCCTTGGACACCTCCCTGCCATTGGGGAATGTCCCACGCGCCATCTTCCTCTCCTTGTCTCTGGCTGACACTCCTTCCAGCGCTCTTTCCTCTCTGTGCTCCTTAGAGGCAATGCTCCTTAAGGACATACGAGCTTTTCAAATGGCCTTTCCAGGTTCAAATCCCACCTCCGATATCTCCTCTTTGTTTGATCTTGGATCCATCATTTATCCTTTACGTGCCTCAGTATCTTCATTCGAAAAACAAGTATAGCATTATTCAGTCATGAAAAGAAATAGGCATTGATACACGCTATAACATGAATGAACTTCAAAAGCATGATACTATGTCAAAGAAGCCGGACATGAAAGTTCACATATTGTATGATTTCATTTATATGAAATGTTCAGAGCCGGTAAATCCATAGTAACAAGAAGCAGATTGGTGGCTGCCAGGGAGTGTGGGGGGCGAGGCAGCAAGAGAAATGACAAATCACTCCTTAGTGGGTATCATAGGCTAAATCGTGTTCCCCTAAAAAGATATATTGGAGTCTTAACTCCCAAGTACCTCAGAATGTAACCTTATTTGGAAATGGGGTTCTTACAGAGGTCATCAGTTTAACAATGTGGTCAGGATGACACCAAATCCAATATATGGCTGGTGTCCTTATAAAAGGGGGGAATTTGGGTACAGAGACCGACAGGTAGCGAAAGGACAATGTGAAGACACATGGGAAGAACAGCCCGAGGCGATGGCAGAGACTGAAGCAAAGAAGGATGGAACTCTGAGCCTCAGAAGGAACAACGCCCTGGAGACACTTTGATTTCTGACTTCTAGCAGGCAGAACTGTGAGACAATACATTTTTATTATTTTAAGTCCCCCAGTGTGTGGTACTTTGTTACGGAAGCCCTAGAGAACGAATACAAGGGGACATAGGATTTTCTTTGGAGGTGACCAAGATGTTCTGGAACTAGATCAAAGCTGAGGTTGCACAACATTGTGAATGCATTGAATGTCACTGAACTGTTTACTTTCAGAAGGTTAATTTTATGTTATGTGAATTTCATGTTCATTTACACACGTACAATAACACCTACCTACCACAGTTGTGAGCATTCGATGAGTCAACACACAGGAAACGCTTAGAACACCCCTTAGACATAGTAACCACTCAATAAAGTATTGAGTAAATAAATGTAAATAAAGTAGAGATAATATTACTATCCAACAGTCTCTTCCAATTTCCTGCTTCCAACCATCAAATAAGGAGAGGCAACCAATTACCCAAGACCTGTTTTTTTCTTTATGCAGAGCATTCTTAGCTCTCTCCTGCCAGATTGCACTGTGTGAGTACTGAGTCTGAAATATCTTCTCTTTTTTCTATAATTGTCCCAACAAGTCATTTTCCCCAGAATTTCTCACCCACAAGACGAATTGTACCACCCCCACTACCAAGCATTCAAAAATTAACAGTGGATGGATTTATAAAAATTGCAATTATTTGGGGCACTTGGCTCATTCGGTTAAGCGTCTGCCTTTGGCTCAGATCATGATCCCGGGGTCCTGGGATTGAGCCCCCTGTTGGGCTCCCTGCTCAGCAGGGAGTCTGCTTCAACCGCTCCCTCTGCCCTACCCTCCCCCCCCCCCCCCGGTCATGCTCTCTCTCCCTCTCTCTCAAATAAATAAATAAAAATCTTTTTTAAAAAACTGCAATTATTTCCATCCCATGCCACTAACAGCTGCATACAAAAATGAACTCATTTCACTACCACTTAAGGACAAGCACTTTTCGGTCATCCTTCCTGGGAGTGGAGGTGGCACATGGGGAGGGATGATTTTATGAGACCCGCTTACACTCTCACCTCCTGCTCCTGACCAGCGTCTCTCTGGGCTGTGATGGCTGAGGTCAGCAAGGCCACTTCCCCACATGGAAATCAGACACTGAACCTGGGGTTCTGGGCTCTAACCAAGTGGATTTATTGTCCCCTACTCAGCTCATCGCATGAGGAGGAAGCCCAAGTGGATAAGTTGTCCATGTATTAAAGTGGTGGAAGATCCAGAAGTCTGAAGAATTAAGGTCGTTGTGTCTTTATGAAGGTGTTCGTTCAAGAGGATTAAAACACCCACACACAGAAAAATGACTTGCTGACTTTAAAGTCTTCTTGTTTTTCACCCTTCCTCTAGAATACAGAATAGGAAGAGAGAAAGTTTTGCAAGTATTGAGAAACCAGCCTTGGAGAGGTCTGATGCTCTGTGCCAGTGGGAAATTGATCATGGAAGGAAAGGCAAAGAAAAAATCGTGCAAGTGAACTGGCGCAATGAGAAGAAAAATTTGAGGAGACACGTTCGACCACGGCAGCCGATCTGGATCAAGCATGCCATAGATTTGGGGCAGGCTTTTTTGAAAATATATGCCTCAAATTACATTTCGCAGAATTGCTGTCAATGCCCTACAACGTGTCGTAACACGCTGCATCTTCAGGAAGGCCCTTTTTTATTATTAATAATTTATTGTTTTTAGAGTAGGCACCATAGGAGAGAGTATGCGGGAGGAAAGATGTACCAGCAAACTCTCAGCCACGCATCCGGGTGGCAGTGCAAGGCGCTGGTTTGAACAGCTCTATTATAAGCTAGATACATATTTATGTCTGAGATGCTTTCTTCTTCATAAATATTTTCTCTGGTGTCTCCGTGCACCTCCCTATCCATTTAGGGATCAGTTAACCTCGCAATCAAACACTACTGGGCAAGCCATGGAAACAGACAGCTGTTTCCCAAACAATTACAGAAGGAGGAGAAATACATCAAACGTGCAATTCTTATCACAATTAACTGTTGTGGGAAAGGATATCCCCTCCCTTTCATCTGTCGAGATCATCAGAAAAAATAGAGGCTACATTTAGGGAAAAAAAAAAAGCAGCCATTACCAGAGGATAGAACAAGCGAGACATTTTATAAGTCAACCAAAGCATAGCAATGACAAGAATAATTACCAAAGGAACGGCAGCCAACACTTATGAAGCGCACAGGCCGGGCCTTTGAGTGGTCAATGTGATTTATCTCATTGAAGTCCTCCAGCCACCCTATGGGGTAAATGTCATTATACCCATTTCACAGATGAAGCCACTGAGACTCAGAAAACATTGCCAAGTTCATAAGCTATTAAGGAGAGCCAGCCCTCACTTTACATTTATCTGATTCTGAAACCCATGGTTTTAATAACAATGCCTCTTGCCAATATGAAAGCTTTCACGCGCCCAAGGAAAAGGCTACCAGTCCTTTCCCGTGGATTCTTCTTTTTGTCAAAGGGTACAATTTCGTGACTGCAAATAACCTCCTTGGCTGCTGTTCCCCCTGCAACCAGGTCTACTGCCCTGAGCCAGACAGAGGCCATTTTCCTCTTGCTGACCAACGTAAGCAAAGCACATTGGGTCTTTGGGATAAAAAAAAAGAAGAAAGAAAGAAAGAAAGAAAGAAAGAAAGAAAGAAAGAAAGAAAGAAAGAAAGAAAGAAACCAAGCTAGAAACAGGTGAATATAGTTATTGTGAAGACAAATAATAAAAATGAAGGCCCTGAATGGAAATATGAGTGCCCTGCAGTCAAGACATAATTGCTAGAGAGTTAAAGAGAACAGAAGAAGGAGGGAGGGAAAAGACGGGGAAAGCCAAGAGACCCACTCCCAGCACAAGATAAAGGCAGGGAAAAGTAAATGCTTTTCTTGGATAATTAAAACTGGGATCGGACGAGATATGAGGTTAGACACTTGGTGAATTATATATTTCTAATTCCTCTACCAAAGCGCCATAGGCTAGAGACAGCCTCCCAGGTATTAATGAAAAGGCCTCAGCATGGTGCTCTGAATTCACTGCAGTGTGCCCAACCCAACAAAAAGAAGCCCAGAAAACCCGGCAGAAATGGCAAGAGTCAATTCCTTTGATCAGGTGATTTCTCTTAATGGTTACTGTTTGCTAACTTCCTCCCCCCACCATCCCACATACGCACACGTACATGCACACACACGCATATTCTCACACACACACACACACACACACACACACACACACACACACAAGGGGAGACAACTCTAAGAATATTTTCTGGATGGGCTGCTTTGCCTTTGAAATGTGTTTCATTATTCTTCCGCCAAATGTAAGACACTATCACCTTCCTGCTGATAAACTAAGACCCAAGGACGGGCCACCCTTAGCAAGAAGGGGGCTGTTCAGAACCTTCGATGCTGGAGGTGCCGCCTGAGACAATAGAATTCCACGTCCTCTTTAGGCGGCTTTTGCTTCGTTCTGTTTCCTCCAAGTGGGTGAAAGGCCAGCCCCTCTGAACACTTTGAAGTAGGCAACTCACTGCTTCCCGGTGATGTCTCCTTCCTCAGAATCCACCAATCTCTGCACTCCCCTCCTTCAAAACCTTCCGCCCAACATCTAAGGCCGGCTCAGATCCTACCGGTGGGGGTGTCTTGGTACCATGTTTGCAGCACGCAGTCGGGGCAGCGTGCATCAGAAATCTCAGAAATAGCCTCCTCTGCGAACCACACAAAAATACAACCCAGACAAAAGATTTCTGCCCTGAAATGTTAATCACAGACGCACTGAAAACAGAAAGGGAAGATATAGGGCCCGATTACGGGGGAATGTTTGGGTAAAGGATAATCCTCTCCTGTAGGCAAGGATATTTTTATCATTAAAATGATTATAAGATGGTAAAAGTAAAAAATTGTTATCAAGTCAGGAACAATATAAACGCAACTATACAAAAATACCCACCCACAGGATGAGGGAAAATGCTTAGTTACCTCTAAGTAGTGGAATTATGTTTATATAAAAAATAATAAAAGAATTTTTTTTCTCTTAGCTATGTTTTGTTTTTGCTGTCTGAGTTTTCTACAATGAGCATTAATGTTTTAAAGGCGGGAAAATATAGCGGTTAAGAGCAACCCCTAATTAGAAGCCCTAGCTTCGCATCCCAGACAGATCCCGGATCTACCACTTACGAGCCACGTGACTTCAGGCAGGTTACTTAATATCCTTGAACTTTGGTTCTCCAATCGATAAAATGAAGATAATTTCATTGTCAGGAGGATGAAATGGATTGATAGATGCAAGGTGCTTGAATCGGCGGCACGGACTAAATGCTCAGTAAACATCACCCATATTATGAAACACTTCCTGAGTCCGTGTTGGATGCAGGTTGAATGCCCAGCACGGTGGATAAAAAGAAGGCTAGGACTGACTCCTCATTCTTGAGGGGAAACAGACATATAAACTGACATTCACAATCCGGTGGGGTCAGTTCCACAAGCAAGGGAGATACAAGACACTGTGGAAGCAAAGAAGAGAGAACCCTGCCCTGCCAGGGCAAGAATTTCACTGTCTCTGGCATTAGAATCATCAAATCGTTTCAGATCCTAATGTTACTTCGTCTCGATACATTTTAGCACTTTGGGGGGAAGTGCGTATCTGCAGGGTAATTGGCCCCGTAAGAAGGAGGTGGCAGTACCTGGCATCTTAAGTCTGGAGAGCGTTTGATCATGTCCAGACCCCTCTCATTTGCACCAGCCCACTTGGCTCCCACATGACACTATAAGGCTGGCTATTTTTCAGCAAGGCTTAGGCGGGTAAAGGCGGCTGGCTCGGGCTCCTCAGCAAATAAGGGCAAAGATGAGACACAAACTCGGGTGCTCTGGGGGAGACTATGTCATGGCAGAGAGGTTACAGGAACGCTTCTCCATCAGGAGAGGCTCATGTTTCATTCACACCACGATGGGGGCGCAGGGGTGTGGTGCATCAATGAGCTATGGACAGTTGGGAAAGACCAGGCATGAGCCTCTAGCGAGAAGTTTGGACAAGCTACCACCAAGAGCTCACACACTGGATGGGAATTCTGGAATGAGACGCAGACTACTTGTTGACCCAAGAATCAGTGACCCTACATGCCTGATAGTCTAACTTAGACTTTTATCTGCCGACTTCCTTTGAGCCTATCATCTAACCTTAAGCTGTTGTTTTGCATACCCAGCTACGGAGAAGCACTGTCGTCTAAAGAAGACAACGATAAACTTGGAGACCATCAACCTAAAATCAGGCTTAGTTCAGCCCTTTATTCATTGTATGACTTTAGCAAATGACTTTAACCTCTCTGAGCCTTAGCTCCCTCCTTTATAATATTGAAATAATCATACCCACCTCTTAAGGTTGTGAAGAGATGAAGTGAAATAAATTATGTGTTTTTGGAACGTTCAGCAAAATGGTTTGGCTCATAAATATACTTGTTCTTCTGAATAAGGGAACGGATTCTTGGTGATACGCAACCCCATCAACATGTCATAGCTTAGACATGTCCCGTGAGTCACGTGGCCCTGACTACTCAGCAATAATGCCAGCCAGACCATTGCTAGGTCAGCAACAGAGACATTTTCCACTCGAATTGGAGCCAGCCCTCTGACTCCCATAAAAGGAAGAGTGTCCTTGTTATCCAACTCCCATGGCCTTTACCTAACTAGGTGGATTATCCACTGCTCTTGAACATCTAGGTCAATACTTTTTATTGTTGTCATAGAAAATTGAGAGCTGCTATAGGATAAAAATAACCTCTACCAGGACCTACATTTCTGTATGGAATACATGCATCGCAATGAATGGCTCTTGATCAACACATTTCATTGCCAAAATGGGCCATCTTCATACAATCACAGCCTAGCGGACGCTCAGCAATTTCACCAACCATAACTCTATGCAGTGATTGTCAGAAATGATGAAATAGGATTAGCAAATTACTTTGGTGTTTTACTTTAAGCCAACTTAAGGAAAATGAATGGATTGAGCTACTTTGCATTTTTCAGTAGAATCATTTCCAAGGAGTGGGTAATGCAGAACTCGAGTTGGATGGCCAAAAGAAAAGGCATGAATACTGTTACCACTTCATAGCCTATCGGCATAATTTATCCTTGCCTCCTGTGCGGAACAGTTGTGCAATGTTGTTGTACATGGCTTCACAGGTGCTATGTGTTCCTGCCATCCATAGTTGAATACCGGATACATCGACCTGAAGTATTTCTTTAATTATTTTATATCTGAATGTGTAAAAAAGACATGAGATCCTCATCATAAAATCTCATATTGTGCTTTCTTTATAAGTTAGGTCACTTAGAACAGTATCTCTGGGACTTGAGTCATGAACAAGACTCTTCTGATAGGTATAAGGTGTTGTCTATCTTATACCACCTCTACTTTACAATGAACTCTATGGTGACAGAGTCTGGGGTTCTTGACATCTCATGAGGAATAAAGGTACTTTTCTACTTCTCCATATCTTACATTGATAACAATAGTGCTATGGCATTGCTAACTGCTTTCTGTTTTCAAGTCCTATGCTTATAATTTTTATATCCCCACCATGAAGTTGGCAGTAGAGAAAAATTCCATACAACCTCTTTTATTTTCCCACTGATATCATTATAAAATTAGAGGTGCATTCCTATGGAAATAATTTGGCCCTGAAATGTAATCAGAAACATACTTAAGAATGCAACACATATTTTAAGCACATATTTAAAAGAGTGAAAATATCCTGTATTGAATAATATTCAAAATAGCCACCAAAATAAGGCAAAAAGCATTGGACTCGGGTTTGATTCCAAGCTCTGAGCCTTACCAGCCGTGTGGTTTGGGGGTAATTTTTTTTTTTTTAAGTTGGACTAAAAAGTCTTACATCACAGGGTCATTATAAGAATTAACAGGGGAGCACCTGGGTGGCTCAGTCGGTTAGGCATCCAACGCTTGAGCTCAGGTGATGACCTCAGGGTGCTGAGAATGAGGCCTGAATTGGGCTCTGAGCTCAGTTGGGAGTCTGCTCGGGATTCTCTCTCTCCCTCTCCCTCTGCCTCTCCCCCGCCCCCCACAACCTCAAGTTGTAAGAAAGAAAGAAAGAAAATGAAAAGAAAAAAAATTAAGGGAAACAATAATATAATATCTGATGTGTAATATGGGTTTAATAAATGTTACTCAAATTGAATGAATGACTGAAAATAAGCTTTAAAAGTAGAAGGCTAAAACTGCCATCAACTGGCACTGTGCTTCAAGAAGTGGTAACACTGATTAAAAACCAAAATGGTTTTTAGTTTCTGAATGTGTTTAAAGCACATGTCACATTATCCACATTTTTTCCAATCTTTATTGACTTTTTAAAAATTGCACAGATAATATGAAACTGGACAAAATGAAGCATTGCAGAAAAACATGATATAATGGAAGTTTCTGATAATTAATGACTCCAGAACTTTAGAGCCTGGATTCAAATCCAAGTCCCATCAGGGTGACCTTGCCTGGTACTCTGTCAGTGTATAGCTTTTATCCTGGTATCATTATTAACAGTGTGCCGTTCACTTTCAAACTGTCCCTGTAGCAATGATAAATATGTGGGCTCTTGCCCCATAACCTGCCTCCCAAAAAAAACACCCCATCAGCAGTTGTATGCCATATTCCCCATCCTCTTCGTTATTAATTACCCTTAAAAAAGCATTATCTGCTTGTTTCCACAACTTATTTCAACTTCTCCTCTTATTTTACAAATGGAATTTTTGTAGAAACATAATTTTCCATACGTGTTCATTTTCCTATTTGGAATTGGATGGCAGAATTCTGTTTTAAATGCACTTTGTATTTCCAAGAATGCACACTAGTGAGTAAATGTGATTCAGAATAATAGTTGATGCTACCCTTTCTAAAGTTCCATGAAAAAAGATTATTTTATCTGAGGTCTGCTCTGTACTCCCCATCTGAGTGAACAGAGACGCAGGTGGGGTACAGTAAAATTTCCCCAGTTTGGAATCCAACATTTTGGAACTTGAGATCATCTGGGCAGGATCTAAATTGAAGCTCCTCATTACTTAGGAAGTCTTTTCTCCACGACAATGAGAAATTGTCATTCTAAACACTTAGGGCCAAATGTTTAAGAGAGAAAACCACCTATTCCAAAAGGGTTATAAAAGAAAAATATGTGATTTAGCTCAGTTTGACTAATAGCACACAGTTGAAACTTACCTGATTGTCTGTTACGCCGTTCTGTATTTCAGGCCGTTCCTTGGGGAAGGTCTATTGAGATGCGAAGACAAACTCCATCCATGAGATACTCAGCAACTATATCCAACTTCCTTCTTCCTAGAGGCCCAAATATATCCCCAGCCTCTTTGCAACCAGTAGTGACGCTGTCCCAGCCAAGTCCCTAGAGGGTAGAGGCGGTCGGGAAGGGCATAGGGTCCTTTAAGAAGAACTGTCTTCCTGATAGAGGAGGATGTGGTTGGTGCCAGCTGGTCCCCACGTGGCCTGCCTTGAACATTTGGAGGTAAGAGCCCAGTGGCAACCACCGAGGAAAGAGCAAAAGCATGCAGACTCCCCACTCCTAGGATGGAGAGCAGGTAAACCCACACAGCGGCTGCCTCGCTCCAGACTTCCCGCTGCCAGAGAAAAATAAACCCCTCACTCGTTTAAGGCACTGTGAGCTGGATTTTGCCTTACTTGGGACCAAATGCACTCCTAACTCACACAGTGGCTTAGGGGGCCGAGATAAGCCTATTTAACTTTAAACTGGAGTTGTGCCTCCTTCCAAGAAGGGATGTGATTTCTTTCCAGCAGTGAAGTAAGAGAAAGAGTTCCCCTTGAATCACTTTAGCCTTTTCGTCTTATTCCAGTTTGAATTCCACTTTTTTATTTCGAAGTAAATACTCTCAGAACATCGCGCGAAGCCATATTTAAATTTAAGTGTTAAACCTACTCCAGATACAATGTTCTTACTACTAACCGCCCTTCCATGGAGTTGTGGTTACGAGCGCGGGCTCTCAAGTTGGAATGCCTGGTGCCCGGTCCCAGCTCTACCACATACGCGCCCTGTGACTTCACACTTGAACTTCTGTGCCTTAGTTTTCTCATCATAAAAATGGGGGGAAATAGAGTATACGCCCAATAGAGTAACTGTGGGTGAATAACCAAGATGTACAATGTTTAAACCAGTGCATGGAACACTAAACACTCAATAAATAATAGGCTTTATGTGGAATTTAAAAGTTGATTCTAGGGGCGCCTGGGTGGCGCAGTCGTTAAGCGTCTGCCTTTGGCTCAAGGCATCATCCCAGCGTTCTGGGATGGAGCCCCGCATCAGGCTCCTCTGCTGGGAGCCTGCTTCTTCCTCTCCCACTCCCCCTGCTTGTGTTCCCTCTCTTGCTGCCTGTCTCTCTGTCAAATAAATAAAATAAAATCTTTAAAAAAAAAAGTTGATTCTATGTCCTATGTACAAATACATATAGACTTCATACATACTTCTTCGTATCTGGACATATATCTGTGTGTGCACGTACAATTGTTTGTGTTTCACTTTGTATTCTCAAATAAAACATGGAATAAAAAAAAGTCTGATCATTCAGTCCTTTAGACACCCCAAATATAAATCCAGAGAAGCCCCAGTGAATAAATTACCCTTAATCTGTTTTGCTTTTTTTTTTTTTTTTTAGGTCTGTGTCTAAGCCCATTTGGTTACATCTGTGTAACGGAATTCTCAAAACCGTTCACTCTTATTTCCATGAGCACTTGAAAGAATATGGACACTTCTTTAAACGTCTCCTCAAGCCAGCCTTCCTGAGCATCAAGTATTACTATTTCTCACCAACAATCGGCAACGGTATCTCTTGATTTGGGGTTGGTTGATTTTCGTCTTTTTTTTTTTTTTTTTTTTTTTACTTTCTTCCTTGTAAAATTGTTGTCCTATCCTCTGTGCATTTCTCGCTGTCTTCATCTGCGCCCGAGAAGCCGTTCTGTGCGTGAGCGTAAGAGCACACTGTGTTCTTTCGTCTCTCTATGCCACTGGCTCTTCCAGACGCTTGACGCAGCATCGCTTGAACTTTAGGTCATCGAAGAACACGTATCTTAACCAAGTTGGTCACCCCCCGCAGTTCCAATTTTTTCCTTTTCTTTCGTGAGGAGGTTTCTCTTTCCCCCTTTGCAACAGCCTTCCAAATGACCAGCACCCCTCCCGTCCTCTCCTTCCCCCAGACACCGTTCCTGTCCTGCCCCTCTCCAGGGTCCCGGGCTTGCGGAAGCCTGTTCTCTCCTCCCTTGCTCCCCGGTGTTTAGATCCGGCACGTTGCTGCTGTGTGATCCCTATCTTCCAAATTGCCTTGCGCGCTGCGGCTGCCACCACTCCTCCACCGTGGCCAGAGCCGGGTTGAAAGGAACTGTCCCCTCGCTGACTTCCCTATCTCCCACATTAAAAAGTTGTCATCGTCGTATTTCACTTGTCAGCAACGCGATGCACGAATCAGATATTTCTTTTTTACTCTTTCATCTTTGCCGCACACAAGAATTAGTGTCTAATGACACAGAGGCAAAAAGTTAATGGAAATTTAATTGAAAAAAACTACCATCCCAGCAGGAATTGGACCTGCTGGCCTGAACACGGGAGGTAGATATTTCATCCATGAGGCTTTGGGGTTTGGTTGAGCACGCTTGGATATAGATGATATCACTTTGGTAAACAGATCATTCCCGTATTTTTCCAGTATTACTTTGGTCAACAGAGAGAAGAAAAGAGTGGATTCCAATTTAAATGTCAGGGCTTATCCACTCTGAGGAGGGGAGTTATAATAAAAATAGGATTTAATTTTCTATAAATGTTTGAGTTCTTCAACCCTAATATATAGAAATAATGAATATTTATACATGTAAAGCACACCTTCCTCTCAGCTAAAGTAGCATTTAGTCACTCATACCCAAAAGAAGTCCAGGAGAATGTTTTTAGGGATTATGAGTGCCACCTCAGATTTTTCTAGAGGAAATAACATTATCCGACGACTTTTTTCCCCTCCTTCTTTCATATTGTTCTCCAGAAGCCTAAGCCATATAAAGAAATGGGCAAGGGGGCTGCCTAGAGTGGCTTGGTTGGTTAAGCATCTGCCTTCAGCTCAGGACATGATCTCAGGGTCCTGGGATCCAGCCCCACTTTGAGCCCCCTGCTGAGCAGGGAGCCTGCTTTTCCCTCCCTCTATACCCCCCTTTCATGCTCACTCTCAAATAAATAAATAAAATCTTAAAAAAAAAAAAAAAGAAAAGAAATGGACAAGGTATACAGTTTTGATGTTTGATGGTAATAGAATCCTGGAGTAATTCAGACCATCAGGATATTATTATGTGTTTTTATTTCAAAACAAATTAATTAAACTTAACAAATACGACATATCCAGATTCACCTAGGATTGTCACCTAATCTGCAATATCAGGCTATGGGAGGCTTCCCGAGGAGGCTGGGAGCAGTAGCTCTCCTCAGCCTTTTGCTTGCTTTCAACATTTTAGCGCATTTAGCTATTTTCTTGTGCCTGGCTATGTGACAGAGACTGTATGCATTACAATATGTGATTTTGACCACATTGACCCTCAAGTCATTGAACAAGCTGTAGAAATAACCCTCAGACTGGAAATCCTACAAATAACACAAGCTTAAGCGAGCAGTGAGAAAACGGCAGAGCCTGTACTTCCGTCACACTTGGACGCCCTCTTCTTCAGTCCCATTACGCAGTGAAGAACATGGAAGATTTCACTTTCAAAACAACAACAAAGAAAAGACCCTAAAATTATTTTTTGATTGATTTTAAAATAAGGAAGTACACCCACAATCATTAACGGTGAACCTTGCACTAAACATCTCTTATGACTTAGGCTATTACTTAGTGACGGTAGAAAATCAGCATGTAAGCAAGACATTCAAAGAAAAGCATGCCGAACTAAAAACCAAACATTTACAATGTTCTAGACTAGGTTTCAAATTATGTGGAACCCAGTCAAGATTTATAAAACATTACTAAGCTTAATGATACATTTTTTTTAAGATTTTATTTTTAAGTCATCTCTATACCCCACAAGGACCTCAAACTTACAACCCTGAGATCAAGAGTCGCATGCTTTACCAACTGAGCCAGACAGGTGCCCAATGATAAATATTTAAAAGGTTCTTTTTTGCGAAGGCAAAAATGGTTTTGTGAACGGCTAATAAATAAAAATGATGTTTCTGAAATATTTTTATCTTTACATCATCCATGTTAAGTATATTTGTATAAAACACATAACAGATTAAAACCACAGCACAAACATAGACACACAAGTTATTACATCTCTCTGAGCCTCAGTTTCCCCATCTGCAAGATAGAAATACCCATATTCGTATCATTTTTTCAGATAAAGCATGTAAAACCACACAGTGTTTGCTACATGGTACGAGTCCATTAAACGTTAGCCACGATTGTCTTTGTTACCAAAATTATTATTATTAAACCTCCTAAAGGCACAATGTTTTCCAGCAATGCTGAACCACTCATTGTCGCCTTACTTGCTTTTGATCATTTCTGAATAGTTCCCACCAGCTCTAGGTGGTCAGATATTATTTGTGATTTTCAGTTTTAAATACTACCTTCTCCATTAACACTGCTCAGCCGGAAGCAACTTTCTGCCTTGTCCACATCAAATCATTCTGTATTTGCATCCGTCTTATGAAGCTTATAGCTTTCTATCCTGTATAGACATACAAACATATATGACAGACACAGGAATCATTTGTGTATATATCAGCGTTTCTTGAGAATAGAGGTCATTTTCTATTCATGTGTGTCCTTCCCAAAGCATTCAGCATTGAGCCTTGCCCTTAGTGACAATCAATACATATGAGTTGAATTAATTAATATTTCTGTCCACTCAGTGCAAAATGTCTGTTTGAAGATGAAAGCCAGGCAATGAGAAGGGTCGTGAGGTAGTAGATATTTCAATCTTTACGTCTCCAATCCCTGTCACGTGTTATAGTTAATAAGGATACAAAGTTTATCTAGACATGAATGTGAACCTTCCTTTCCCTCCCCACTCCCCACCATTAACTTGGTGACCTTGGGGAAGTCATTAACTATTCTAGGCATTGGTGCTCTCCCTGGTGAAAATAGAGAGCTGGATTAAATCTCTGAGGACTCTTCTGGTAGTAAATCCGGGGTACTGTATTGGAGACTATGTCTTGTGCCAGCAAAGATGGAGCTATGGAAGAGGGAGTTAAAACATAAGAACCAAGCATCAAGATTGAGGCCAGAGGACGCCTGGGTGCTTCAGTGGATTAAGCATCTGCCTCTTGATTTCAGCTCAGGTCATGATCTCAGGGTAATGAGATCAAGCCCCATGTCGGGCTCCATGCTCAGCAGGGAGTCTGCTTGAGATTCTCTCTCTCCCTCTCCTTCTGCCCCTCCTCCCACTTGAGTGTGTGCTCTATCTCTGTCTCTAAAATAAATCATGAAACTTAAAAAAAAAAAAAAGATTGAGGCCAGAAAACAATACTAAGATATATGTGAGGAGCCACAAGCTGGTTAAATTTAAGGTCAGACCTAAGGACAAACCATGAGTCTGAGAAGAAATCCAAGATGGAGGCTAGAGCATGGAGTGGCATTTCTCGGGGTCTGTGAGAGCAAGCAAACCGAACACAACAGTGAACACAGTCTAAATCAGGTAGCTCAACAGAGAAATGCTAATATGGGGATCTTTCCATGAAGATGTTGGAAGAGCTAAGAAGAAAACCCAAAAGGGATGGCGAGGGAACCCAGGGATTAGCAGTAGCAGGTAGCCACTGTTCTTTCCAGGGCTGAGGAAATAATGGGAGAAGCGGTATTGCTGGCGCCCGGGGCTGGGGAGGTCCAGCAGGAAAGATTGCCCTGAGAACTACCGATGAGACCCAGCTACTTCCAAATACACCATTCCAGGGAGAAATGAGACAGAGAAAGACCTCAGCTTTGACTTTTCCCCTATCTTCTGAGGACTCTTATTGTCCAAACCTGGACATTAGACACTTGGCAGGAGCCTCTGGGAACATAGTCAATAGGGGTCAGCCCATGCAATGTAAAACAGAGCAGAAGAAAATGAGAAAAGCAAACGAGAGCAAACAGACAATTAACCAACCCAGATGGTCTTGGAGCTAGCTTCAGAGATGATTTTTCCAGAATAGGCTCTCTCTTGGTCTGTGATTTCTTTGAAGTTCTCCACCCCACCTGCTGCCATCACACATTGCAATAAAGTATTGTTACTTTGAGGAGCTGAGGGGAAAGCTACTGACAAATGGTCTGATAAAACGATGTATAGAAGTAAAGATCATATCATACAGCACTTAGTTGTATATGTTCCAGAATTCTTCTCTAGATGCTTCCTAATGTGTGCTACACTTGCTCATAACCGGGTTTTCCTGGTGCAAGGCATCCCCAAATAGAACTCTAGCTGCGTTTTTCCAAAAGGACATTGATGTGCTCGGCTAAAACAATGCAGCCTTCCCGTGTAAACTACCAAGTCAACATGAGCTATAAACGCATACTCCGATGACAGTCTGATCCTTCCAACAAAAACATAAAATCCATCAGTGTGGTTTCCTACTAATGAAATAGGAAGCAACAAGCTTTCCTTTTTCTTTTTCTTACATTTCACAATGACATTCATTGACCACCAGCTGCCATTTGTGACACCAACTATAAAATGACAGCACATGCATATTTACCTTACACAAATTCAACTCTATCCATTTGGGGGGGGGATAGAGGGGGCCCCACAGGGTGGGGGTGAGGAGGGAGAGAGAACATTTTCCAATAATGCCGGCAATTTACCTACCATTTCCCACCGTGAGCGGGTGCTCTGGAGTGAGCCGGAGATGAGAGATGCAGATCTACTCTGCCCGAAATCAATCTTCGCTCCTGCTTATCTCTCAGAGCCTCTTGCCGAGATGCTAATGTGTAAAGATTTGGCACTGAAAAATTAAATGTTGCTTACATAGTCTTAACTGTGTACGTATTTTTATATATACTCTGCATACCAATGCGGTAAACTATGTGTATTACACAAAACAGGCAAATGAAGACTTTTTTTAAGGGTGGATTTTAAAAAATACAATAGCTTCTCGCCTTCTGTGCTGACCTTAGAACCTAGGCGACCCGAACGGTGTGACTCCAGTGCACACGCACGGGAGGTGAAAATTCAGTGGAGGGGCACCTGGGTGGCTCAGTGAGTTAGGTGTCTGTCTTCTGCTCAGGTCATGATCTTCTGGGTCCTGGGATCGAGCCCCGCATGGGGCTTCCTGCTCAGTGAGGAGTCTGCTACTTCCTCTCCCTCTGTCCCCAGCCCTCCGCTCTCTCTCTCTCAAATAAATAAATAAAATCTTAAAAAAGAAAAAAAGAAAAGAAAACTCAGTTGAGAGGCTGGCAGTGGTGCAGGAACAGGGAGGAGTTTCCCATCTACCAAAATAAGAGTATTAGCCTTTCCTCTGAAAAGGGGGGGAAGGAAGAGAAGGCAGTGCTGGAAATCAGCATAGCGACAGGATTTATCATCACTGTCTGTCCCCCTGGTGCCCAGATACTGCTCTGAGATTTCATCGTATGACTAAACCAGTGACTCCCTTTGCTCCGCCTCAGCTATCTGCCTCCAGAGATGGGGGCATGATATCTGCCTCTTGCTATTGTCACCAAAGAATATCTAGTGATCAGATCTAATTCCCAAGTAACCCGTTCTCCAGGGCTGAAGTGCCTGAGAGTCCAAGAAGGCAGCCAAATGCGGATCGGAATCATCCATCCTGGTTCTGTTCACCTCGAAGGTGGCCAGACGTTGGGGTGTGGGGACAATCACGACGGTGTGAATGTCACCTGCATGGCAAACATCCCAGTGATGTTCTTATTTAATCCAAGGTACCAGGAGAAAGTTTTCCCCAACCTTCCTCCAGATCTAAGGGGCTTTGTTTGAAGTCCGTCAGATTCCTAATCTCAACTGTGTAATATCCAGAGAACAGAAACAACCAACCAACCAAACCGGCAAAATCGTCTGCGAGCTCCTGTAGCCTGAAAAGCTGCCATTAGTAATAAGCCTTCCCTCTTCCCTCACTCGCCCTGCCCTGAACCCTGGGCCCCGGCTGTGTTCCACAGCACAGCTCTCTCTAACATGCCAGGTTAATGCTGAGAAGGAACTTAAACCACAAAGGACCAAAAAGCAAATATTTTTGCCCAAAGCTAATGTAGCAAATTACATGCAAGATCTAAACTCCAAGAACCTTTTAAATGGCTCAAGTCTACACAAACACACAGGCATCTAGCTTGCCAAGACTTAAAAACTAAATTAAATCTAAGTCATGTCCCACTGGGGGATTTATAGAACCCAGTTAAAAGACCAGGGTTCGGGTCTTGGCAGGACCGCTGGCTTCCATCGTCCCCCAGGTAACTAATTTCTCTCACTGGGCTTCTGTTTGCGAGGAAAGCCTACATTCTGCCCTGAGTGCAAAGGAACGGCGAGGCAAGAGCTCTGAGCTCCAGGCAAGAAAGGTATCTCTGCATGATCAGAAATTCGCCCTGAGGGGCGCCTGGGTGGCACAGCGGTTAAGCGTCTGCCTTCGGCTCAGGGCATGATCCCGGCGTTATGGGTTCGAGCCCTGCATCAGGCTCCTCTGCTATGAGCCTGCTTCTTCCTCTCCCACTCCCCCGCTTGTGTTCCCTCTCTCGCTGGCTGTCTCTATCTCTGTCGAATAAATAAATAAAATCTTAAGAAAGAAAGAAAGAAAGAAAGAAAGAAAGAAAGAAAGAAAGAAAGAAATTCGCCCTGAGTGTCGCCAGCCACGTGCTTGCTGCCCCGAAATGGGCTGCTGCGCATGACTGTGTAGTCTGTGAGCTGCGAAGGGCCCAGTCGGAGCTAAGGTCAGGTCCTCTTTGAGCAGGGCTGCCCCAACCGGAGGAAACCGCCTTGCCTTCACGCATGGTGGAGCTGTCTCCAGGCCCAGAAGCCTCATCAGCTGGGAGGGGGTGACTCGTTCTAATTCTCTTAACGATCCCCCATACACAGTGACCAGAGCCCTAACCAGGGATGGAGCAACTCTCAGGCTCAACGTCAACTTGCACAAAGCCATGCAAGGGAAACGTTTACAAAGGAGATGCTTTGGTGGGAGTCAGATGCACAATGAACACTTGTGGTCAGAAGGCTGGAGACCAGCAGACATAATGCATCGACAGCCACTTTGCACCATGGCCGTGTTACCTAGCATTCGGCCAGACACTCCACGTCCTGCCCCTTCACTTGTGGCTACAGCCCGAAGAACCGAAGGAACAATGCAGGTGAAGCTGGCAAAGCTCATTGAAAATCCGTGCAGTGGGGAGACTGGCCCTGGCAGGGCTGCATAAGAAAGCCAGGAAGTTAATGGACTGCATCTGGCTTTGTTTTGCTCACATACTCAGTTGGACACCAGACAGCAGTGGTGGTTATTTTTTGAGCACTTGGGGGAAAATGCATTTTTTTAGGTCAATGTGTGCGATCAGTTCTGCATCGCTTTCGTGCCTGAATTTCTTTGTGCGTAGGTTTCAAACTGTATTTCAACTAGACGTTTTCGACCTTGCCTATCAGTAGGGAAATGAGTTCCTGTCAATGATTGATCACCCACTTTCACAAATCCTGTGGCTACAAATGTCACCCTGAAAAACCAGCCTAGCAGACCCACTTGTGGTGTTTGAGAAGAGCAACAAGACACCGATCACCAAGAAAAGGCCAGGGGGCCTAATTCAGACTCAAGTGCAAAAGGCTAGCACCTTCTACCCATAGAAAAATCTCCTACACGGTCCATGCTGGCCAGATCCAAAGGGTCATCTAAGCTGACATGTAGATCCGTCCACAAGCTGTTTTTTAGAAATGCCCATGGATTTGAAATGGTTCTGAACTGGGGAGAATGTGAAGCAAAGGAAGGGTATTCCCCACCCCCTGCCATAAGCCATTCTTAAGAAATGAGCATTCAGGATTATACCACTGTCAATGAGTCATTTCATCTTTCATCTCTAGTCTTCTTTGTGCGTTCCTAATTTTCTACAATAAATAAGTGGCTTCTAGTAAATAAGAAGTGGGAGTAGTACCCCTTGTTATCTAAATTTATTTGACTCCTAGGTGCTGAGAACAAGTGTTTGGAAAGTGGGTTTGAAAAGTAAGAAATCTATCCAGTTCCTGAGTTTCAGAAAACAAGAATTGACATTTCAGAGAGTGATGGATTTATCCAAATTAGTTTGCTGGCCAAGTTCCAAGAGGGAAAATGTGGACAGCCAGAGGTCAAATAGCAAGAGACCTCTATATTGAAATTTTAATAAACAACATTTCCCTTCTCCTTTCTACACATAAGCACCTAAATTATTCTTTGATGGGCAATTTTTGCAATGTCTGTCTCTGGAAAAGTTTTATACCACAGTACTTTCCTATGACAAAACTTCATACTCATTTTGGTTGTTTCTTAATGTAAGGAAGTTTCCAGGGTGAGTCATAGAAACAAAGAAATTGGGGACAACACAGGTGAGTTAGGCATCTTTGTCAAATTCACACAATGGAAATACTTGAGCAAGGATTATGTTTTAATGTAATTCTGTGTTCTCTCAACTAGTCTGTCAATGAGCTAGGAATCTGAGATCTATAGGCAATAAGTGTTAGGCAAACATGAAGAATGATTTCTTGGCCTCAGCCCACCGAGTCTTCACTTGTGCTTTAGACAAATTAAATTAGAGAAAACAAAATCCCGGCCAAACCCATGACTGTTACAGACTTTCTATGCCAAGGAAGTAGAACTCATCAAGGAACTAGAAGCTAGAACGTCATCCCACATACAACACTAAGAAAGAAATACCATAGTTGTCAAAAGAACACAGTATTGCTAATATACTTCAAGCAGAGATGTAACCAGAGAACCAAATGTTTTCTATAAAAAGTGAAAGGTGAGATCAGATCCCTTGGAGAATTTTTTTTCCCTTTCTTTAATATCTTCCAAATATATGTGAACTTGTTTCCTTCTTGGACTCATTTAATTTTCCCTAATATACTTCACAGATGTTGAGTTGCATTTGGAAACACGACTCAGGGACTGCGTGGTTTTGACCCATATGTTGGGCTCGTGGAATTCCTCCACGGTTTCCCACAGCACCAATGTCACTCCCTCTCAGAGTCCCTTCCTAGTGCTGCCCACTTCCCTCCCAGCAAAGGGCCACATTACTCAGCACACAGTGACCCCTGACTCAGTTGCTGTAGGAGGAGATTGCCATCAAAGCCGGTATGAGTCTAGAAGAGGAAGATTCCAGCTGGCCTATGAAGAATGTTGGGATTTGCCATGCGGCCCTAACCCCCAGGGCTCATTCCCTCTTCTTCCCTTATTGTGCTTAAAAGTGGCATCATTTGCAACTTATTAGAAAAAAGAAAATACTGGCTTACTTCCGGTTACCTATTCCGAATCACAAATATTAAGTAGACATGTTTACTGAGTGAGTGAGGAGTGAGAAGAGAGAGAAAGGAGACTCAGGGAGGAAATGAACAGGGTTGAACAGCAACCCACACTGACACAGACGAACCCCTCTGAAATTCTAATCGTAAAATACCAACAGCCCCCATTTGTTGGAACCCAATATTTACCCTCACAGCAGCCCCAAGGAAAAGTGTTGCTTGCATTCCCATTTTACAGAGGAGAAAATCAAGAGCCGAAGGTTGGGTGAGTTGCCCAAGATCTCACAATTAGGAAATGATAGAGCTGAGTTTCCAAACTAAGTTAAATCCCTGCTCTTTCCGCCTCTAACATTTGTCAGAAATATTAACCAAAGGGTGTTTCATAAAATCAGTTTGGACAGAAAACGAAGAGCTAAACAAATTTGGAGAACGGTTTCTTCAAAGATCTTCTAAGTCAGTTATCATCGTCATGTTATTCACACATTTGTTGACAACCTAATTCAACCTAACTCCCTTTATGTAGAGAAGTCAAAGAAAACACATATGCCCTGCTTTCTTCTTAAAGAATCTTCTTCCAGGTTCCTTTCTTTTTCCTCTCAGCTCACTGCCATGTTGGCCGGCAAGGTCTCCCCAGGACCTCATTGGCACAAGGCTGCCTCTACCTCCACCCTGGCCTAATCCAGCATGGTCTCCTCCCATTCCCCAGAATCTTACCACCACCACCAGGCTCGCTAAACTTTGTACTCAACTGAATAAATGCTGCCCTTCTTTACCAACTGAAATTTGAGTCTCTCAAACCCTCCCTTCAGGTCAGCCCCACCTACTCTCCATCCTGACCTTTTGAATCACAAAACCCAACTGGAGAAGGGCCCATAACCCCCAGACCTGGCCCACCACAGGTTCACACCATCCCAATACAGCTTGGCCCTAGCCAGGGCTTAGTCACCCCAGTATCTGTCCTTCACCCACTCCCCGGCTTCTTTCCCCAGTATAACAGTGACAAGACCTTCTTGTCTTGTCTGAAGACACCAGTCCTGGCCAAATACCCATCTCCTTCTTCACCAAGTAGCTGAAGACCTTCTGGAATCAGCTTTGCCTTGGAGTCCCCCCTTCATCCACCATCCAGCCTTTTCCACTGCCTTTCCCTCTTCCTAAGACCTAGTCTCCTTCCACGCTCCTCTACAAAGCCTGCCCTGAGTGTTTCCTCGTTCCCCCGAAGTCCCAAAGCACACCTCTGTACACCTCTTACTGAGGTCCAGTTGCCAAGTGTTTCTCATCTTTTTCCCTTTGAATCTTCTAATATTTTAAATTGCACAAACAGTCTGACTTATCTTTTTTTATGCACATATCCTGTCTATCCAACCAGATTGGGTGTCCTCCAATGCTCTGTCCTTTCCCATCTGCTCATCTTCCTTTGTAATAACTCCCTTGGAGAGAGCTCATCCACTTGCAAAATACCCTGGATGCCACATGTAGTCGTGTCACTAAGTCCCTGCTCAGGCTACCCCTGGCCTTAGGCTCCTTTCTCCTTCTCCCTGTCAGTCTAAATCCACACTCTTTGCTCAAGGCCACTTCAAATTCCAGTGATGCCTTCTCCAGCAAACACAGGTCCACGATTACCTATTCTTTCTCTGAGTGTCTAGAGCACTCCTGTCTATATAAGCACTTTCATGCATAAGTATATTTGTGTCTTATTGTGTCTGTAAGTGTGCGTACCATCCATTTTCCTACCAGTTTTGGAGTCTCCTCAGGACAGTAACCAAGTCTCTGGTTTTGTACCCCCTGTGGTACCCAGCACAGTGCTATGTATTCTGAAGTACTTATTAATTACGTCCTACCTGCATGCATCCTACATTTCAAAGGTTAAAATATAACTCAGATTTTTTTTGTTGCCAATACGGCACAGTAAACAAAGGCTGTGTTGGTGCTAAATGGAGCAACATCTGGAGCCAAAACCTAGCAAAATCTAAACCCTTGGGGTGAGGGGTTCTATGTGCTTTAAGAACCTCTTTTCCGAGGACAGCAAGTGCAACGACCGTGTCGACAGTACCCGGCTTCACAGAGTTGTCTTGTTTAGTTATCCAAACCCAGAAACATAACACCTTGAAAGAGTCTGGCTGAATCAAGAATTCAGAGCTCAATTGCCCAAGTGGAAAGTTGCATGGGGCCAAGCAAAGCTGACCCGATGAAAGCCAGCGTGTTCAGCTTCCTTTCAAATCAGCAACCATAATTGCCACCAGCATTTAACATGGCACCAGTCACACCTGTGTTCTGGGGCCAAGAACAGTGGCCAGCTCAGCACCTTCTGAAACACGGGTGGCCGAAAGCCAAGGCAAACAAGACTGAACAGATGAATCACAGCAGCGAGAACCCAGCAGCTGCCATTGTAATCCAGGGAGCTTACCCACAATCCAGCAGGGCAGGGTGTAACCTGTAATGTGCGAGATGCGGGGTCAGCTCGACCTTCTGCCCTTGGAAGCTGGGTCCCCACTAACTGATGAAGGTAAGAAATTCTCTGGTCTCTTCTTGGCCTGAAAATGTGGTTAGCCTTCCTGGAGTACGGACTCAGGCCCCATCTTTGAAGTAAAGTGTGGCCATCCACAGAGCTGACCCACCCTCATAGACACAGTCTATACACAGGTGACAACAGAAAGCCAACAACCAACATTCCTAGGCTCTTTCATTAGGAACAGAGTTCAGAGGAAGCCAGTAACCACTTAGAATGTTCTACAAAGTTCTCAGGAAAGGGGCACATGGGTGGCTTAGTCAGTTAAGCATATGCCTTCGGCTCAGGTCATGAACTTGGGGTCCTGGGATGGAGCCCCACGTCGGGCTCCTCGCTCAGCAGGGAGTCTGCTGGAGGATTCTCTCTCCCTCCCCCTCTGCCCCTCCTCCTGCTCGTGCACGTGCTCTCTCTCTCTCTCAAATAAAGAAATAAAATCTAAAAAAAAAAAGTTCTCAGGATAGTATTCTAGAAAGGCAGTCTTCCAATGTCCAGCAGAGTGGAAATTGAGGATAATGTTTAGTCTTAGGAGCTTTCCCAAGACTTTTGTTACAGCTTTCCCGCCCCCGGCCCCCCAGGACTAGCAACAACAATTGGGAGAAACAAGAGAAAAAATACAATTCGCTTTTCAAAAGTACATCCCAAGCCCACGCACACCGGAATGCTGGCACAGCAATCCTGCCCCACCCCCAACTTGTCCGTGGAGAAAGCACCTATATTCATTTTCCTACAAAGCCAGCATCCTCTTGACGATCCTCCCTGATCTATGAGAACAGGACCACCTCGGCTTGGGGCGCCTTAATCAGCCCTGAGAGTCGAGAACTCCAATTCATTATTCATTCAACAAATATTGATCAAGCATTCACTGTGTGGGAAGCAGGTGTTCTAAAAGTCTAGAAGAGAGCAGGGGCACCTCTGTGGCTCAGTCAGCAGAGCACTGACTCTTGACATCTGTTCAGGTCTTAGGCTCCTGAGATCAAGCCCTGAGTCAGGCTCTTTGCTCAGCAGGGAGTCGGCATGTCCCTCCCCATCACGTGCTTGCTTGCAGGGGTGCGCTCTTTCTCTCTAAAATAAATAAGTAAATCTTTTAAATAAATAAATAAATAAATAAATAAAGTCTGGAAAATAGCAATCATTAATATAAGAAAATTCTCTTCCCTCCTGGGTCTTATATTCTGTCGGGAAGGGATAGGCAATTTAAACGTGTAAATATACAGACTATCAGATGCTCGCCCGTGCTTGGGGGAAAACCAAGCAGATCACAAAGGACAGGAACCACCCAGGGGTGGGGAATGTGGATCACGTAGGATGGTCAGGGAAGGGCTCACTGAAGAGGGGACGTCTCAGAGATCCTAAGGAGGTGAAGGAGAAGCCATGCTTCGTAATGGGAGGGAGAGATTTTCAGGCCAAGGCATCAGAAAGGGGGGGAGACCCAGAGGTGGGAGAGGGGTTAGTACATCTGCAGACCAGCAAGGGGCCAAAGAGGCTGGAAGAGCAGGAGCAAAACAGAGCAGGGTGGAAAGAGCTGAGACAGGAAAGGTGGCAGGAGGCCAGCTCATGGGAGATCTTAGAAGCCACTTGAAGGACATTGGCTTTGACTCAGCGTAGGAGCAGAGCCCGGTCGGGAGACAGGGGCCACACCAGTTATTTCCACAGAGCTAATTTAATATAAAGAAATGTTAATTAGAAATAAAGTCATTAACCAGGTCACAGACAGGGTAAGAGAGAGCAAATGCAGGAAGCCGGCTCCACCCCTAGGGCTGGGAGAGTGAAGGATGGATTATTAAAATTCAGAAGCTCAGAGGAGGGTCCCCTGGGGCAGGAGCCCAGACCCTTAAAGAAAGGACGATGGCAGCTGGTTCCGGCTTCCCAGAGAAAGCACAGTGGAGATTGGCTCTTGAGGGTGGGTTCAAGTTGCCAAGTGGATTCAGCCGTGGCTACAGGAAGGAGCTGCCACTGCCAGGCTGAGGCACTCGGGGTGCCACTCGGAGGGCTGCAGCCTGACAGGAAACCCCGCAGAAAACCAAACAGGAAAAAGGGAGTCCCCTCTGGCTCCCTCCAGCGCCCCCTACTGGCCGATCCCAACAGGGAGGCGGCAGACCCAGGAGAAAGGTGGTTTTCAGGGGCCCAGCCCCAGCAACATGAAATCCAGTATGAAAGAATGGGTTTAGAGTCAAGTAGCAATAACGTAATAACCGACACCCTCTGCACAAGACAGGAGGACATCAGGGAATTTTGAGCAAGAGAGTCACATATGCTGACTCACTCTGATGGCTGTGTTCAGAGAAGATGGTGGGAGGGCAAGACCCGCAGAGGTGGGAAGAGGTGGATGGCTTCTGGGTTCTGCTAGTCCCATGGGATTTGCTGATCACTTGCTTGTGGGCCGTGAAAGAAAATGAGGAGTCAAGGTGACTCCCATGTTCTGGCCTGAGTCCTGGAGCTCTGGGAGGGGTGAGTTCCGTTTGACGCCCCCGTGATGCTGTAAGCAGCTGGATAACCAGGTCTGGAGCTCAGGAAGGGGTCTGAGTTAAGACGTAAATTTGAGGGTCACTCACCACATAGATGGATTTTTTTTAAAAAGATTTCTTTATTTAAGAGAGAGTGAGAGAGAGAGAGAGCAGGGGGAGCAGTAGAGGGAGAGGGAGAAGCAGACTCCCCACTGAGCAGAGAGCCGGATGTGGGGCTTGATCCCAGGATCCTGGAACCATGACCTGAGCCGAAGGCAGACACTTAACCAACTGAGCCCCCCAGGTGCCCCCGTAGTTGGATTTTAAAGCCACATGCTTGGATGAGATCGGTAGTGACATGTCACCGTGGCTCACCACACGCAATGGCTGGGAATAAGATTTGGAGTCAGAAGGTCGTAGACTTGAACCCAGCTCTACCGCCACTGGATATTCCCAGGCAGTTTCTCACCACTCCGAGCCCCAATTCCGCATCTGTAAAATGGGGGTGATAATAACCATACTGATGGCGTCTGTGCCACGTGACAGTGGAAGTACATAAAGCCTGTACCCCCGTGCCTGAAGAATGGGGTAGCAGTCAAGTTTACCCCGCTCGGTGAGGAAACTGAGGACGAAGGAAGTCCAAAAGGGGAACTTGAGTGCCTTCTGATGCATGTGGGAACAGAGGTAGAAGAATCCTTCCTCTAACTTGTGAATAACTGGCCAGGGAGTAAGAGGAGGTGCCAGACGACCATCAGACAGAAACAAAAAGCAAAGACAGATTCACAAAAGGATTTGTTAAAAAAAAAAAAAAAAATCCTTTAAAATGCCAAAACTGAGCCGGCAGGGCAACACCAACATGGAAACAGAATCCTTTGCGGCGGGATGAACTCTGGAGGCATCAGCGTGTGCCTGTCGTGAGCTGGGTGAGCCGTCGATGAGTCAGGATGAGCTCTGCATCCCCACGACGCTCAGCCCCCACACACCAGTCACCACCCGCTCCAAGTCCGCCTGGGAACCGAGCCCCATCCTCCCATCAACTGTTCACCTCTCATTGAGCCCGTTCACATGAGGCAAGTGCGCTTCTTTCCAAGAGCTCAAATGCAGGGTTATGTAAGGTTGTCCCGTCGTCCTCGCCCCGGAGCTGAGACCAGCTGCCTGCACCGGGCACTCCCCTCCTAGGGGGTAGGTCAGTTCAGGAAACCAAACGGCAGATCGCAAGGCTTGCAAAATCCGGCGGTGGAGTCAAAGGAGCGGACTCTCCCCAGATGCTGCGGTCCTCGAGTGTAGAAAGCGCCCTGCGCGCTGGACCCCATCGTGTGACATCAGAGCTCCCCTCCCCAGGTCGGTGGGAAGGACCTTTTTCACAGAGCGTCTCCATGGTCCCCCCTCATTTGGTATCAAAAGCTCATCACATGGTCCTGCTTACAGCAGCCTTTTTCCACACAAGTTCCCAACAAGTTGACAGTGTAAAATGCTCTACTGTCCAGGGATTATATTCCAAACAGCTGTTCCTGGATGCAAGGAAGGATCCCTCGGAAACAAGGCTTCTTCTGGTGCCTACGCTCCGTTCGGGCCAATCGTTAGGAGCTGTGCTCCGTCAGCCCTACAGTTCTAACTGCCAGTACTCCAGACGGTGACTGCATTTGCGATGGGGTCTTTCAAGAGAAAACTAGGGGAAAATGAATCCAATAGGACTGATGTCCTTATAAGAAGAGGAGAGTAGGACATAGAAAAGTACAGAAGGGAGATCATGTGAGGACACAGGGAGCAGCCTGGCGTCCACAAACCAAGGAGAGAGGCTTCAGAGGAAACCCACCTGCCCACACCTTGACCTCTGACCTCGAGCCTGCAGACCTGTGAGACGCTAACAGGCTTGTGTGAGCCCCCTCCCCACCCCCACCCCAGTCTGTGGTACTCCTGTGACGGCTGTCCTAGGAAGCTCATACACCCTGAACCAGAGTCTCTGGGAATGAGACCTAGGCATCAGTATGACTGAAGTTTTCCCAGTGTTTTGACTACAGTTGTGTTTTAGAAGTCGTTCTTCTAGATTATAAATGCTCTTCCGTCTGCTAAAGTCAGTGCTGACTCTGAAGATGGCTTCTCTAAGGATCCAGGATGCATGCTACTCGGTGTAAGTCCCTTCCCTTCCCTTCCCTTCCCTTCCCTTCCCTTCCTTTCTTTCCTTTTCTTCCTTCCTCCCTCCCTCCCTTCCTTCCTTGACAACAATAAACAGGACAGGCCAAGGCCCTCACCTCAGCCTCAAGCTCACCAGAACTAGGACCTAGAAAAGGGCTCTAATCTGATGAAAGCTGCCAAGAGAGAGAGAGACCCAGCTGTAAAAGCTAGCCTGCAATGCCGTCCTTCTTTCCTTCCTTCCTTCCTTCTTTCCTCCTTCCTTCCTTCCTTCCTTCCTTCCTTCCTTCCTTCCTTCCCTTCTTCCTTCCTTCCTTGACAACGATAAGCAAGACAGGCCACAGCCTTCACCTCAGCCTCAAGCTCACCAGAATAAGGACCTAGAAAAGGGCTCTAATTTTCAGAAGGCCTCCAAGGGAGAGAGAGACCCAACTGTAAAAGCTAGCCGGGAATGCCGTCCTTCTTCCCTTCCTTCCCTTCCTTCTCCTCCCTCCCTTCCCTTCCCTCCCTTCCCTCCCTTCCCTCACTCCCTTCCCTTTCCTTCCTTCCTTCCTTCCTTCCTTCCTTCCTTCCTTCCTTCCTTCCTTCCTTTCCTTCCTTGACAACAGTAAACAGGACAGGCCACAGCATCACCTCAGCCTCAAGGTCACCAGAAAGGAAGTTAAGTCCCATCTAATAGCCTTCTATTAAAATCTGAACCACTGAGCGGCCCTTAAGAAAACCTCTAATAGGGGCGCCTGGGTGGCTCAGTCGTTAAGCGTCTGCCTTTGGCTCAGGGTGTGATCCCGGTGTTCTGGGATCGAGCCCCGCATTGGGCTCCTCCTCTGGGAGCCTGTTTCTTCCTCTCCCACTCCTGCTTGTGTTCCCTCTCTCGCTGGCTGTCTCTCTCTGTCAAATAAATAAATAAAATCTTTTTAAAAAAAGAAAAGAAAAAGAAAACCTGTAATAAAGCCAAGGACCTAGAAAAGGGCTCTAATCTGACGAAAGCCGCCAAGGGAGAGAGAGACCCAGCTGTAAAAGCTAGCCCGCAACGCCGAGGCGACTCCTTCCCTCTCTGGAGCGGGCCTCTGTCAGACAGAATATCCTTTTTTTTTTTTTTTTTTTTTTAAACTCGTGCCTCTTCAGCTTTCTAAGCAGCCCGTTATCCGCAGCCGCATCTTCCCAGGAGCGGCCAAACGAGCATGACAAGTGCAGGAGGAAACAGAGCTGCCCCAAGAGAATCTGCGGGAAAGGCCAGGCCTCCTTTTCCTGCGAATGGTGGGTTCAAAAGAAGCCACCAGCAGTGACCTGGTCCCTGCAGGTCTTTAAATAATGACAGCAAGGTGGCCTGGCGAGCTTGCAAGCCTCGTCTCTTTCCGCGGGCCTCTGTTTCCCCACCTGGGCCACAGACACGGGAAGTGTGGACATCCGAACACCCCTCGGGGGCAGGTGAACTGTTGAGGGTCGAATCGTCCTCCCCATCAGCCTCCAAACCCCTCCACATATGTTCCCCCGCCTTTGCCATCCCCTCCCCCCCTTTTCTTTTTATTCATCCCTGAAAGCTTCTATTATCAATCACTGCATGGGGTAAATTTTTAAATCAGCAGTCAGAGTTTTTAAGCTGCGTGACTTCTATTGCAAGCGAAGGAGGCAGGTGACCAACACCGACACGGTCTCAAAAATCCACTCGGTGGCACACGTCCTCGTCTTCATTCACTCATTCTCATGGCGTGTATCCAGGTGGGGGGTTTTAACGAAGGCTTTTCGGATGAGTCTGTGTTTCCCAGAGAGTCCAGGGGAAGAGGGAAGTAGAGACACTGAGCCAGAAGAGAGAAAGGAAGGAGAGAGGGCTTGCAGAGTGTTTCTTCGTGGGCATTCGGTCACACTCACCAGATCCGGCTCTGCTAGAAAGGGACACGTGTTCCGATGGGGTGTCTGAGGCTCTCTCCACCCCTCCAGCTTCCCTTTCCCAATCATGCCTGTGTCCCTAAACAATGCCTTCCACACACTGGCCAGGCCATCCCTATACAAAAGGCTCTGACCCACATTCCTGCAGCTCCGGAGTGCTCTTGGCAATGCCCGTCTGTCCTCCGTGGACGCACCATTTTGGCCCCCTCTCCCCTGCCTCCTGGTGTTTCTTCCCACTTGGCCATTTGACCAAACATTCCTGCACATTGTGCCTTTGGTATTTGATCCCATCTTTACACCCAGACACTGCCTTTTATAGGACACCTACAGGTGAAGTAAGACCTCGCCGTCCCTTGGAGATACGGGCAATGGCTAACCCCCCAATTCCAGCCTACCGAATGTCCAAAGTCTTTCCTGCAGTTTCAGCCTCTGCTTCTGGTCCCCACACCTTTACAGACTATGTCTGGGCTGCATCCCACCGTGGCCCCTCACCCTGTGGCCAACATCCCTCCTACAAAATCATTAATAAGGACTACAGGCCAGGGAGCAAGAGGAAAGATTTACCTCAGGCACAAATTAAGAATCCATGATATGTATTCTCAAGTTCCTCTTGGCAACCGCACAACCTGGGGGAGGGGGGATCCTCTTTTCCTGTCCTCCTCAGATCCAGCACCCAGCCTCTGTGCCCCTCTAGAATTTTGCCCACAAAGTCTAATCTTCCTCCTTCCATTATGTAAAGAAGTTCAGCAAACACAGACACACGCGCCCAGCACAAAGGTCTCCTCTTTCCGCGCGCCCACAGCCTTCCTCTGAGGAATGGGCTCACCTCCGGGACCTCCTCATTCAAAGGTCACCAGGGGCTAGTGGGGTCCTGCCTGCATCCCCTCCTCTGATGTGAGGAGCAGCACTGGAGTCAAACGAGAGTTGGCCAGTGGCCTCTGACAAGACGGGGCAGGAAAACTGCCTAGAGGGGACCTCCACACTGTGTAGAAACCAATCGTGCCCCAGGGATCTCCTCTCAGGAGGCTGGGTTAGGAGTCACCTGGAAGCAAAAATCATGAGGTGCGAAGAAAGAGGCAAGAAGGGTTGAGGTAGGCAGGATCAGGTGAAGCAGGGAAGGGGAGGGAGCTGCCCCACTTGTCCAGTCAAGGCCCTTTGGAATGAAAGCAGGCGCCATTTTCCCTACCTGGCCTCAGTTACCCACTGCAAACGCGGTGTCCCCGGCTTGCTTACTTCCCTGTGCGTGCATGCGATGAATCCCCATCGGCTCAGGGACTGGGAGGCCTTCTCAGCTCCTTACTTCCTAAAACAGTAGCTTCACAGTCTCTGTTCTGTGCAAACGCCGCATGGCGATCTCAGAGCACCACTAGGCCCCCCAGCCCTTACCCTGCGGGTCAGGGGTCTTACTCGGATTCGTCTCCTCGTGTTCATAGCTGCTAGCACAGAGCCGACGCTCAAGAGGGATTTCCTTCCAGCTCAGGCCTCTACATCATGCCTTAGCCTGACTTAATTCCTCCTATGTTGCCGGGCAAAAATAAACACGATATGAAAATACAGGCCCACGTGGAAGACCTTCCCCTTTCTTCCTCCAGGTTGACACACAAACTGCAAGGTAGAGTTTGAAATGGAATAACATCTCCTGGGCCCATGGAAAGAGAGCAGAGAAAGACCTTGAGGTCAAACCAAAAACCATGATTTCTTCCCCCCTCCAGACACCTGGGCAGCCTCAGTGGCCACAAATGGCGCAGAGGCAGGACTGTCAGGTTCTCCTGCATTCAGATAAACTGTGGAGCGGTCAAGCTGGAGAGTCTTCACGTTAAGTACAAATGGCCCAGTCCTACTTCTCCCACAGTGATTCTCCACAAGAAAACCTCTGGAGGAGTTGATTCGGTAAGACTCCGAAAGCCAGAGAACAAATCAATTGAGCCCTATGGCGTGAGAAGAAGAATCCGCTACGGTGACCCTTTCTGCTGCATGTGGCCGATACCAGAGCGGGAAAAAAAAGGCCAGCCTTCTGCCTCCTGTCAGAAATGGCTGCATGCACCAAAAGGGCCGATTTCACCCATTTTCTCTGAAGGAGGCCTTTCTTCTCTGTCTTCGTGCTGAAAATTTCTGACTCGGTGCATAACCCATGTCTGAATATAGCTTATGTCGGTTCCCTTTCTGTGGCATTTATAAACATAAGAATCATCTCCCTGGAATCTCCACCTCTGAAACTCAGATTATTACAGTGGGATTGAAGTCTACAGACGCCATACTCTACCCCCATCCTCTCTCTCCCTACGCGCCAGTAACTGGAGCGGTCGAGTGGGTCTCTCTCCAATGAAAGCCAACCGCACCCTCTGAAGGTGTGAGTAGTGGAGGCATGACCTGTCTCCGCAAACCTCCATGTTTCTTCTGAGCCAGCTCACTACCCAGATGGTGTTCACACCAACATGGCCCCATGCGCATGCCCGTGGGCCAGGTGTACACCCACCATCTTCCTCCCACTGGAGAAATTGTATCAGACTGCGAGCACCTAAAAACAGCACCCTTATGGGGGCTCTCTCGGGTACGCATTGTAATTTATCAACAAAGCAAATTATTCAAACCTTTGATATTTCAACTCTTATTAACACATTCCTTCTCGTGTGCAGCGTGGACACCATGGTTGAGAGCACTGGCTTCTCAGACACACTAAGATGCCTACCACTGGAATTACTGACGTCAGACCACTGAGCACAAAGATAACTGCTACTGTTAACTGACCCATGGAAGATTCCAGCACTTTAACAGGAATCAAGTCACCGCTCTCTTTCTTAAAACACACTTACCAAAATTCCATCTTCTCCAATGACAATAACAATTGTCTAATACCCAACAAAGGCTCGGTTATCTGCTAAACAAAAGAAACAATAAAACATGACTTTATCATCATTACAGACAATTATTATTTTCTGTTGTTCTGTATACTTCCAAATTCCCTAAAAAGGAACATCCACCATTTTTTAATAGGCTATTGTTCAAAATGTTACTTAAAAAAGGGATTTTCAACACTAGGAGTGTGCTTTGAGGAGATTCTCCAGGGCACAGGCTGATCCCCATATTGATTTAAGAACTTCCTAGAACAATGAAGAAAGGGGGACATTTTTTTAAATAATATTTATTTTGTTATATTAGTCACCATACAGTACGTCCCCAGTTCTTGATGCAATGTTCCATGATTCATTACTTGCATATAACACCCAGTGCACCATGCAATACGTGCCCTCCTTAATACCCATCACCGGCCTATACCAATCCCCCACCCTCTCCCCTCTGAAGCCCTCAGTTTGTTTCTCAGAGTCCATAGTCTCTCATGCTTCATTCCCCCTTCTGTTTACCCCCCCTTCATTCTTCCCTTCCTTCTCCTACCGATCTTCCTACTTCTTACATTCCATAAATGAGTGAAACCATATGATAATTGTCTTTCTCTGCTTGACTTATTTCACTTAGCATAATCTCCTCCAGTCCCGTCCATGTTGCTGCAAATGTTGTGTAATCGTTCTTCTTAATCCAGTCATCTGTTGAAGGGCATCTTGGCTCCTTCCATGATTTAGCTATTGTGGACAATGCTGCTATGAACATTGGGGTGCATATGGCCCTCCTCTTCACTACGTCTGTATCTTTGGGGTAAATACCCAGTAGTGCAATGGCTGGATCATAGGGTAGCTCAATTTTTAACTTTCTAAGGGACCTCCACACTGTTTTCCAAAGTGGCTGTACCAACTTGCATTCCCACCAACAGTGTAAGACGGATCCCGAAAGGGGGACATTTTTTAAAACTACCTCCAAAGGGAGCGTGGGGGGAAGGTAGAGGCTATCGCATTTTTACTAAAAGATTTCTTGACTGCCTCCCATTTTGATAGATTTTATAATAACACTCTACCTTCTCAACAAACAATTAAAAGACAACTCTTTCCAAGTGTCTATGACCCATGACCTCTAGGATCTATTACATCAAATGCATGTTTTCTAAGTCACCTGCCAGCTAAGCTTCTACGAGTGACAGACATTGGCCTCTGGAAGAAGTATGTCCTAGAACTGGAAATGAAAACAGATCAAAGGTGCATACACCGCTAACCAACACCAAATCTTTGGTCACTGAGAACATAAGGGCTTGGGCTATTTCCTTCCAATCATCTGAGCTGTTGAACCGAGATCTGGGATTACGACACTGAAAATCCAGAGGACCACTGAACAGCTTTTGTGTCTGGTTCTCTGTTTCCGTAGCCAGAAGGTGGGAGCTTTGAGCTGGGGTGGTGGCCAGGATAGAGGGGCGGCGTACCAGGGAAGTGGGGGGACAGTTACACCGGGAGAGGGGAGGTAGTCACTGCAGGAAGAAGGACAAGACTCAAGAGGAAAAACATTAAAGGGAGGTGGATAGAAGGAGGGCTAGCGTTCCTCACTGCCGGTGCCGGGGAGATGACGGAGGTTTGCTTTTCCAGCTCATCAGGAGCACAAGCAATAACTCACGGAAGCCAAAGGACCAGGGGAGACCCCCTGGGTGACCCAGACTTTGCAATGAAAACATACCAGGGAAGCAGAGTGTGCAGACATTTGCGCCACAAAGCTGGGGGAAACCTCCACACCACTTCCCAGTCTTCGTCCTGTCAAATGACAAATGCCTCTTTTATGTAAGGATCAAACAGTGTCAGAGGCAGGAACATAAGCAAAAACTCCAGTGACATTGATTTTGCATGTTAGTGGGGCTGCTTCTAAAGAGGAACTCCCATGGCAGCCAGAGAGTTTCTTCGCCTGAACACTGCGATCCTGCAGCTGCCTTAGCCTCAAATCGGCCAAGGGGCACAAATTCATCCAGCCGCTCTGACAGCATCACGTTGACACTTCAATTACCTGATAACTGCTGCAGTGTGTTTCTAGCTGAGCAGAAAAACTCCAAAAGAGCTTAACCTTTTTCCCTCTCGGGCTCCTGCTAACCTTCTAGGTCCTTCTGCTCTTTCTCGCCTAAGTCTCCACGGTGAGGTTGTTATCAGCACCTGGAAGGAATATCAACAAAGAGTCCCTGGACCTGAATTCGAATCCTGCCCCTGCTGTTCGCCAGCGGCGTGACCTCGGGCAGGTTACCTGCGTTCTGTCAACTTCAGTCTCCTTGCCTGTAAAATAGCAGTTGCTGCAGGAAATCTAATAACACCGTGACCGTTTGGAGCCCATACGGGCTGTGATGGTTGTTGTGATGCCAATAGCGGTAAGCAAGTAAGGACCCCGCTTACTCTAAAAACTAACATGAAACGTACATTTCTTCTCGTGGAAATGCTCTTGAAAACCCTTGAGCACGTTACAAGCAGCCCGTCTATCTTTAGTTTTATACAAAAATATTCTGCTCCAATTATACAGAAAGCTTCTTGACAGAAAATTAGTGTTTAATTTGATAACATCATCCTTCCAATGTGGGGGGGGACCCCACAAATTTTGTGTATCTGAGAAATAATTCTAAGTGATTAATATGATGATAATTATTAGTTAATAATGAAGAGAAGTATGCTATGGTCAACACCCCATATTTACTTACAAAGGGTTTTCGGGTTTTTTTTTTTTTTTTTCAGTCTAAAGATGGCACAGAGAATATTGTAGATGTCTCTTTGGGCTTCATTCTATCATTGCTCGAGGCTATTGCTGTGTATGGATTTCATTCCTGGGTTTACTTCTTGGTCCAAGATGTCTCTAAAGCTCCAGTCATTATAATCACAATCCAGGTAGAAGAAAGGTATGCATGGGTATTTGGGGAGCAAAATGGGTGCACCGTGTCAAAGAATGCTATTTTCCTCTCAATATCAATTTTTTCCCTTTTTAATAACAGAACCTCAATTTTTATCCCCTTTTATTGCCATCCATAATAAATACTATATTTCTCAGCTCCCCTTGCAGCTAAGTGTGAACATATGACTAGGTTTCAGATAATGAAATATAAGCAGAAATATTACATAGAATTTTGGGGAAGTTCCTCCTCTTTAAAAGGAACACAGATATGATGGCTGGAGCCCTGGCAACCATCTTGGATCATAAAATCCATAAAGACAAAAGCTGCATCCTAAGAATGGCAGACGAATGAACTATAAGGAAACTTTGTATTTGAAAACCTCAGAGAGGATCCAGACCAGGCCTGGACTGCCAACTCTGAACATCTTTTATGTGAAAGAGAAACTAACTTTTATCTTTTTATGCCACTGTTACATTTCTGGCCCCTGTAAAACTGAATCTAGTTCTAAGCAGTACAGGACTGAAGTATTGAATCTCTTTCCTCCCGCTTCCTATTTATCCATTACCAGCAGCATTATTCTCCACCAACAAGGCCATTACTGAATCTTTTTTGCTATCCTAACCTTTCTCATAGGGAGGAGCAAATAAAGGACACAAAGCTCGTAACTTTTAGTTTTGCAAACTATGAAAATTTTATCACAAAAGGAAATAAAACATGAACCATCAGCGACTCCCCGTACAGCTATTGCGAAATAAAAAAGTTAAGAGAATTCATACCTCCAAAATCCCAGAAGCACTTCTGTCACCATTCAACATCTATGGCCACGTTCTTACCTTGTACTTGATAAGGGAGCATATCTTTAGGTAAACGGTGCCTCATTAACTTATATACCTAAAAAGGATAAAGTCAGCAGGAAAGAAATAGTTATTGTTCTCTATCAAAGAGGCAGATCACGAGCTCTTTGCCATTTGACCTGAAATCCAGCTAAATACCCCATTTTCATTCTTACAAATCCCTATAAAAAAAAGTTCAAGCCACGTACGTTATCAAACCAACTTTACAAATAAGCTGTTGCCGACATACCCGTGAATCCTAAAAATATTTTCCTGCCCAACAGTTGTTTTCTCTAAGTTTCTGTTGGAGTTGCGCCTCTTCAGACAGCCTCAATTCTTATTTTATCTTATTTATACTTAAATGAGTTCAGTGTACCCACAAGTATAAGATAAAGTGTTTTATAAATTGACACCAGAGAGAGATCAAGATCGGGAAGTTTTATGAAGGTGGTGTGTGGGTAGCTTCTCTGAATCTTTCTGCGAGGTGGTATCTGGACTCCGCTAATGACTACCGATCCTATGACAGAGAAGAAAGATGGGTAGACAGAGCTTCCTTTAAAGATCTGGATTCTTGTCCCAACTCCCATGTCCAACATGTAGTATACACTTGGACTAGCATCTTAATCTCTCCAGCATCTTTTCGGTTAAATGAGAATAATACCAACTTGAAATAATCTTGGTGAGGTTTAACACGATATGAAGGCAGTTTATAATGGTAAAGACTTGCATAAAAGTATTGTCTACATGTTTGTATGAAATAGTAGTGTTTAAGTTCTAAGTAGTAGAAACTAAACTGTGTACCTTAAGCACTTGTGTGTATATATGTATGTGCCTAATGTATACAGAACATTTCAGAAGAAAAGAAAACAAACCATTAAATAAAATGGTTACCCTGGGGGGTAGGGTATATTTTGTTTCTTTTAAACTTTCGGGGTTAGCCGTATGTTACAAAATTAAGAAAAAATATGGACTATGACTGAAGTCCTTTTCATGATGAAACCGGAGGAAGCCAAAGCTAAGGGATTTGAAAGAAACAGGATATTCTTTTAGCAATAATAATGAGTCCCCCAAATCTACAGTCTTAAAAGCCCTTACCCTGGTGACCCACAAATTGTGTCCTCCAGATGGATACCAATGCCAGGCTGGCCCTAGCAATTATGCACCAAGATTTAGAAAAACGAAATACTTAAGAGTTGTTTGAAGAAGCCCCCCAAAAAGTCAATACACAGGTGCTTCTGACATTAGAAGCCAGCACTAAACTCACACCACAGCACCTGTATTTCCAAGGAGGACCTTTCTATTCAAGGAACACCCCTATCCCCACAGTCCGTCAGGCAAAAAGTGTACGGCTTCCACAATTATTTTGTTGTCCATCATTTCCCTTCTTCTTCTTCACCATCTGTTTTATAAATATTCCAACACTCACACCTAAAACCCCAAAGAAGATTTGGAGGTGATACGCTGAGCAGGAATTAGGCCCCAGAACATTAGCCATCAAGATCCTCCTCGCTCCCCCGTTCTGCCACAAATTAAAGCAGAAATTATTTGTCTTTGTGCAAATCCCACTCTCTTTACTTGAGTCTCCAAATACCTGCCATGATTGCCTTGTCTCTAGCCTACCTGAGTCATTTGGTCTAAATTCTCGAGGCAGGCACACAGAGAGTCCGGACCTCCATCCCAACAATGACAACGGCCTCAATCCACACATTCGGCTCCTGAGAATGCCATCTGGGAGGTGAGTCAGCAGGGAACAGACCAGGTAAAAAGGACACCAGAATGGGGGGCATTATGAAAAATAAGATGGTGGTTCCTCAAAAAATTAAAGACGGACTTACCATGGGATCTAGCACTTTTCACAAAAGAAGCAACTCAAGTGCCCGTTGACAGATGAACGGATAAACAAAATGTGGTATATACATTATTACTCAATATATACAATATTGCTCGACCTTAAAAAGCACGGAAGTTCTGTCACATGCTACAATATGGATGAACCTTCAGGATGTTATGTTCTGTGAAATAAGCCAGTCACAAGAGGACAAATACTATATAAGTCCACTTATATGAGGTCATTAGAGCAGTAAAATTCATAGAGACAGAAAGTAGAATGGGGCTTCCCAGGGGCTGGAGGGAGGGAGGAGGGCGTGTCATTGTTTAACGGGTACAGAGTTTCAATTTGCGAGATGAGAAGAGTTCTGGAGATTAGTTGTACACCTCTCTGCTTAAGACGGTAAATTTTATATTGTATATATTTGACCACAATGTTTTAAAAAGGGGTGACAAAATTGCGTCCTCCCTTGGAGCCAAGAGCACCACACATCCGGCCCACAAGGACCCCCAACGTCCAACCTTAGAAGGCCAGCCCAGGTGGCATTAAAATCCTGTCGTGAGCAAATCCCTTCCAGCTAAGGGGAAACTTCCCATCTCTGACCTGCTATAGCCACGTAATCAAGACTAAATCTCAGTCCCAAACTTGCAGAAGAATAGTTTTAGATGTAATGGGGTTTCCCACATAGGTAGAAATTCAGGAAGCTTTCAGCTGCAGTAATATTGTTTCTTGATCTGAGTGGTGGTTACATGAGTATGTTTACTTTGTGAGAATTCCTCAAGCTGTACAATTAGGATTTGTGCACTTTTCTGTATGTAAATGAGGCTTTGATATATTTTTTTAAGTTATTAAGAAAATTTTCCAGACTACTTTGTTCTTGCTTGCTTCATGGTTACAATCTTTGGCCTCTTCCAAGATAATGAGTTCCCGAAAGCCTCAAAGAGCCTGGCAAGAGTGCTAGGCTTTTATTATGAGCTTCAGATGTGCCTGGTGACTTCCCTGAAATGCGGAGATCCAGGGGTTCTCAGATTGAAGAGGGCAGTGGGATCGTTTTCCAAAATCCTTCAGCAGCAGCAAAACAGAAGCTTCCTGACCTCAAAGCTGCAGCCATGACAATCAGCCCAACTTTCTAGAGCAAACTCAGCTGTGCTCATGATAACCCACTCTCTGCAAAGGTAACAATTTTGATTTTAAAAAGAGATAGATAGATGATAGATAGATAGATAGATAGATAGATAGATATTGGATAGATAGATAATAGATGATAGATAATTGATAGAGATAAATATATAAAGATGTATATTTTTAAAATATATGTGTATGTGTTCATATACACACGTATATACATGCGTGTATATATATGTACACACACACGCCAAAAGCACAGTGTCAATAGAGCCCAAATCCAGCCTTCCCATAAGAACGAACATGATGGGGTGATATTAGTGCTTATATTGAAAAGTAGTTAATCCAAAATAGATTTGCAAGTGGCAAACTCTGTTGACAACGTCTGCGATGGCTGATTCTTAAGGAAAGTCAAAATTTGAGCCAGAGCTCCTCGGTCTTGAAAATGCTGATGACTCTTATGACCCCGAGAAGCAGAAGGGTTGGCCCTGCAGCAGAAGGGCTAGAAACAAAGCACCTCCACGGGGGTGAGATAGAGTCCCCAAAACCACCGGTAGGGGGTGCTCAGTTTGAAGCCTTCACGCTGAAGAAGACCTTTGAACTCGTAGACACTAAGGCCTCATGAGATGAGAATGGGCGCCATTTTAGCTGTTTCCCCACGTGCCAGAGAAGCGCCCCACCTGGCAGAGCCGGGCTAGCGGTATGTACGGTGCAGCGCTGGCTCCCAGAGGAGCGGGAAGGCCCCCGTGCTCGCCCGTCGGCCCTCTGTACCAGGTGGGGAGGGCAGCACGGACCCCCTGGGGGAAGCAGCAGGAGGGTTGGGTGCCAGGGAGTTAACTGAGGTCTGACCCAAACACCACGCCTGTGGGCGGACTCGTAACGGAAACAGATCTGGAGGTTCTAGTCGGGACATGGGGGCTTCTAGTCGGGACATGGGGGAGCCCTCCCACTCCCGCCACTCCTGAGGGAAAGTGTCCATTCGGTGGGTAGGCCAGTTTCAGATGGAAGGTGCCCCTAGCGGCCCTTACTCCTCATTTTTCTCTCTCTTTCCGCTTTTCTCTGGTCTGACGAATCAAACGGAATCCCAGAGGGGAAAAAGCGCGGGAGGAGGGAAGAGTCCTCCCTCTCCAGGCCGATTTATGGCGTTCTGGACGCAGCTTGCGTCTGTCAGGCCAAAATGGCGAGGGTGGGCTCCTCGAGTAGAATTACGGCTTCCTATAATGGGGAAAGTTAAATAGACAAGCTCGCCTACCCCGAGGAGCACGAAGCAGAGGTCAGTGCTGCTGGCTTTGAACATGAATGGCCCCTTCCCCTCCGTCCCCTTTCACATGTGGCCCGGCAACAGTAGCAGACAGATGCCACACAAAGACAGACACACCTGATTAACCATGAATACAACAGCTGTCGCTTCCCCACCGCCGCCACTACCCACAGCCTGGCTCTTTCCGCTCACGGTTTTCCCTTCCTTTCAGCGAGCACGAGGAAATTAAACCCACCATTAAAACCCAAGTTAGTGGGAGGGTGTCAGCAGCCAGGCCTTTGTCTCTCTGCTCACAGCCTTGTAATAGGTACCTTCTGATTTGTCCTTTCATCTGAAGAAGAGTTGTGGCCTACTGCTGAGCGCCCAGTCAACTCAAAACCTGAGACCCCGAGAAAGGCCAGCGGTGGGTGGGGCAAGATGGAGCTGACTCAAACGGGGAGGGAGAAAGTAGACAGAGCAGCACGTTTTGTGTGCACCTGAGAGTTTCTCTCTTCTCCCCCGCCTCCTGTTTATTCTCTCGCCTCCAGCCAACCAGCGTTCCCTGCCGCTCAAAACACCCACCCTTAACAACAATTTGGCAGTGCTGAATTTACCGATGGGAAGTGGAGCTCAATGCAGCATTGTCTTTCCTTGAGAACTCACTTATTTTGCCCGGCATTTTGAGCTAGGCTTCACAAAGAAGAAGGAGGGCAGGTGTTGTTTTTTGCATTTTGTTTTCCTCTCTTAGGTAGCCAAATTCTTGAGTTCAATTTAACTTCCAAGACCTTGAGAATCAAGTATGGGAGGAAATCTAAGTGTTGAAATGCAAATAACTTCTAACGACATAAATAAAGCCTAATGTGATGGGGCCGAGCTTCCAGAAACCTACAGAACGGTAATTAGAGCCCTAAGTGTGAACTCTGATTTTTCTTCAGGGGTTTTCTTTTGTTTTTTTTTTCTTTGGTCAATTTGAGTTAATCATTTGACCTCTGTAAGCCTGCATTTCTAGTTCTTAAAATGGCTTCTTGATTGTCAAAAAGTCTCTTAAGCAGTTACCAAGAGAGGCTAATAAAAATGACCAGAAATCACTCAGCAAACACAAAGCCTTATAACATAATAAGGGGTTGATAACTGGGCAATTTAACTCAATCTTACAAAAATTCAACAAATACCCCTTACTTCCTCATGCGTGGAAAAGTAATGGAACAATTCAAGCCTGTCATCTGAAGGCTGTTTCTAATGAGGCCCCAGCTCCACTGTGTACTTCCGACTTCTACTAAGAACTTACGGAGATGTCTCCATCAAGATAATTAGAAAGAATTCTAACTGAAATGCCCAGAAGATTCTGTTTCAGACAACATAGTAGAAGTCTCAAGAGCCATGATTATGTAGGACACTGGGATCTGTTCTAGAACACAAAGGTAGCTTGCCGTGGTTGGTAATTTTAGACTCATCTTTCATCCAGTTGATCGATAGCCATGTCCACTATCACATCAACCGAGGGGTCCCACCTCAGAGCAATTTGAAAAGACCTCCCTCACTTTGCCATTGAAAACCTTCTCCACAACTCTTATAGTATCCAAATATCTCTTTTTCTTGCTTCACAGCACCCACAGTGTAAGCAGAGTAAGCCTGTCTGTTTTCAGTTCTTAACTTTTCACACATGGCAAACGAGTAGAACTTTTGAACACTGAGATCATCTGGCTGATGAGCGAGCTGTTTCTCGTTTCTGGCAACAAATACTCTGGCTTATCTTGACGGGAAGAAGAGGGATGAAAATATACTCTGGTTGGATATCGTTGATAACATTTGTCATCTTTGCAGCTTAAAAAAAATAGCTTAGAAAAAGTCTCCCTTGGTGTTGCAGAAAATGGCAAAGAATTGATACCAGTGTTGAGATGCCAACTGAATTGAACTCAGACTACTGTGGTCCTTCCCATAGCAAATACAATATAACATCATGAAGTGGGATGAGGATCACGTCAAGGCTAAGGATCTTTGGATCCTGGATCTAGAGACCCGTTGGTGGACATAGTACCTTCAAAGGCTCCCTTTGTGTGTCTGAACCTCTCCCCATCTATATCCATCTGCTAGGACTGTGATAACGAAGCAGCATGGTCTGGGGGGCTTACATAACAGAAATGTATTGTCTCACAGTTCTGGAGGCTAAAAGTCTAAGGTCAAGGTGTTGGCAGGGCTGGTTTCTCCTAAGGACTCTCTTGGCTTGTAAATGCCCATCTTCTCCCTGGGTTTTCACGTGGTCTTCCCTCTGTGTGTGTCTGTGTCTTAATCTCCTCTTATAAGGACACTAGTCATATTGAATTAGGGCCAACCTTACTGACCTCATTTTAACTTAATTCTTTAAAGACCCTCACTCTAAATACAGTCACATTCTGAGGTACTGAGGATAGGACTTCAACATATGAATTTTGGGGGAATGGGCTTCAGACTGTAATACCCTCTGAGGGACTCATTCGATTGAATTAGCTTAGATCTATCTCCATTCTGACACACTTTGAGGCTATGGCCTGGATTCATAACCAAGGTGAGTGGAAGGCTCATTTGGCATCCATCTTGCCATGATTCACTCACCATAAAACATGAAGGAAACAAAATGGATGGTCACATCATTTGAAAGTGGGAAGTCAATCTCATGGATTCCAGGAGCCTTGAGAATCATGATGTCACCTCTGAAAAGAATCAGACCGGTAAACAAGATCACTTCTGCTTTAAGTGAAGAGTGTTTTATGAGCATTTGCTCACCCTCATTGACCATGCCCATTCACCAAACTCCTCATAAAACGGTTTTTTTCCCTCTCTAACATTGAGAAAAGGCAAAAAGCAAATGAATGAATCATCAAACAGGCAGAGCACTCTTCCTATGACTCTTTTACCTGAGCAAAAATGTGACTTCCTGAAAGAGTAAAGAGAGAGAAAGTGTCAGGCATGACTAACGGAGGTGACAAGCTGACGCAAAGAAGTTCAGGACAGCATGAGCATTAGAAACAGGCAAGGTTACGTATGAAAACGAAGGTGGATGAGCCCACTCCCTCAGGGAAATAAGGTTTGGGGGGAAATTGTGAATAAAAGGCTTCCAAAAAAAGACATGTGTGTGTAATTTGCTTAATAGTTCCACCAACGTGCAGCAGTGGGTTGGGTATGATGGTTCCAAACACCGTGTGACACATGTTTACAAAGGAACTGGGTGACTCTACTTTAAATGACAACTTCTTATTCATCACCCCTCCGGACGGCCTGTTTGCAGCACTGCTAATCACCAAGGTTCTTCTGGAAGTAGCACCGTTTAGTCATGAGCCATGTGCTGGCAGTGTCTGGGGACTGACAAGAGGGCCAGCAGCTCATGACTTCGGGGACCCACGGAGGGGAAGTAGCTCCGCGTGATGGCGTATGTTAAGGGTTGACTTATGTCTCCCAAAAAGATGTGTTGAAATTCTAGCCCCCAACACCTCAGAATGGGGCCTTATTTGGAAATAACGTCCTTGCAGATATAATTAGTTAAGATGAGGTCATACTGCTGGAGGGTGGGCCCTCAATCCAACATGACTAGTGTCTTTATAAGAAGAGGAAAATTTGGATACGAATAAAGATGCAGGACGAACTTCATGGAATGACAGAAACAGAGATCGTATGACAATCTCTACAAGCCAAGGAGCTCCAAAGGTGGTCAGCAAATAGCAGAAGCTAAGAAAGGCAAGGAAGGATTCTCTCCTGCAGGTTTCAGAAGGAACATAGCGCTGCTGACAACTTGATTTCAGATCTCTAGTCTCTGGAACGATGAGAATAAATTCCTGTTGTTTAAGGCATCCAGTCTGTGGTACTTTGTTATATGGCAGCCCCAGGAAGCTCACATAACACGTCATGCATTGTGGTGAACCCAGCAAGCTTCATGCCTGGTGTTCTGCTGTTCCATGACTTCTAAACCAACATACCCTTCTGGGGGCCCCTGGGTGGCTCAGTCAGTTAAGTGTCCACCTTTGCTTCAGGTCATGATCCCAGGGTCCTGGGATCCAGCCCCATGTCGGGTTCCCTGCTCAGCAGGGAGTCTCCTTCTCCCTCTGACTCTGCCCCTGCCCCCGCCCCTGCTGGTGCTCTCTCTCACTCTCTCTCAAATAAATAAATAAAATCGTCTTAAAAATAAAAAGTAAAAATAAATAAACAATATACTCTTCCACAGGTCCCTACTTTCAGGGATTTGACTTTTATCAAATTCTGAAAAAAAATACACGACCTTTATTGACCCTCCAGCCTCTCATCCCAACATGTTGAGCAAAGACGTGGCAGATCAGAGCTTGAGACTGACCATCTACCTGCTTTTAGGGGTGACTTCCTTATCATTTTACCTTTTCCCTGACCAGCATGAGCGGGGGTGAGTCTCTAGGTCTCTGTCTCTTCATTAAAGATGAAGGGCTTAAATTACAGTAATTTCTAGCCTGAAACACTGGAGACCATAACTCTTCTTTTTCTTCACTGGTGTTTTAGACACCAAGATGATGAGTAAGAACGGGAGCAAAGCTGTAGTACGTTTTCTTCTCCCTTGTGCTAGTCCTAAGATCTTCTTACAAAAACTAAATGGAAAATGTTTGTTGAATAAAGTGTTTAGCAAGTAGCAAGAGGAAAGAGAAAGGTTATCAATTTAAAGGAAACACTTAAACCATAGTCAGAGCAATCAACTAATTAATCGACCAATATTTACTGATGCCTACGGAGAGGCTGAATATACAAATGGGCAACAACCAGGTCACATAAAAAATAGACTTTTGACCTACAAGCTGCAGCAACCAGCCCAGGAATCCAACCCATTATCTACAGCAACCAGCCAGAAAGCCAAACTGCTGTAAGTCAGACTTGTAGGAAGTCAGATTACTATCCCCGGCAACAATCCAGGAAACCAAACAATAACTCCCATAACAATTGGCCCAAAATGTCCAGGACTTCATTAATAACTGAAAGCTTGGCTAATTTTTGTCCCCGCTGCCAACTCTTACCAACCAGAGAAAGTCAAGTATGCACCCCTAACCAATCCCATGGGATGGCTTGCTTCTAGTTAGCCCACCACCAGCTGCCCCATATCAACAGTCTCCAGTCAAGGCAAAGCGGGAGCCTTCCCCCTTTTCCACTATGAATCTTTCCCACTCCTCTTGCTGCCTTTGAGTTTTTGCTAAACACAGGTTATGGTAGCTGACTCCCTTGCTGTATAAACTTTTCTTGTTCTTATTTTGCTGGTCTTCATTTATTTCCACACCACCAAATGCAAGTAAATTCTATGCTAGACTCTTGGAGGGTAGGGAAAAATACAAGGAGCTATAAGACATAGTCCTTACACTTAATAAACTTAAAATCTGTGGGATTTGAGAGAAAATGCCCGAAGATCAGAAACAACTACCACAACAAATAAGCAAGTGATAAAACCAGCCAGAAATAAAAAGTCTCAAATGCAGTTCTAGGCAGTGGATCTAGAAGTTTGCAGGCAAGAGATTACTTTTGGCTGGGGAGCTCAGATAGGAGCTGGAGTTCAAAACACAGAAGAAAATAATTCTAGTAATTATCGAGATCGCCCTGTTCACCCGGTTATTTAAACTTAAAAGTTGGTGGGAACCAAAAGGAGCCCTGGCAGAAAACCTGTTTGTTCCATGACTACTTTGACTGTCACTGAAAATGGAGTGATTTCTTGGGAAGGTCCCTCCTTTCTCTTCATAAGCCCCAAGTGAGTCAGAACGTTCCCTGAGTCACTCAGACTCTAGACAAGACACCCTTGCCCAATTAGCCTCTCAGTCAAGTTCATCTGAGTTCCCATTCCCAACCCTTTCCCCTGAATCCTTGCTACCCACCAAGAGCAGATCTTTATCCACACCAGGCCATTGTTGGAGGCCACGCAGGGAGCCCTCCCAGGAGCTAGGGTTTTGGGAACCCAATAAATCGTACCCACTTTCTTGCCCAATTTCTAAACCAGTTAAGAGGCTTAAGAATTAGACATAGAGGCAAAAATATCACCGTTTGTTAGATGAACAAAGTCTTGGCTGGAGACTATGACTTCAGGTCTTTGGGCTTGTTAATATGATACCACTGAAGTCACCTAGTGGCTGCCTAGCAGCGCTAGAAGATAGGAAACTTTGCCATGTGGGTCACTGCCCCTTAAAACATCAGGCTTGAAGAAGCAGAGAATGTTCACTTTCTCCAGGCAGTTCCCAGAGAGCGAAGAGAAGGTGAGGCATGCAAGCTCAGTGACCTCATCCAGACTGACCACCCCCATCTTCCTCCAATGCAGTGAAGGAGAGGGTGGGGAGAGCCCAGGGGATTTACTCAATGGAAGCATGTGCCCCTAGAAACAATAGGAGTGAGAATACATGTTCCCATGTAATATCCACAACAGGCCGGGTTTAGTCTCCACAGGGTTGAGGTCTGTAACACACACACAGGCACACGCACACGCACACACGCACTCACACATAGCTGACAATGCTCTCTAGTTCTAGGATTTATGACAACTTTTAAGTCTGAGGGAAACAAATGTGCTCATGGAGAAATCTCCCAAGTGAGGGATTGCCCTCAGCATGGACTAGTGTTAGAGGTGTAGACCTCGAAGTCAAGCATCCTGAATTCCTGTCCTAGTACTGGCATTAAGTGGCTCAATAGTTCTTCAAGGTCACTTCCCCTCCAGGTGCTCTGTGCCCAGCTATGCACTGGGAGTCAGCACCTATCCTGCCACATGTATAAAATGGGAGAGAAAATGGGGGAAAGGGTCACCATATAACTCAACTCCACTTCACAGAGGCACCAAGGTGGTCCCATAGTAAGAGAAATAAGTAACGTCTTTCTTGGAAAATGGGATAGATGTGGAGCGGCCTTCTGTCACCACACAGAGCTTTGTCAGCACGAGGGAGTATATCCAAGAGAAGATCCCTGAGAGTGAAGCTGGAGAGCAGAAGGGAAGGGTAAGGAGGGTCCCTAAACCTGTGAGCTCAAGGGCTAGATGTTACTGGATCAATTTGGAGAGCATATATCCAGCTGCTTACAAACTCATTTGTGATTCATTACATTGCTAACTCTGAGAGCTTTTACCCTTAGAGAATCTTTCCCTGAATTATCCCTTAGGAACAAAAAACCAGAACACCTCACTCCAAAAAGTATTTATCGGAGAAAGGTAGGAATTTGAAAGGGCATCCAACATTTCCCCTGCAGCTTCTTGAAGAACAACTATTGTTGGCTTAGTCCTTGGTTATGGCTTTGTTATCATTCTCTTGGCAACAATATGGCCTTAGACCTAGCTTGGGAAATGGTGGGAAGGAAGGGAAGGAGAAATAAACGTTGGATTAAGGAAGAAGAGAAGAAAAGGGGGGGTTCATCCTACAAATAGACTACCAGGGGAAAAATTAAGTGCAAAATTGTTTCAACTCCTGATTGAAATTTCCTAAAGGTACCCCACGACCGCCACCACCCTAAGACCTCAAAGTCAGAGTTTTGTTTATCGGTAGATAGACAGGCTCAATAGGAAATGTAACTTCATTCGGGAGGATGTAGAAGGATCCATTATTTCATCTTGCCAATAAGGCTCTCTTTCCATTTTTCTGCCTGTTATTCTCTCTACTATGTGCTTCCCTTTCACAGGTACTCATTCACCAGGTGCTAGGAGCCAGGTGCTGCGACAGGTGCTGCGCACACTGGGAAATGAGACACCACCCCCTACGCTCAGGGAGATCCTGGTCAAGTGGAAGAGACACTAGAACCATGGTCGGTGGCAATACAACAAGGAGAGAAGTGCTCAAGTACAGATGAAGTCAGTGGAGGAGCCCAGAGAATGGGGCTCTAACCTAGGGAGTGAGGTAAGGGATCACAGGAGGGGTTCTCATTGGGTTCCGCAAGAAACAGACCCAGGCTTCCTGGAGAGGACTTGCTTACAAGGGAGAGAGAGAAGCAGGATGAGCTGAGAAAGCAGTTTGCCCATGATGCGGTTGCCCAAGGGGCTTTGGCTGACCCCTCAGGGAGACAGAAAGCTGGGATAGCCTTTCAGAGCTGTGCCTTGCATGGACCACTCTTTAGACATGGCCATCCCCCAGGAGGGAGGGGCGTGACCTCAGGCAAGGCTGCCCCATGGGCCATCTGTGAGCCGGCATGAGGCAACACCTCCCCCCCCCCATGCTGGGGGAATGAGCACCTCAGACCTAAAGGGGAGCTGGAGCAGCCTACCAGGGCATCCACACCAGGAGCTTTTCCAGAAGAGAAGAGATCCGAGCTGAGTTTTAGAGCACACAAATACCCACACGGAAAGAACAGTGTTCTGGGCAGAGAGAAGAGCAATGTGTCAAGGCAAGGAACCTTCAGAAAGCATCGCACATTTGGAAAACCATCAGGAATTCAGCAGACTCATAAGGCATGTTGGAAGGCAGGACCTAAGGAGAGGAGACGGGAAAAATGAGCCAGGAAAGCGGGCAGCCAGCTCATAAAGAAGCCCATTTGCTGTGCTAAAGAGTCTGGATTTTATCTTAGAAATAAGGGAAAAGCCAGAGAAGGATTTTCAATATTGTTTATAGGGTTTTTTTTTTCTTCCTGATTTACTATGAGTTTGGGAAATGGATTAAGTACAAAGGGAAAAATAAAATAATCTCATAATCCCACCACCCAGAGATAACCATAATTAACATTTTGATGGTTTTCCTTTTGGTATTTTTCTATTTATAGATATATGTATTGGGGCAGGGAGAAAAGGGCTTTGAAAAAAATCAGACAGATTATACCACAGGTACAGTTTTTATCTTGTCTTAGGATTTATATCATAAGTAGCTTCATGTCATTAAATGTTTTTCAAACACATGATTTAAATAATCACATAGAAGTCTATTAATTGGATTTAACTAACGCTTTCCTTATTATCGGACGGGAAGATTTCTTTCTGGATCTTGGTCTATAACTTTTATTACATCCTGAAGATAAATTCCCAATAAGGGAATCGTTGGGTTAAAAGATAAAAACATTTGAAGACTGAAAAAGTTTAAGTGACACTGGATGCACAGAAACGTATTTTATTTTCTGCTAACTCGTCGCTTGGTCTTGAATGAAGAGCAGGGGGAAGAGAGCCAAGCGATGAAAGTGTGCTTCGGTTACCCGAAGGCTGATTGCGGGGTTCTGACACGGACCCACAGGATCACAGGAACGCTCTGACACTATCAAGATTGCAAAGAGCATGTGAGGCAATGCCTAAATGTCCCCTCTAAAGCTGAGTCCGTCCTGACCCTCAACCACTCGGAGTATTCAAATTTCGTTTTTTCCTTCCTGTTGGAAAAGATCCAAACATCCAAAGCCTAGCATCGGATGACTTCTAAGGTTCCTCTTCCCGCTGAAATTCTCCGATGGTATCTCTGCAAATGTTCCTCCCGAGCAAACTACTTTATTAGCTCTGCTTTCCACATACTGCTTCTCCCCGAAGGCAGACAGAAGGAAGAAACTTTGAGCCTTCCATTGACACAGAAATTGTCCCAAATGCTCTCAAATTTATCTTTATTTGTGCTGCTGCCTATAAATTACTTTCTCATGGGATATGGTTTGAATTACAGGAACCACCCATTCCTTTCCATAATTGGTTGCCAGCCCTTCCCCAGGGTCCCAGAATACTTCTTTTTGATGTCCGTACCCTCATTTTAATCCAACTGTATGTTCTGCCAGTGGTCTCTGGAGTCAACGTCAGACATAATTCTCAAGCGACAGGAAGTGAGTTAATGTGACCAGTTCCGTTTGTTAGGTCAACCAGCTCTCTGCACAGCCTTCCTGACATGTGTTTGTAATCACGTGGCGTTATCTCTACGGCAGCTTGAGTTGTATTCCATCTGAAGTGGCCGTCGGGGGAGGGCTCGCTCATCGAGCCTGCTTCTGGTTTTGTTGTTGTTGTTCTAATCCGGCATCTCAAGAGGCAGAATGGTCTAACGAAAAGACAAACAAACTCAGATCAGGAAGTCTAGATTCTTGGCATAGTTCTGCCACCAACAATTTAGGTGACAGAGAGGAATTTACCTCCCATTGACCCGTCTCTCACAGTGGTCACAAGGAAAAGCCAAAGCAGTAGTCATCAAAACAGAAGACAATGTACACAGCTGCACAGATCCAAGTGGTAATTTATTGCAGCAATCTTGTGTATATGAACAGAGCAAGTAGTAATATCGTCCATAAAACAAATGCAGTCATTCAAAAAATGTTTATTAAGCCGGCCGGGGACAACAGCAGGTATTTGGAGAACAATGAAAAACAGAATACAGTCGGGATTTTCCAAGGTTGGTTGGAAAAGAGACACAGGAGTGAATCCTTGCAGCAGCAATAAGCACTTTCTTGGGCACACAGATAACGTGACGTGGGAATGCAGAGGAGGAAGCAACACACGCCGCCTAGGAAAGTGAGAAAAAAATCAACAGGGGACACTTGAGCAGTCTTGAAAGATGGCAAAGATAATGTCCAGGCAGGTAAGGCAGGAATGAAATCATCACTTACAGAAATCTCCAAGAGGGAAAAGAACACCAAATGTTCAGGGAACCATAAACCCACCTATGTGGGGGTGCAATGTGTGCGTCAAGAGGTGGAAACCTGGAGTCCTGTTCCCCTGCTGTGGAATGTTGCTTTGTCCTCTGAGCAAGGAAGAGTCGGTGACATGCCTACAGCACGGCTGTATCAGTCATGGTCCAGGCAAGAAACACTGAAATCAGTCATTGGAGAAGAGTTCACAACAAGATTACGTTCAAAGGTGTGGACACGGGGTAGGGAAACCACAAGGGGTCCTGGTGGCATCCTTAGGCCTGGATGGGTGAGGGGAGAAACAGTTATTGAGACTTGGAAGAGAGCCATGTGAGAATCCATCTGTTGGGACCAGTGAGCCTCAGCTCAGGGGGGCATTGTGCAATGACCTCCTGGGAAGGAGTTACGGAGAGAAAGGACCCCTCTCATTGCTCCCACCTCTCCCACCTCCTCTCACCTTGCCCCCATTGGCCAAACCCTACCAGAAGCCAGAGGGTAAAGGAGCTTTGGAGGAAGAAGGCAGGGTAAACAAGGATGGCTCTACAGAGACAAACACAATCGATTAGCACCAGGCAAGTATGCCAGATTGGCATTTCAGGCAGCTCATCAGGCAGCAGTATGGAGAAAGGAAGCTGGAGAGAATGAGGCGAAGTAAAACATAATCCAGATGAGAAATGATGGGGATTTGATAAGGCAGTGGTGGCATTAAGGAAGGGGTACAATAGATTCAGAGAACATTGAGAAGATACAATCTAAAGAACTTGATTGTCACTAGCTGGCATCTCTCAGAAGCTCTTTCTCACACATGGACCGCTCCTTGGGCAATAAATAAAATAAGAAATAAGAGGATTCTGAGGGATACAGCCTCGCATTTCTGATATCTGAGACTCACCTTTCTGAAACAGTTCATGTTGGTGATGATACCAATCCTTGGATTTGGAAGCCAAGAACTTATGACAGGCAGTTCCACCCTTGTCAAGTATCTCCATACCCTCCATATGAGAAAAAAATGAGACCGTTGTAGTGGGCTGAGTGGTGGCCTCCCAAAAAATGTGTTCATATTCCAGAACTTGTGAATGTAACCTTATTTGGGGAAATGGTCTTTGCAGGTGTAATTCTGTTAAAGATTTTGAGATGAGCTCACCCTGGATTGTCTGGAGAGCCCTAATCCAAGGACAAGTGTCCTTATGAGAGACAGAAAAGGAGAACACATGGAGACATAGGGAGAAGAAGGCCATGTGAAGACAGAGGCAGACATTGAGTTCAACAGCCACAAGCCAAGGAACACATAAAGTTACTAGAAGCTAGAAGAGGAGCTGGAAAAGGTGAGGAAGGATTTCTAGGCATCTCCCCTAAGGCCTCCAGGTACCTTGGTTTCAGACTTCCAGCCTCCAGAACCATGAGATAATAAATTTCTGTTGTTTAAGCCAGTTTGTGGTGATTGGTCCTGGCAGCCCTAGCAGACCAACACAGCAAAGAACACATACTCTGACGCCGTGAAGTCTGGGCTATACACCAGAGGAGGCCAAACTTCAACTCCCTTTGTTTTCCTGTGAGGCACCTGTCTGGTGAGCTGAGGTGGTGCCTAGTTGGAAAAGCACGTGTTTAAGATTGACTCAAGCCAGCTAACAGAGTTTTAAATTTTTCTATTCACACCCCGAGGTGTGCAGAACTACACGGTGACGTTCGTGGCGTGATCAGGCAAAACCATGTCCCCTGCAGAAAACTTCCAAAGTTCCCTGACACTCATGAGCACCTGTGCCCCAAGCAATCTTGCCACACCTTGAACGAACCTTGGTTCTCCTCCCCATCCAGCCCGATGCGTGTCCTTAGTGTCAGCGGCCTCCTTCATACTCAAATGTTTGCCCCGGAAGAAAAATACAAGACACTTGCTGACTTGATGTCACACATTCTAGGTGCTGCAGTTGAAATGAAACCTAAATTAAAGACAGTTCATCATAGACATCTTGAAACATGCCTCTAAGTGATACCAGATAGATTTATATCAACTTTCACTTTGCCAACTAAGCTTCATCCCTTTATGGGAAAGAACTTCCAAGACAACCTGGCGTGTAGGGGCACAAGAGATTTGCTAGAAAATGTTCCAGTGAGTTGCTTAGGTGCCTATGCAAATGATGATATCACTGAACAAACCAGAGAAACCAGTGGTAAGAGCACGTTTGTTGAGGTGGGACAAAGAGATGACGGGTACCATTTTTAACATGTTGAATGCAAGGTGCCTGAGGCCTACCAGGGCTAGATGTCTGCTAAGCAGTTTGAAATATGTCTGAAGCTTAAGAGTGAAGTTTGAGAGGACGTTTCAGATAATTATGTTTTCCCCAGTAAAAGCAGAAATTGTCTTATCTTTTTGATGTATCTCTTTTTATTATCTTATTTTATTTTATTTTTTTAGATTTTATTTATTTATTTGAGAGAAAGCACGGGGGGTGGGGGAGGGAGTGGCAGAGGGAGAGGGAGAAGCAGACTCCCTGCTGAGAGCAGAGCCCCTGACACAGGGCTCAATGCAGGAACCCTGTGGTCATGACCTGAGAGGAAGGCAGACGCGTAACCGACTGAGCCACCCAGGCGATCCTTGATGTGTCTCTTTTTAAATACCATTACCTCATTAACTAAACCCAATACAGAACACAATTTCACTTCTATATAACTTGGAGTTTGCTCCTTTTTACCGAAAGCGAGATTTCCATTAGAGCACAACTTACGCCCATGCAGCCAACAAATCCCGTTCCTACATCAGAGCGTATCTTTCTTAGTCTCAACCTATGAGGGGAGCTCCATCCTCCTTATTAGAGCTGAAGGTTGGTCACGTGACCCCCACTCTGGCCAACGAGATGGAAGGGCTAAAGGGTCCTGGGAAAGTAAGTGTGTAGCTTTTCTGCCAGAAGTAGCAGCAGCCAGTTCTTTCCCACTAATCCCTTCTCCGGACAGAGTGCGCTAAGGCTATTGGCGGTCGTCCTGTGCCCACGAGGACAGCCACCTAAGGGTCTGCTCATCACCGCACGCACAGAGAGGGAGAGAATGTGGGTTCTCACGAGCATCACGGAGCCACTGGCTGGAGCTCTTCTGAGTCGCTCTATGTCCTATCACTTCGATCACTTTCACAGTTTCCATTAACTGCCAGTGCAGTCACCCGAGCCCCTACCGGTGTCTTCTGACGCTTTGTCCCTAAACCACATCACCCCAGACCTCCCCTGGTGAGACTCCTGTCACTCGTCCGTTGTCATTTCTCAGTGACAGATGAGAAAACATGGATTAAAGCCCCTAGCATGGTGCTTAACACACACTAGGCTCTGGGTAAACTTAGTGCCCATTGCTTTGTCTTACTTCTCAGCTTTGAGCACTCTCTCTCTCCCAGGTCCCCACCATTGTCTTTGAAATGTTCTGTGTGATAAAGGCCAGGTCCCAGCAGGCCTCTGGATGGTTGGCTGCTTTGAAGCCTCACTGCCCAGGAAGATGTAACTGGAAACTCCATGTCCCAGAAACACCAGCAAATGAGCGACCTTCCTTATTAGAAGGTCTCCATGACTAGTCACCATGGCTAGTCATAGCTACTCTTACTTTTCACAGGATTCAAATACGGAGGCAGAGCATGAACACCAATGCCATTATACACCCAGTGAAATTTGGTTTTTGATCATTCAGAGCCAAGATGTTTCACATCTGAGTCATCATTGCCAGTATCAGCCCTCACGTTGCAGATGTGCAGAAAGACTGATTAATACAGAATTCTGATTACTTCATGTTCACAGTATTACTAAAGGAGAGCCCAAGAACTCTGATCAGCAACTTCTTTAGAAAAAGAGACCACTGGAGTTCCCCTCCCCTTTACCCTGAACATCCTGGTTCTCGGATTTGGCCCATGAGCGGTTGCAGTCAATCCTCATTTAGAGCCACGTCTCAAACTTTCATGAGCTGCAACACTGCCCTGCAAGGGACTCCTCTATAACACATCCAGAGAAATCTTCCAATGGTGGTTTTGGTTGTTTTATTTTCCCTTTTGCTTATTTGGGTTAAAAGTCATTCAAATTTCTTGCGACTCTTACAGTAATCTCATGAGACACTTGGAGACACCTTGAGATACTGTAAAAACGAACGCTGAAAGCGCCAGCTTGAGAACATCAGCCTGGGTGGAAAGCGCCTTCTCCATCTTGCCACTGACTCACTTTGGTGACTCAGAGCTTGTCACACAAATGCAGAGATCCACAGCGCCTATCTTAGCTCACCTTCCTCTGCCTACCTGGAGGGAAGCTGGGGATTCATTATATAAAGGGTACGAAGTGCTTTCAGTTCTTCTGGGTAGTTTGTATGAATACAAAGCATTATCACTTCCCAGGTGTTAAGGAGCATTCACATTTAGGGGAGCGAAGGGTGGGGAGAAAGAGGGATGGGGGTGGGATCTTACTTTCATAAATGTCTTAACCAAAACTGAATGTCCCCGACAAAGCCAAAACCTAAAACTTCATAAAATGGAGAAGATTCTCATTATTGTTGTAAGTATCAAAATTTTAAATTTCCTGCGAACTTTAAGGAAGGAATAAAGAAAAGAAAGGAAAAAAAGGAAGAGAAGAGAAAAAAGAAAAGGAAATCTTGATGCGCCAGTCCAAACTTCTATTTCACATATATTAAATCCCCTTTTACCCTGAAAGACTGTCAAGTGTCCAGTAACATTTTAATATTTACACCTTCATTCCTCTGCCATTTAATCACCTCAACTTGGACATTATGCAAATACGTGAAATCTTCAAACATAAAATGAAGCCAAGTTACTCACCAAAGGGAAACCCTATGTCAACCTTCATTACCGCATGCCAAAAATGTCAGGCAAACCCACTCATTTACTAGAACCAAGATAAAACCACCCACCCATGCTCAGGAGTTCCCTCTCAAACACATGCAGAGCTAACAAAATACTGAACCTTCAACTCATTTGGAAAATAAGCCTACGAATTTTTTCCTTTAGCAAATGCCACTGGGTGACCCCACCTTCAAGTCAAACAGCTGAAACTCAGCTTGCCCTGTTTCCCTTGAGTACTGAGTTCTAAAGGCCACTAGTTTCAATATATTTTGCCAGAAATAACTTGGCTTTCCTGAACAGGCACCAAAGCCCTTGTAACAATATAGTCATTTTAAATTAATATCCTAACTTAAAATAACTAAACCTGATTGTCGTTTGTGATCAAAATTTATATTGGAACACCTCTGTAGAGGTTAAATCCAGTGCCTTCACCTCAGACAGGGCGTTCATTTACTGACAACCAAGAATTGGAACAGAAGGTGTAAGTCCAGATGCCAACAACCCAATCCTGTTTCTGAAAAGAAAACAATGTACCTACATTGTCCATCACTCAGGGTTGACCATGCGCCTCCATTAGTCAATAGAACCAATGGGTAAGTCTTTCTCTTTCAAAAGGTTTTCTTTTCCTGCAAACATCTGCTAAAAGGAGCAACCTGGAAGAAAAATATGAAAAAGAGAGAAAATACTATATCATAGCCCAAAACTAGACGTGACCAAAATGTCCTTCAATAGATAAATGTACATCTATGTCATGGAATACTACTCAGGAATAAAAAGGAATCAACTATTAATACACACAACGACTGGGGTGGACTTTAGGGGCTTATGCTGAATGAGAAAAAAGCCAGTCTCAGTAGGTCATACACTATTCAAGATCATTTAGATAACATTCTAAATGGCAAAATCACAGAATGGGGGAACAGACTAGTGGTTGTCATGGGGTTGGGGATGGTGGGTGAGTGTGATTATAAGCGTGTAGCATGAAGGCGGGCTCTGTGGTCAAAGAAGAGTTCTACATGCTGATGGTTACATGAATCTATACATGTGATAGGATGGCATAGAACTCTTCACACGCATTGTACCAATGTCGGTTTCTTGGTTCTGATGCCGTACTCTGATTATGTAAGATATGACCTTGGGGAGACTGGGCAAAGGGTGCAGGGGACCAGTCAGGGCTCTCCTTGCTCTCATTGCAACTTTTGACACATCTGTAATGATTCAAAATTTTAAAAAATAAAGAAAGAGGGAAAAAAAGAATGTGCAAGGGAGTAAAGAAAGAAGGAAAAAGAAACAACTTGGAGTGAATAGTGACAACTCCGGAGATGAAAGGTGACAGGGAAGATTTGGAGGAAGGGACAGACAGCAAGCGTAAACAGTAGAGGTTAGGGTCAGGCAGGCTGACAACAGAAACTATCTGGATTGTAGGTTGTAAATGAACTCAGTGGACAGAGAAGGGGAAAAGATCACTGAACTTTTACCCCCGAGTGACAAAGATAGAAATGAGGGAGGAAGAGCACGTGGCAGGAGCTATAGGAAGGTCTGGTGGGGAGGGAGTGGGATGCACGGGGTGGGGATGGATGTAGCGGCTGATATTCCTTAGGATGTGACATACGTCAAATGAGAGAAAGAATGACAAGGGAAAAAGTCTGACCTAGAAAGAAATATTGGAAAGGAAGACGTACCATAGAAACCAGTACATTGAAAAAGAAGGGGCGACATTCTTGGGCTTGAGTAGAATCACCAATCAAATAATGATGAGGTGGTCAGAGAATATCACAGGTAGGTGAGTCAGAAGAAGAAGGATGACAGAAACCAGGTCTTTGAGGGAGACAGATGATGAGCAGCAAATACAATGACCTCTGAGAAGGTGTTCCTTACACGGGTCTAAAACCCAATGACATATCCCGAACTTTCCAGATTTATTTAACAAATATCTTTGGGAGCCTGGAGCATAGCAAGTATAGAGCAAACGTGATTTTCACATCAGAAAATACGACCTTAATGAGTGCCGTTCATGTACAAGTAACACAAAACTGCAGGAGGGTGAATCACCACAGGGGAGGAAAGAGCTCACAACTCGTGAGCAAACATCGTGGAGTCCCCTAGGGCGCTATGCAGGCGACTCTTCAGTGTCTCCAAGAGCATAAGCAACCAGTAATATTAAAATCTGAAAATTCCTACAGATCTAAGAATCTGATTCCAGATCTTAGAATCTGAGATTTAGTGTGGTCATAAAGGAATTCTTATCACACAAGGAAAGCCACAGCTCATGATCCCTCCGAGAGACACCAGGGAAAGAGTAGCCCCTAAAAAAAGAGAAGGAAGAACGATGGTTGACCACTCCCCAGGGTTGGAGAAATGACAAAACAAATCATCGGTTTCTCTCTCAGCTACTGGGGAAAATAGCAACTCAGAATTCTTTCAAAGAATCAGGGTCATCCTCTAAAAGTGATGGGACAGGAATCCATTTATCTCCATGGCCACCAAGTCCAACCTCTGGCTTTGGAGAAGAAGACAGCAAGTAACCTAAAAATTAAAACCCAAAGCATATGGTAAACATTGCCAGATACCGTTTCCTGATAAATTATGTCCACCACAGAGATAATCTTCATTTTTCTTAGCAGTTTGCATGAATCCCTTGTAAGAAAGCAAAGATGTACATTTTAAGGGGGAATGCTCTGATAAGACCTAATCTAAACCGGAGTGCCCAGGGCCTGTGGGTGACTGCTGCCAAGGACTGAGAGAGGTGAGAAACACAGCTAAAGTTTTCTGCAAAAGAATCATGAGTGGTGGGGGAGAGGGAGAACTCACTAACAAGTGGACTTTGAGAAACTATAGAAAGGCCAACAGTTAAGAATAAAATTGAGAAGAGACATCTCAACAAATCGAGAAGTGAAGTTTGAGCACTGTGAGATGTAAATGCCCTCTACAGTTTTCCTTATAAAATCTTCAGTACAGCTGATCTTGACAAGTGCTGAGAAAAGTACAGAATTGTCAAATCACTCCATTTTACACCCCCAAACAAATATAACACTGTATGGTAACTACACTGGTATTAAAATCTTAGAATTAAAAATAAAAGGACGCCTAGTTGACTCAATCAATGGAGCATGTGACTCTTGATCTCAGGGGTCATGAGTTCGAGCCCCATGTTGGGTGTAGAGGTGACTTAAAAATAAAATCTTTTAAAAAAATTAAAGATAAAAAAAATAGAATAGATTAAAATCTTCAGTACAATCTGCTTTGTGGAGTGAACTTTCATTGAGGGAAACACATAGAAGTGCAGAGCCCCGCTTCAAGGTCAGCACAAGGGCAAAAGCACAGGTCTCGGTTAGCTTTTTATTAACTATTCATTATTTAATATAAGTTAAGAACCTAAGGACACAAAGCCCAAGGGAAGGAAAGAGAGGAGGCGAGATTGTAGATTGGATCCTTTCTTCTTTTACTAAATTTTTTAAATTCTTGAGTCACTTACTCTTTCTTGGTTTCCAAGCAGGCTCTGTGGGAGAAGTGTGATCACCTAGGGTTTATAATGTGAGTCTGGTCTCATTCATTCCCTCCAAACCTTCAAGCGGCTTTAAGGATCACAAAAATCCTTTTCAGCTCTGATATCCTTTTCCCTCCCCCGAGATCTCAAAAGCCTTCCCATCCTCCCCAGAAACAAATCTTGATGTCTTTGAAAAGATCACACATACTTGCATTGTTCTGTTGCTGCTGCCTCCTATGGGTTGTCATTGGATTAGAGTTCTTCTTTTTGTAAAATATGATGGTTAACTATTTTACCAAATAACCAGATAATCTCTTTACCAGTGCCTTTTTTTTTTCCAAAAGGGTTGGCCATCCAAGAAAGTTAAAAGATGGAAGGGAGTCTATGTCTCTATCCCTTTGCAAATAAATCATATCACAGAGGCAGACTTGATTATGCTGAATCCAGACTGTGAGTTTCTTTTTGTACCAAACCATAAAATAAAGAACAAGGCACACACGTGAAGGCAAGAGATTATCGGTGTGGTTTCATCAACAAGCACATCTGTGAAACTGAAGAGGCGGTTTGCAGAGTAGCTTTGCAGCAGGGAGACAGCGGCCTCGGCAGTGGATCAGGACAAGTCTTGGAGCAAGAAAGACCTGTTCTCCAGTCCTGGCACTGCCCTTGCTGCTGGATACTCGATCAAGTTTCTTTGCGGCTTGGAAAGTCATTAAAAATAAGAATGAAGTTTGCCTTGCAGAAACAGAGACAAAAATACGAGGCACATCGTTCCTTATCCCCAACTGCACAAATATTAATTGATCAAGAAAAAAAATGAATGACACACGACCCTCCAGCTCATCTACTTTTTCTTTCAGTCACTTTTTTTACTGCTGTCCTCTCTCTGCCCCAATTCTGACTCTTGCTTTTCCCATTCTTCCCTCCCCTGGTGTATAATTATTCATCCAGTTCTCTGAAGAAACAGAGCAATCATAATTTGCTCCAATAATCACGAGTAGATCAAGGCACCCTCAGCCACCTGATGCTGGATGATGGGACAAGAAGGGATGGCTGTCAGGTGTTACCCAGCATGCATACTTAGGCCTGGGCAGCCCACCAGAGCAGATCATTTTTCCCACTTCTCAGAGGGGCCGTATTCTCCTCGTCCTCCCACCAACACTTCCAAAACAGTCTTAGTAAAATATCTTCCATCATGCTCTCCCTATTCAAAAATTTGTCACTCGTCCAATCCACAAATACCTGCTGATTGTCTCCCCCAGGTTCTCCGCGATTGTCAATCAAGATGATGTTTGTTTTACCTCAGCAATAAAAGACTAATGCAGGTGCTGTTCCCACAGGCCTCCTTGTGTGTCAGAGAATGTTCTTCTCTAGCCTCTCTGGCCTTCCCCCGAGCAGTGACGCAGAAGCCCTGCTTGCAAGGAGCCACCACGAAAGGTTAGAGATAAAGAAAACTGCTAGAAACATTTTTTTAAATACTCTTTTGCTTTTTTACAGTTCTTGAGCCAAACTTTTTGCACTAGCACCAAAGTCTCTCTCTGGCCTGTGGCCATTCCTCTCTGTTCTATTTTCTCGCCAGATCTGACACTGTTTTGCATCTCCCACAGCTGTGAGCACAGCACTTTGCAAATACTTCAGCTCGATGTAGACATACTGTCTTGATTTGATTTCTCCTAGGAGCTCAGTAGCTTGATTGGCTTGGTTCTTAAGCCTTTGACTCACCTGATGGGTGGGGTTGCCAGATTTGGAAAACAAAACAAAAGAGGATGCTCAGCTCAATTTGAATTTCAGAGAAATGATGAAAATTTGTATATGTTCGAGGCAATATTTGGAGCAGATTTACACTAAAAAAAATTATCACTTATCTGAAATTCAAATATAACTTGGGCATCGTGTGATTTATCTGGAAACCCTACTGGTGTGTCACCCAAAACCGAGCAAGGGAAAATTCCATATATTCAGTTGGTGACGCTTGGACAACAGAGATGACTTCTGTGCAGCGAAACTCTGATCATCCCCGACTACAGCAACGACAGAAGGAGAAGGGAGGATATCCCAACGCTGGCAACTTAGCCTCTGTGAATAATCTGTCTGGCAAAGGAGGGCTTTGTTGCATTCTGAGACAAAGTGGCCAATGGCATTTCAAGTGATCATGCAAGGTGGCGAGGCAGGGAGGTGTGGAGGCAGAACGTATGGCAAAAGAGTGGCATACAGGAACCACTGCCCTTCTAAGAAACTGGATTCCTCCGCGAGGCTCCCCTCTGGCCCTGCCTCGGAAACATGTCCTAAATCAAGGGCGAGTGGAGGCACGGAGTGTAGTCGAGTGGTAAATCATCACCGCCCGCCAAGCCACCCCACTCCCCAGAGTCACAGCCTTGGGTATTTTCAGACAATGAAAAAATAAACACCCATGCCCAGAAGTCAGGGGCATCTCCAGAGATGCTCCCATCGCCAAGAGAGTTGGCAGCCTATTTTCTACCTAGGGAATAAGGGTCCTTTTTCCTTTGTAATGTGATTTCTTGGCTGGAGTGGAACCATGAGGCACCCTGAGATGCTCTGTAGAAATGCAAGATGATATTGTATTGTATTAATATCACTTAATGGTAGCTGTCAATGATAGTGATGGAATAAATATGGAAAAGGAAATTACTGTAATTGATTGACAGTCTGGAATCTTCGATATTCGACCTAATGAGAGAAACCTATGAGCAGCCGCTTCCAATGCAGGCTATTAATGCAAATCGTATGCACCACACTGGCATGCTGAATTATGCAATGCCGTGTGAATGTCTAATCCATTTCACCAGGCTTGTCTTTATCCAGAAAAAAAATATTTCACTGACATGCTGATTAGTATATTAGGAGAGTTTAAGAAGTTTGGTGCTAAAGAAGGTGCCATCGTGGTGTTATTAATTTAGTTCTGAACAAGACAAACAGCTCTGTGCAGCCATCAAAATCACTACATAAGTCTACAAGATAACTTTGTCAAGACTGATGGGAATTTACAGAAAAGTCTTGTGATATGTGGAAGGAATTAGCAAATAGATAAGGAGCACATCATTTTTCTAGAAAACCACTGTCAAGGACTCAGTACCCATGCAGAACCAGACACCTGCCAAGACATCTACAATGTCTGCATGATCGCTTGCTCAGACGTTCAGAAATTTGGGGAAACTTAGAATAGAACCAGATGTGGGAGGTCAAGGGAACAACAGGTACAAATAAGGTTTAGAGCCTCCTCTGGGGATTCTATGGAGATTTAAGTACTGCCCAGGCATGATCAACAACAACAAAACACTCCCTGTGGGAATATACTTTATGTGGGAAGAAGTCTGTGGGAATAGAAAAGTAAGTTGCCAATTACCCGTTACTTACACATTCCAAGAACTCCCAGCTTTGAGAATTCCGTAGCCCTAAGCTCTTTACCCTGCACCTATCAACTCTTAAAACTTGGACCAATAGAGGAAGTGCCTAGACCCCTAACTGTCTCCCAGAGCCCCCTACGAGTTAACTGTGACCTGGCAGGTACCCCAAATTTTAAAGCACGGGAATGGAAGAAAGAGAAAATGCCGTGCATTGCAATTTTCTACTAGTGGTCTCGAGATACTCTTAGGTCAGTACATACATGAACTTTTTACCTAATTGCACAAAATGTTTTTGAATACATTTTAGGTACTGGGGACTATGCTGCATAGCCCCGATGTACAAACACGGCTCTTGCCCACGTGGTGCTTACAGTGGAGCAGAGAATGCACACAGGCGGTGGTCATTACCAGCGGGTAGAAAGAGTGCCACAAAGGAGGAAACAAGTGTATGAGACGGGGGTGGGGGGGGCGGACTCAGTCTGGGGGGTGGTGGTGGGGTGCTGGAGAAGGTGTTATTGAGGAAGGGGTGCTTAAGCCAAGACTCCTCCAATGTTTTTATTTTTTTAACTTCAACGACCGTGTCCTGATACAACATGTGTTGGAGAAAATATGTTTGACAAACTTACGATCTGGTTGTCGTTCTATATATACAGATGCCCATTTTTCCTTTTCGAGGAAACCAATTTAAATTGAAACGTCAGCCAGCTGATTTAAAGACAATATTGAGCAAATGAGAGTGCAATTGGTACTCAAATATTCCACGAATTGTGAATTTGGGACATGACTGACTGAAGCCTGGGAAGTGTGTGTGAGGGAAAGGTGATGAGAAAGGTGAGGGGCCGCCTGGGAGGGAAGGGTCTCGGGCAAGAGTTGAAATAACAAAATGAAGGAACAGGAAAGCAAGACAGAAAGTTCCTTCAATGTGGCTTTCCCATATTTTGTTGCATTCTTTCACCAATCACCAGTCCCCTGTGGTGTAATGTATTCCGTCAAATTTTCTGTAGAATAATTGAGGCCCTTCCAAGGTTAAGTAAAACACTAGAGGTCACCCAGCAAATTAGCAACAAGGGTAGAGTTACAACGCGGACCATCTCTCGCCCCGTTGAGAACAGTGTCTCTCGCCTCCAAAGTTCTGAGTGTGCAGCAAGATGGAAAAGGAAACTTTATATAAAGCAAACTAAGTAAAACAAAGGACTTCGAAGGGGAAAATAAAGGCTGCAAATGGCTTAAAAACGTAACAGTGTTTTTATGATTGGATGTCCTTCGAAATGACTCAATTTCAAGGTCTTCGTAGAAGCTTGTGGAATATTGTATATCTTTTCAAGGAAGATGTAAGCCTCTAAAGAGCAAGGAGGGCCACACTGGGAAAGTCAAAGTCCCATACAGTCCAGTTCTGGCTCTCACAGAGACATGAGAGGGCATTCCATGGAAGGTGGGCTTGTCCTTCTCAATGTCAACTTGATAGTTGGGTTTTCCCCACGTGGGTCCCCATTATCCTAATGACCTATGAAAAGGCAACATGTCAAGCATCACCCATGAGCCCCTCTGAAACCTTAGAGGAGCTAGCGCTATTTTCCAGGCTCCACAATTCTGGGGATAATGAACTCCACAAGTGTATTTCTTCCTATGTGAAGAAGAAGAAGAAGAAAGAGCCATGGCTCCTCCAGGAACCTGTGCGTTCTTGTTTCATGGTCCAAGAACAGTCTGGAAAGTGCCGCTGCTGTTAAATTCTCTGCCCTACCAGGGCCTTCTCACCTCTCCCACCACGCTTCACCAACTCCCAACCACTTCCCTGCCCTATCTCTTCCCTGTGTTCCTTCCTCTCTTCCAGATCCCCGGGCTTTCTCGGATTTCCAGATTCAGCCAACACTGAAATGTGAGCACCTTCGACGTGCCAGGTTCGGCTCTAGATCCTGGCCATACAAATGCAGTCCTTGCTCTCATGAAGTTTATATTCCAGTGAGAGGAGACAAAAAATAATCTCATAGGTTTTTTAAAGATTTTTATTTTATTTATTTGAGAGAGAGAGAGCACAAGCAGGGGGAGTGGCAGGCAGGGGGAGAAGGAGAAGGAGACTCCCTGCTGAGCAAGGACCCTGATGCGGGGCTTGATCCCAAGACCCTGAGATCATGACCTGAGCTGAAGACAGACACTTAAACAACTGAGCCACCCAACTGCCCCTTATAGGTTTTTTTAAAAAATCAAATGGTGATAAGGATATCTATGGAGGAATATTTTTTAAAGACTGATGTGAAACTGAGTGAACAGGCGGAGAGTTTGCAATCTGGAAAGCCTGTCTAAGAAGATCACATCTAAGTGGAGATGTAAGCCGCATGAAGAGCAGTAGGGAGCCTTCCAGGCAGACAGAACAGCTCATGCAAAGGCTCCAGGCTAGTGGGGAAGGGGAAGGTTTATGGACTTGAATGAAGGCCAGTCTGGGGCAGTAATTCTCAGTGGGGCCACGAGTGGCCAGATTGTGGGGGTTTCTTCCATGCATTTAGGGATTTCTGGTATCCCTGGCCTCTCCTCCCAATAAATGCCAATAAAGCACCTGGTTCTAACTACCAAAAATCTGCCCCTCCCCCCACCTGCTTTAGTGTTGCCCCAGTTGAGAAGCGTTAAACAACAGTTGGTCAGCAGTGAGAATGTTCAAGGGGCTTTTAATCAGGCATATTGGTTTCCTGTTTAAAGAACAGAAATTTATTCCTTCATGCTTCTAGAGGCTACGAATCCAAAATCAAGGTGTCCACGGGGTTGGTTCCTTCTTAGGGCCTTTCTCCTGCTTCTGGTGGCCTTAGGCAGTCTTTGGCTTGTTGATGACATTCTCCCTATGTTCTCATATTGTCTTCCCTCCATGCGTACCTGTCTCTTACCCACACTCCCCTTTTTATGAGGACACCGGTCGTGTTGGCTGCGGCCCGCCCTACTGGCCTCATCTTGATCATCTGCAAAGATGCTGTTTCCAAATAAGTTCGTATTCACAGCTATCCCTGGGACACAGTTCAACCCATAACACAGGTTAAGAAATTTGAATTTTATTCTGTTTTATGAAATCCTTCAGAGGATTTTAAGCAACTGCATGATAGGATCTGATTTCTGCTTTCAGAAGTTTATATATATATATATATATATATATATATATATATATATATATATAAATGGAAAGTGAATCATTTGGGACAAGAGTAGAAGCAGGGACACCAGTTAGCACAGAAATCGAGGTAAGAGAGAAGGCTGGCGTGGGAGGTGTCCTGATACCTGTCATCAGGTATATACAGCATTTGGCCAGGTGACCTCTCAAAGAACTACACCAGGAAATGGGCTAACACTCCCCTGGAGAACTTCTGCTCAGTAAGTGAAAGAGATCTGGAGACAGTCCACCAAAAGAGGTAAATTGGAGCCTGAAGACCATCAGCCTTCAGATCGAGACCAGAAAATGACTTGGACAGTTTTCTGAGTGCAGAGGGTAGAACTGGGTCATCTCTGGTGCCCTCGCACCTGCAGGGGTGGACGGTGCGGACCATTTCCACGCGGTTAAGTCAACACAAGATACTGTCACCTTCAGTGGGTCAGGCCATGCGAGGTCAATGGGGCCCTCCCTCCCCATAGCTCCATTCCTCCCTCCTGTCTGTGATGGTGCTCTCCAGGACCGCACACGGCCACTTTCTTTTCAGAGCTGTACGGATTCACATCCCTTCCAATAAATTAATATTTCCATCTCCGTGAACAAAAACAAGTTAACGCACCAACAGTGTGGGCTACCTTCCAGGGTTTGCCTGCTGACAGATTAAAAAGTGTGTCAACATGGCTTTATATTAACAAATATTGCAAAGCAGAAGCCTCTGTTTGGTTTGTTTTGCTTTGTTTTCCTGGTTTCACGGTAATGTCTGGGGATCCACGCCGGTGCCCACACAAAGGTAGACCGTGTTATGCCAGCCTGGCCGGGACCTTGATGTGTCCAAGCGTCGGTGAACTGCAGCGGTCAGTCTCTCACTCCTGCCAAATGAATCAGCCCGGAGAGGACAGCAAGGTGAGTGGGTGGACAATGTCTTTATCATGCGATTTGGGTGCCTAAATGCATTTTTAAGTGCCTGAATTCTAATTTTCATATCAAAGGAAGAGGAAGATGGTGATGGAAGGGCTGAGGATTGGGAGAACCATTGGACAACTTTTCAAGAAAAGTTTAAGAAATAAAAAAGAAGAAGAAGGGGGGGAGGCATCTTTGAATTCTTTAAAGCAGGCATTAACTCTGGACTTTCTTTCACCTTTCATCCCCAGTGGCTGCCAATTTACAAACAGTGCTTAAGGGTTGACCTTGACCCAAGGTCACTGAACTGGCCAGGGGCCAGGGCTACTCTAGAGCAATGGTCAGCCCACCACAGCCCTCAGATCAATTCTGGCCCACCACCTGCTTTTATACATCCCATGAGCTAAGAATGGTCCTCATAACTTTTGATGTTTTGGGAAAAAATCTAAAGAATCAGATTTTTGTAACACATGAACACATTTCATGACCCACGAAAACTAAAATTATGTGAAATTCAAGTCTCATTGTCTGTAAAGTTTTATTGAAACACAGCCACGTTCGTTCATTTACATATTAATTATGACTGTTTCTGTGATACCAGCAACGTTAAGTAATGTCAGAGACCACATGGCCTGCAAAGTCTAAAATGTTGACTATCTGCCCCTTTTACAAAAAAAGTTTGCCACCTCCTGCTGGAGAGGATTAAGGAAGAAGCATAGTGGATCTTGTTCCGTGGTCTCAGATCACTCTCTTAAACCTCTATGGATTACTGTTCTATTCATTTGAGAATCTATATGGAGCTCCTGTTCTGCTCCAGGTGCCACGCTAGTCCTGGCGGTACAACTGTGACCGGTAACAGACAGTCCTGCTCTCAGAGCTCAGAGTCCAGTAGCAGAGCAGGTGTTAAGCGGAGTCACGCAAATGCATCGTGCTAAGCACGATAACCGGGTCAAGCGCTCTATACAGGAGATACAAGGAGCAATAAACACACAAAAGAGGTGAATTGACCTCCTGTTCCACGATATCAAGTAAGATATGCCCAGGTTAGATTAATGATTGATTGGGGGTTTATAGGAAATGGCGAAGTTGACAGGAAGGAGAAAAGAAAGGTCACCTATTTCAATTTCTTACATGCACCCTTCTGTCTTTCTTCTCCCCTTTACTGGACCTCTTCCTGGGACGGAGTGGCAGAAGGACAGAATATGAGGTGAGCGAGGAACAAGGTAAGGGTGAGCAGTTTGGTTGGGGCCGGGCCATGCAGAGACCCTGGGGCCCTGTGGAGGGTTTTGTCTTTAAGAGCAGTGGGAAGGGGCGCCTGTGTGGCTCAGCCGGTTAAGCGTCTGCCTTTGGCTCAGGTCATGATTCCAGCATCTTGGGATTGAGCCCCGCATTGAGCTCCCTGCTCCTGCTCAGTGGGGAGTTGGCTTCTCTCTCTCCCTCTGCCCCTCCCCTGGCTCATGCTCTCTCTCTCTCAAAAAAAATAATCTTAAAAAAAAAAAAGCAGTGGGAAGTTGTACAAGTTGTACACGGGCGTTCTCAGCAGCAGTGTCCCCTTAGCAAAACTCTGGAAGCGACCAAAGACTCACCCACTGGAGAAGAGATAAATGATGGCCTATTCGCAAAGCAGAATATTACAAAGTAGTTAAAACCAGTCTACCACGGCTACCTACAACAGTATGGAGGCGTTTCAGCCACCTATTATTTTTTTTTAAAGATTTTATTTATTTATTTGACAGAGAGAGAGAGAGCCAGCGAGAGAGGGAACACAAGCAGGGGGCGTGGGAGAGGAAGAAGCAGGCAGCCAGCGGAGGAGCCCAATGCGGGGCTCAATCCCAGAACTCCAGAATCACGCCCTGAGCCAAAGGCAGACGCGTAACAACTGAGCTACCCAGGCGTCCCTCAGCCACCTATTATTAAAGGAAAAATGCAAGTCTCAGAAGAGAACACAGAGGATGATAAACTTCCCATAATGTTTAAGGTATCTAAAATTTAACAGGATGCTTTTTAGGAATACATTTATAAAATAAAACTGTGTTTAAATAAATCGGAGAATAATTAAATACAAGGCTCGGAATAGCGCATTGGCAACGTTGCGGGATGGGGCTCCACGCATAAGGAGACAAACGTTCTTGTTAACGTTCCTGTTCTTGTGGGCAATGAAGCCATAGGTTTTTATAATATTAAAAAATTTTTAATTGCAACGAGAAGCCATTAAAGCAATTTAATAACAGAGGGTGATGCAGTCTGATTTGCAATTCAAACAATCTCTCTGGCTGAGCTGAGGAGACTGATTTGGAACAGGGTAAGAGTGGAAAAAGGCCCACCAGCCAGGGGTGAGGGTAAGCGAAGCAGCAGGTGGACATGGTGGCAGAGACCAGGGACATGGCTGCGGAGACGGACAGCGGCATCCCTTTGCTCAAGCTGACTTGACGTCCGTTTTTACACTTAAGGCATCAGTATTCAACCAACAGCAACTCGACACTTCACTAAATATAGACGGCAGAAAAGGCAGTAGGGCAAGAACCTAAATCAGGACAGCACCTTTTGCCAACAGATTTCCAAGCCTACCCATTGGAAAAACGAGTTTTCAGAAGAATAAACATAGCCTACATCTGAATGAGGATTCAGAGATCATTAGAAACATTATCAGCAAGGCCAGCGAGCTTAGGAGACCTCATAGAAAACCTTGTTATCTCCTGGAAAAATTAATAAGAGAAACACAATAAAGCTACCCTCAAACAGTGTCGCCCACCCTTCCTTATAAGTTTTCTCCCCTCACTTGTACTGTACCAGCCTCCTACGCCCACAAAGGTACTTGAAATTCTCCAAAGTACTAGTTCCGGGAAACTAATACCCCAACTGGCATGTTTAGCTGCTCCTGTGTAAAGGTAACTTGACTACAAGGATCGAGGTTAAAGTCCAGCCAAGGCAGGTGATGAGTTTGTTACCTAGACTCAAGGGAATGCTTCGCACAATGAATGGGGGCTGCCATCTTTGTTAGACCACTGTTGGACCTTCCAAAGGCAATGAGTCGCAGGCTTCCTCTCTCTCTCCTATGTTCCTCACTGTGACCAGCACAGTGAAGGAAGGGACCCTTACTGACTAAGGGATCTGGCACCAACCTGTGAATCTGACAATACCAGGCCTAGGAAGACCCTCCGTAAGTGTTGGTCACCCATCCCTAAGAAGCCATCTCAAAACACACCTGCTTCCCTGAGGTGATCTCCGCATCATTATCAAATGGTCCAAAATCACTTCAACTCCTATCCCAACTGGTTTCATTTTCTCAACAGGCTCAGAACCCAGAACAGAAACAGAAGCCAGTGAGAACTATTTTTGGAAGTGATGGCCTCCCGTGTTTATACCCCAGTGTGTTCCCTGCAGTCACCTGTTGAGTTGAGGACAGGTCTTATCCTCTGGAGTGCTGAGTGGCTTCTTTTGGTTTTCCCTTCTGCTTGGTTTTTTTGGATCTGATTCTGTCTTGGTGATTACACTTGTAAGTCAAACAACTTAAAGGAAAAAAGAAAGAAAGATAACGAGCCAACCATCCTTTCCTCCATTATACTCCATCCCCTTCTTCCCCCTCTCCAAGAAATAACAATGACATCATTGACAAAACAGTTTGCACACTGTCAAGCTTTAAAGCCTTACAAGTGAGTTTTCTGACTCTGGGGACTCTAAGATAAGAATCTGCCCCTCACATGAGATGAATAATAGTAATGGTAATCTTTTCAAACCGCAGGAACAACAAAGGATGTGAAAGCCCAACAGAAGACCAGATTTTCAGAAATGCGGAAGGTGGTGCGTTCAGACCGCCTCCCACAAGCGTGCTCCGGGGATGCAGGGGATGGGGGTGTCACTCAAGAGCTTCCTGAGCACACGCTGACATGCCTGGTAGAAATGGGAATTATGCACCCTGGAAACCCTGGTGACATTACAGTTAACTCGTTTACATTGAAAGTGGAACAGATCTGCCCCAAGTAACAGATAAACGTATTGACACGGATTGTAAATCGCAGCACTGCAGAGCTGGAAGTGGTCCAGAGATCATCTCACCAAACTCGCTCGTGTTATAGAAAAGGAAACTGAGGCCCAGAAATCCCAAGTGACCGGCGCAGCTGCACCTGGGGGCAGAGCTGGGGCTCCAGTGTTGCCTTCTTGGCTCCTAGTACAGTCCGCTTTCCTTACAAGCTCCCATATGCCTCTGAACTTGAATGGAATGATTCTGTTATCTTACAACAGACAGAAAGCAGTGAGGGAAACAAGATGGGGAAAAAAAAGAAATTGAAACAGAGAGAGAATGGAAGAGATAGAGAGTGACAGACATTACAGGAGGGACTCTCTGTCTGCCCCTATCTGTCTTTATCTTTCTCCGTATCTGTCTGATCCCATTCTCTTCTGTAACCTGTCTCTACCCTGTCTCCCACACGCTGGCTCCTGAAAGAGCACAGCATTATTTAATTTATCCTAAGTACTTCTGAAGAAGGCTTGCAAGTGAGCGAAATGCTGGTGGCCTGGGAGCAGTCAGAAGGAATTTTCCAGAACTTTTGCACCGTGGGCTTGGGGTGGGCACCCTCCCCCCTTCACTGCCAATGAGGAAGTGAGATCCCATCAGGTGGTAGGTCTCCAACTGTGGCTCACGGGCATCAACTGAAACTGGTAAAAATGCAGAATCTTGGGGGCACCTGGGCAGCTCAGTTGGTTAAGTGTCTGACTCTTGATTTTGGCTCAGAGTCCCGGGATCAAGCCCTGCATCAGGCTCCACACTCAGTGGGGAGTCTGCTTGAGACTCTCTCTCTCTGCCCCTCCCCCTGCTCGCACGCTCTCTCTCTCTCTCAAATAAATAAATCTTTTTTTAAAAAATGAGTAATCTTGGACCCTACACCTAAAGAATCCGAGTCTGCATTTTAACAAGTTGTCCTAATGACTGATCAATTCACATGCACATTAAAGTGTGAGAAGCGACAATGTCTAAAACATTGGAAATTCTTCTTCCCAAGTGTGCCTCCCTCCCTCACAAACTTTCTTTCAGGCCCAGGGAGGAAGATACCGTCAGCGAGTTTAAAGACTGAGGTAAGAGTTGCAGTTTTTTACATGCTAAAACCGATCCTGGGATAAGCCTGGGGAACACACACATTCACTTTAAATAGTTAATTCCAAAGCAGTTAAGGTTTGGTCTTTTCAGGCTGGTTGTCATCTGTGACAAATTCACAAGAATTCCTATAACAGGTTGGGTTTTGCAAAGTCCACAGGGATGTAGATTTCCAATACTTCCAGCCTCTCCTAAATCAGAAAAGTATAAACAGCAGGAAGGATTTAAGTATTTTGAACTTGCCAAATTCCATAGGAAAGCAAATCTCCTCCCATGCCTTGCTGGAAAGGGGAGATTGGAACTGTCCAAAGCTAAAAGATCTGAATGATTCCACTGCTTAGATTCCTGGGTGGCTCAGTCTGCAGAGTGTCCGCTTCGGCTCAGGTCATGATCTCAGGGTCCTGGGATCCAGCCCTGTGTTGGGCTCCCTGCTTCTCCCTCTCCCTCTGCCCCTCTCCCCATTCATACACACACACACTCTCTCTCTCTCAAATAAATAAATAAATAAATAAATAAATAAATAAAATCTTTAAAAAAAGAAAAAGAAAAGCAAACCTTGCTGCCAAGGTTTCTAATGAGCACCCTCATGGCAAGATCACAATAAAAAATTAGCAGGAGAAAATTTTCAGGTGTCAGTCAGTTCCAATTGCAGACTAACAGGCACAGAATAAGATGCTTCTACTGTAAAAGCATTTCCAACTTCCAAGCTGGTGAGGGAATATTGACTTATATCCTTATTCCTCCCAAGAGTGATGTCATCCCATGTGTCACGTTGACACTGACAAGGATTTCTTGTTAAATAATCCCTTTGCCAACATCGGGGAATAGCCTTGCCCTTTGATCTAAACAGATAGGATCTCGAGAGTTACCCTGCTTACACATCTCCAGTTAGGCGGCTCGAAATAAGATTTCCGAAGGAAGAAGGGGCAGAAGAAAAGTACACACAAAAGTAGAATGAGTGAGCTCAGAAAAAAGAGAGAGAACAAATTCTAGAATGTGCATCCTATGAATAGACACGGCCAATGTGCAGTGTGTGTAAAGCACGCTACACCATTCACAGATTTTATTTAATCTGCAGATTTTGCCAATCATGTTCATATTTATAGCCGTATGCAACTCTCCGTAACTCAAAATCTAAAACAAAGGCCAAAACTCTACCCCGGAGAATCTGAATTCTGTCGCTTCTCCTTCTTTCTACACACACGCACGCACGCGCGTGCGCACACACGCCACCGCCCTGAAACTCTCCTGTGCCCACACGACGTTAACATCGTGACACACCTCTGCCCGCACAATAATCTCAGCCCCCAAGACTGAAAGCAAGCCTCACCCCCACAGTGGATTCCCCCTTGTCACCCAGAGAGATGTTTTGCTGGGCTTCACGATTGGAAATGCTCGGGGGAGAAAACGAAAGCTTCCAGATGTAAAGCCAAACTCCAAAGTGACCGCTTGACTCGCTGCCACGCACCCATCGGATGAGGCGCACGCGCACGCTCACGCTCGCCTATGTTTCCTATGCCTTCAAAACATCCTTTTCTCGATTTCTATTGGACTTTGAAACCGGAGTTTCAAGACTAAGAGTCTGACGATGTTCCACCTACTCCGTGTTGGAGCTGGCTCCGGGCAACACAAGTAAATTCCAGGTCAGTTGCTGCTGTAAATATCAGCAAACCTGAGCTGAGTCTTCTTTTCATCACGTCCGAGGGGAGTGCAGGCAGGACCCAGTCCTAAAGATGTGGGATGTTTTGTCTGTTTGGAAGTTTGGGGAACACAGAGTGGGAAAATACTTTAAAATAAGGCATCAGCCCTGTGAAATGGAAGGCAAGGCAGGGAAGGGAGCGTTTGGCTCACCGCCATTGTGCAAATGTGTTTTCAAAACCAATTACAATGCAGCGATCAGGCAGTCTATCTGCTCCCGGACCAGACTGCTTACACCAGCAAGCTGGGTGCGGCTTTCCTGGGCGCGCCTCATCCTTGGGAATGAGGGGACAGTTGTCTGTAGAAGACTCTTGATGGAAGAAAGGATTTCTTTTAAAAAGGACATCTTTTATTTTCCCATCGGTTTCTTCTCATAGTACAGTGTGGGGTCAAATCAGGTCTACAACATTCTGCAGGATAATTTGGCACTTTCCTTCTATAAGCTTGAATATGGAGACAGAAAAGGGCTCACTGTTACTACCTTTTTCACCATGGAGAAGGACAGGGCTGAAGGGAACACCACCACCCCCACCTGCCTCTCTGTAAGAACCCATTATAGACAGACGGGGTGAAAGACTTTTGAAGGGGAAGAAAGGACACCCCCAAAGAAAAGAGTGTTAATTAAATTTGTTCTCAAAAACTGCAAATCCTTATATCTGCTTAAAGCGAATGAGGCATTAATGCTTCGAAGACCATTGTGTCTGGTGCACAGAACTCCCTGGATGGAGCATACGGCTACTGTGTCTTTTGAAATGGTGCGATTTGGCTCTTCAAGTTCAGGCTACTGGGACACGGTATGAGGTTACCGTGGCCCCTCGGTCACAAACAACTTGCAACTTTTATGAGTTCAAGAAAAAAGGAGGAAAAAACAAAACCAAAGAGGCTTTTTTTTTTTTTTCCGGCTGCTAAAAAAAAATGAACTGTCCCTGCTCCTGGCCTTTCTCCACAGCTCACGTTAGCCAGCCTCAGAGGGGTGAGCTCCCTGAATGGACAGGTAATCAAGCAGGTGGTGTGCTGGCCGGCATGGAGCTCAAGCCACCAAAGGAGCCATGCAAACTCCATCACTACCGTCTCATGCTCCCTGTCGGACCCCCAGCTGCTCATCTCCCCTCCCTCCTCCTTTGCAAAACTCCAGGGTCCCAGAAGCAACACCAGCCACAAGCCCAGTCCAATTTTTTGTTTCCAAATATAGTATTGAAGAGAAGTGGAAAATGAAATCATTTACAACAAATTGCCCTCGGGAGGGAGTAACTAATTCTATGCCATGCTTTGTACCACCAGGTAAAGGGGTAGGGAAATGGATGTAAAAGAGAAGTAGGGATTTGCTTAAATAGATAGAGGTAAGCTTTCCAGATGGTGTCAAGGCAAACACCTTGACAGAAATTTAAAAGTTCAATGTTGACAATTGAAATGATACGAGAATCTTAAATCCATCTGACATTCGATCCTAGTTAGACGTAACATCTAATTATTAAGTTAATATAATTAAAAAGCTTCATTGAAAAAAGGTGTAAGCGTAAGTGTGACTTGTAGGGGGCGGTGGGGAAATGGCGGCCAACTAAAGGCCAGGGCATTTTTGGAGACTAATAGAGCTTTTGAGCTGGGTTTCTTAGAAAGTCCTTCTACCTCCCTCTCCATTCAGTTCATGTGAGCGTCACCCTCCCCAAGGGGTGCTGACCCCACCAGGAAGGGGGTTCCAGAAGGTTTGGGGTTTCCTGAAGCTGGACCTCACTGAGCGGAGGCAGCCATTGGCCAGCTGGGCACTGAGAACCTCCCAGGCTACCAGGGCAAAATGGGCTGAATATCCGTGTCCCCCCAAATTCAGATGTTGAAACCCTAACCCCCAGTGTGGGGGTGGGGGCTTCGGGAGGTGATTGGCTTGAGATCAGTTAATGAGAGTAAGACCCCCATGATGGGATTAGTGGTTTTATAGGAAGACCAACAGCCTCTCTCTCTCTCTCCCACCCCCAGCCCCTGCCCCACCACCAAGGAAAGACCATATGAGGACGTGGCTAATGGCAGCCATCTACAAACCAAGAAGAAAGGCCTCGCCAGGACCCAGATCTGCTAGCCCCTTGATCTTGGACTTCCAGCCTCCAGACCCGCGAAAAGCACATCTGTCTTGTTGAAGCACCTCAGTCTGTAGTGCTTTGTTGTGACAGCCTGAGCAGATGGAGTGACATGCCACTCTGTCCCTCCCCCGACAGCCAGCTAGCATCTCAGGAGGTCACCTTCCTCCACTGCTAAAAATAATCCCCGCCTTAACCTGGCCAACCCGGCCAACCCGGCCGACCGATCTTCACTTCTTCCTTGTAAAGTTCATGGGATTAAGCGTCTGACTTCTGGGAGGGAAATACAGGACCAAAAAGTGTGTGTGTGTGTGTACATCGTGCAGAGAACACCCTCTCTTTCAAAGACCAGCTAGAAAAATACAACAGCTACAGGCAGGTTTTCAAGAACACCGTTCCAGAGAGAGGCGTGCTCTGTGCTTCTTTCCAACGGCGCTTGGCGTCCTCTCGCACTATCTCTCTATCATGTGCGCTGTGTCTTGTTCTTAGAAATATCCCCTTGAAGAGGGTGAAAAGGTCATCCTGATTCACATCAGCAAAAACAAGGGGGCATTTGGTTGAGCTTGTCTCCATCCGTGATATATTTTCAAAACTTCCTAGCAACCACAAGCCTTTTGGTATTGGAGTGAAATGTTTCTGGAACTCGGAGACACAAGAAATACACCAACCCAGACACACAAGGCTCTTGCCCTTGCCATGACAGTTACTCTCATGGACGTTAGTGTGGCGAGCTGGCAGGACTGACAGCAGAGAAGGACAGAGCCCAGGCTGAGATGGTATTTTCACACTCCGTTTCCCTCTACCTACCCTGAAATATGGCCCATCCGCACGAGTTTGGCTCTAGACTACCCCAAGTGATAAGCCTTGCTTTCCCCCAAGCCTTCCCAAAGGTCAAAAGAGTCGTGAAGGATGCCATTGTGATTAAACCCACAGTGGTCATCTCCCACAGGCTGCGGTAGAATGTACAAGAAAAAGGAAGTGGGGTGGTGGAGGAGGTTTGAAGAAAATCCTGGAGACGACTTAGGGGCTGAGGAATGTGAGGTGGGTGTTAGGTCCCTGCTCTCCAGCAGAAAAGAAGAGAAGACTCTCTGGGCAGATGGGGAGCCTGGGGGGGGGGGAGATTAAAAATAACCCCAAATAGACTTAGGCCATCCCAAGTTTCAGGAATGTGCCCAGGAGGGGCAAGGGAGAAAATGGAGTTCCACAAACCAGTAAACGTCTCCTGCGTCCTTCCAGACAGCCTTACCCCTGGACAGGAGGGCCCACAGGCAAGGTCCTGCTGCCCAGACAGGCCTGAAGAGTGTCTGACCCAGAGGGTTATCAGGGCAGATCAGCTGGGGAGAACTCAAAGCAGGACAAGGGACTCCAGGGCATGGACTGAGTCCTTTTTGACTTGTACCCATAGCGTTGTGTCTAGCCCCCCGCAAGCTGTTGGGCACTCTCGCTCTCCCCTTCTCTGCAGCTCGGCCCCTCATCCCCATCATGGGTGGTGTCCACACCACTCCCGGCCTCCCTGCGCCATGGTGACATCCCCCACTGCTGCCTCTACCGAAGACCCCCACCAGGGGCTCAAACTCCCACTCTGTCCTCCAAGCTGAGTATGCAAGAGTGGCCTTGTTTCTGCCTCATGGGTAACCCTGGAGCACACTCAAGGAATGAGGTCTTACTGCTCCTCCTGCATGGAAGGGCTTTGTCTCCATTATCCTCCAGCCCCTGGTCACTCCACCCACTGACCCACAGAGAGGCTGGGGTCTGCACATCCCCACCCAGACCCAGTTCTTTTGCTTCCAAAGTGGTCAGTGGTCTCCAGATACTTCCTGACTTGGTCTTCCTCCCACAACTCTGATGGACACCCAAGGAATCCCTCACTGGTGGATCAGTTTATTGAGTTCCGATGTTTCTTTAACCTTAGATGTGGGACACTGATGGATGCAATCACATTTGACAGCTCTGGGCACAACATCATCTTTGGTCTGTAGATGGGGCCTTCTCTTGTCTTTCTGGCTCTTGCTCTATCTGTGCCCTCTGTCCCTGCGCATTACTCCACTGACTCTGCCCCATAGGCAATTCTTCTGACGCGGTCTCTAGCCATCCTTTGGTCTGTACATTCTCTTGCCCAGTGTTTATTGCTCTTTGGTGTATGTATATTTTTAACTTGCACAAATGGTTGGTGTTTCATGTTTTATTCTGTTTCTTACTTTTTTCCACCAGCACTATTTTTTTTACGAGAATCCATCCTGCTTTGTACATTTAGCACATTGCTCTGAATTACTGCACAGCGCACAGATGGCCTCCATCTACCTGTCCTCCTGGTGATTCTGCTAATAGACAGGAGTCTCTAACTCTCGATCAACACGACAGAACAACAACGTATGAATACAAATGTCTTCGTGTATTTTCCTGTCTAGGCCAGTGTAAAACTTCCTCTGGCATATACACTTCGCTATGGTATATCTGCGTCACAGTTTACGCAAATACTTAATGTACCTCAACGATGCCGGATTATTCATGAAAACAGCTACCTGGCAGTCAGGCTCAACCAGCAGGGCACAAGAGAATTCTAGATAATCCGTTCTCCACCGCCAGTTGACATCACTGAGTTTTCTAATGTTTTCCAGCCTAAGATGGGGTAAAGCGAGATCTCAGTGTTCGGATCTGGATTTCTCTGGTTGTCAGCACCGATGAGCGTTTCTTTATGTGTTCACTGCCTTTTAGGTTTTCTCCTTCCTAAAATGTCTGCTTATATCTTTTGTTCGTTTTCCCGTTGGAGTTGATTTGCAGGCCTCCTTTGCAAGTTCTACATATTAATCCTTTGTCCGTTTCGGATGCAAACATCTTCTCCCACCCGAGATCGTATCTATCTTCGATGTTTCTATCGTGTTAAACTGGGTCTATACGTCTGTTTCTGAATACTATTTGTGTAACTACAATTTGGTTGTATGTTTTAATAGCTGAATAGCTACATCTTCTCTTTAACTTTTGTGTTTCTTTTGTAATATTCACTTAGTTGTTTGTAAATCTTTTTTTATATAAATTTATTGAGTTCCTGGGAAAAAAAAAGTCCAACTGGAATTTTGACTGAGACTGCATGGAGATTATAAATTAATTTGGGAAGAATTGCAACCCTCATAATATTAAATTCTTCATCCAAGAACATGATATTTATTGATATAATTTTCTTTGTCTTTTATTAGAGTTTTCAAGCTTTTCCCCATGGAGATCTGAGGCAATCTTGGTTAAATCAATTCCTAAATAGTATTTTTTGTTGTTGTTGTTCCTATTGGAATGGCATCATATTTTTTATTATACTTTCTGGACAGAATAGCATAGTAGGAACTGAAGTTATAACTGTCTGACTTAATTATTCTTCCCCACTAAGAAGGGAAGGAGGTCTTCGTGAGCTGAGCCTCTGTGAGGAGAATGCCCCATCTGGAAGCTTCTTCTCTCATATTTTTCTCTGTCTCTCCAATACCCCACTTCTTTTCCAGAGTCTTCCTGTCCAAATCTCCCGACGTGGAGCATTTACTTTTAACCCAAAGAGGGCTTCTACCATTTGTCCTTCTTGTTTCTTGCAAATTTCCAACTTCGGCTAATACGAGTGAAAGCTGGGGACGTGAGTGGGGCAGGGAATGAGCTCCAGCTCTGTGAATGAGAACAAAAGTAGGTGCCAAGAAAGGACATCACTAAAGTAAATGTGACCTTGACCTTGTCCCTTTCAAAATAATGAACTTTGGCATGATGGTGTGATGGAGTCTTTTCTTCTTTCCTGGGCCCTGCATATATTCCAAGAGACATCACAGCAGCTATAAACGGCTCTCTTCCCACCACCCTCAATGGATGGCAGCAACTCTGATGAAATTTTCTGGTTTGTTTTGCTTTGATGTCAAAGAGTCCTTTAATAATCGGAGTGAGTACTAAGGAACAGGAAGAGTTTAACCTGCCAGATACCCGCTCCCGACCCCAGTAGTCACCATGGGATCCCAAACGTCCTTTCTCTCTGCCGTTTCGGGACCAGCCTGAAAAACGCTACCTGTCCCATAGATGAACTTCTACAGGCTGACAGGGCCAGTGGTGAGAAAACAGAACATTCCAGGGCCTGAGATGTCCAAATGAGGTTTTGATGCAAGGGAATTTGATCGTCCCCAGTTTTACTAAACTCCTAGATATTTAGAGGTAAGCTGGGACCGCTCTAAACCTGGAGGACATTTCGCTTGTGAAGAGTTGAGCTCCGTTCATTGGCACAGCTGTCTCACGCTCCCACGCCTTCCCTCTCGTCACCAGCCTTCCATACAGAAACCACCCCTGGTGTGAGTGGAGACATCACTTCAAAATTGTAAGTTTACAGTGAAATTCAGAAGAATTTTTAAAACCCCCTTCTTCGGGGCCCCTCACGTGCCCCTGTCCCAATACACCCATCGCACTCATCGAGGCAAAAATGAGAATCTCGAGGAAAGGCGATTTTCTTCTCCTTCCTCCCCCTCTTGTACTGAACTGTGGTTGAACGGAGCACTCACTATTCCTGATACTTAGTTGCTTCTTAATTACCCTCAGCCTCACATCTTCCTTTACATCCGTTCACACTTCACCTCCGCACTCCGGCTCCACAGCCGGACCTCGAGCTCCAGGTGAAGGATCTATCCATGGTAGACTTCTGGTCTCTCCCAACACCGGGCTCCAGCCTTGCGAGTTCTTAATACGCATTGAACTAACAAGCCGGCTCCATTTTTTAAACTTCCATGCCGTTCTAGGTCGTGATGGCAACCTTACCTACAACTCCAACCTGGGTCATTAATCCGCAGGGAGAAGCCAGAGGCCCGGGGACTGTTGACATGTGTATTTGAAGTCAGCGGGTCTGTACGTTCCCTGTGTCGCCTGGGTCTTGCCTTTTCGCTTTGAAGAGGGGATTCCTGTTTCACATTTTACTGTCACATAAGAATTTACTCTCATCCAAGTGTGGGAGTGGGGGGAAGCTCTCGCCTCCCTAAGGTGTTCCCGAGGACCGGATCTTGTAGCCCCAAGGATTTTGAAGCCCCCGATGAACAGACCACTAGGCATTCACAATGGAGAGAGGCATTGTTCCATTTTCAGCAGCCTGTGAGAGTCCGAGGTCCTGCTGAGCGGGCTGGAGAGAGTGCCCTTGATTAATTGGTGGAGTTGAATGGTTACCATTCCCTCAGTGTTCCCCAGCACAGTGCTCTGGACTGGACTGCTGGAGAAAAGAACCGGGTGTAGGGGAGGGGGGCAGCGTAGGGTGGAGTAAAGAAGAAAAATCTCTCATTAAAACCCCAATCAAGCCATTTTAGCACCTCCACTTCCCCCACAAGACATTTGCTTTGAGCGCACAATGTTGAACACGTTATCATAACAGATCTCAGCTCTTTCCTAAAACCTGAAATCATTTGCTTTCATTGGGGGATTTTTGGGTGGGTTGTGTGTCTTCAAAAGCTCACAAATATCGGATCCTCAAGGGATCATGTGTTCACACTGTAGTGTCTCTGACAAATGTGTTTCTAGGCACAGGCTCACTTATGTATGTAGATTGTGGGACAGAGCTGTATGCGTTACAACCAAATACATTCCAACCTCTGTCCTTTTCTTTCTTTCTTTCTTTCTTTCTTTCTTTCTTCTTAATTTTCTTCCTTCCTTCTTTCTTCTTTCATAATTTCTTTCTTTCCTTCCTTCCTTCCTTTTTGTATGTGTTGGCTCTTTCCTTCTTCCTTTTTTTCTTTCGTAATCTTTCTTTCTTTCTTTCTTTCTTTCTTTCTTTCTTTCTTTCAATTTCCTTCCTTCATAATTTCCTTCCTTCCTTCCTTCCTTCCTTCCTTCCTTCCTTCCTTCCTGTATGTGCTGGCATAAAAACGTTTTGGCTATTTCTCCAAAGGGGGCCTTAAGTTAGTGCCTAAAAAGCCTTTTCTTATGAAAGGATTACCGTGAGGGCAGATGCCTGTCCAGTTCTATGAGCAGTCCTCATTTCTGGAACTGCCCTCTATCCTCCTGCCTTGGTCACAGGGAGCTCCCAGGAGCCATGTGTGTTCAACATGGTCCTTCACCCCCAGCCAAGTGGACTGGAACCAGAATAGCCACCAGACCCATTCCAGACCAGTGAGAATCCCACAGTCCAGACCCTAGGACTTTAGAATAGGAATTAAGGGGCGGACATCAGGGTATGGCTGTGTTTTCCACCTTGTGAACTAAGGCAATGATAATGCATCTTGCTGAAAAAAGAAAGAACATACTACAGATGTGCAACAAGAAAGGGAAAAGTGAGATGGGGGAGATGGGGGAGATGGTGCCTAGGTGCCCAGCAGCCCAGCAGAGGAGCGTCCTGGTCCCTGGGACCCTCCTGTCCAGCCAACTTCTGCATTTGTGGAGTGAGAGCCCTTCCATTGATGCACAGGGGCAGCCAAGAAACGTCAGGACAGAAAACCCCACTAAGGATCTTAACAAGGAGAGGCATTCGATGCCTCCCACGTTATTTCCACCTCCTCCATCAGGGAACTTCTGGCAACAAAGCATATCATCAAACACATCTTATTCAAGGTAAAAGTATCAACGTACTGTTGTCATGATGAAATTTGACCCATATCAAAATAGCTACTCAGAAATTCCATGTGTTCTTTACTTACCTGCTCACGTTACTGATAAACCCACAAATATAAAGCCTGGGAGGAAAGGCTAACTCTGTTTATTCACATACGCAAAACATCCCTAAACATTGATACTTACACAGACGAGGGAATTTGAGTGGCATTGAAAGAACTGCCTGGTCCCAATTATCCCCCATCCTTTCTGGCTGCTGTTTTGCTCCCTGTAAATTCCATTATTATAATCATCCCTCTATATTCCTATGAACTTCCCTTTGTGGAAATTTCTTCTTGAGAATATCCTGTGGAAGATACTACACAGTAAACTACACAATAGCATGAATTTACTCTTCGGATTCATCAGTTGATACTTTGTAAAAGCCTGAGGATCTAGGCTATCCTATGGGCATCTTTAATTGGGGGAAAAGCACATTTTCCTTACGTCGGAGAAAAGTACTGAGTCGCCACTATATGTCTGAGATTCTGCCAGTGACAAATACTGAACGTGACCCTTCTCCTTCCCCAAGAAGTTCTGTATGATAAAGCCTCTTAATATATATCAAGGAATTTGGATATTTTTGTTCTATATACACACCTGGAATGTTTTCAAACTCTAACAGGCCACCCTCCAGCCAAGGTGAAATATGCCAAGCCAAGAGGAACGACTGAGAGGGTTACTTCTAAATGCTCAAAACGAGTGTAGACAGAGGCCTGCCCGAGGGAAAACGCATGTGGCTCTTTCAGCTTTCCCAAGTCCTGCGCCCCAAGCTCTGAGGTCCCATGCAAGTACTTTCTCGAGAGTTTTTGTCTTTTCTCTCGTCCTGGTTATTTACAGGGGTTATCACAGATATGCATGACTTCTTATTTAGAACATTCATAGTCCTATTTCCAGAATGGACTGATATTTGGGTAGTTTTACGGTTACTACCCAAAGACTTCTCTTCATTAAGACTCAACCGATTAACCCATTTAAGCATGCTGAGGTCCCCATATGTGTGATACCGTCTGTGGCAATATCCCAAAATAGAGCAAAATTACCCTCGGATGAAAAGCTATGCACTCTTGGTCATAATCAAAGGATCATATAAAGTCATTCAAAACCAATCTCTGTAATACATTTTGGAGAAAGAAAGAAAATATTTTTTTTTAGGAAAAAAACAAAAGACACCATGGACAAAGTTAATAGATAACATATTGGAAGAAGATCTTTGCAATGTCACAACTGACAAGGAACTACAATCTAGAATATATATAAGGAACTTCTGCTAACCTACAAGGCCCAGGCAGCCATTCGGGAGAGAATCTGTTAGTGCTCAGCCAACATAAGGGCTCTGACCCAGCATTCCTGCCCCTGAGTCCTAAGTGTTATAAGCCAGGAATTCTTAAGGATTATCCTATCCGTCAACAAGGGGCCAAGATTGAGAATCTTCATCGCAGCATTTGTGGCAGCAGGGAGTTGGAGAAGGTCGAGGAGCTCATCACTGTTGGAACAGATACATAACACAGGGTCGCTCCACACAGCCACACAGATGCCCGTAAACATCCAGGGCAGAAAAGTAAGAAGCCGAATGAAGTCCCTAATATGCCATTTATGTAAACTTAAAACACATGTTCCCCAAACAGAAATACATGTTCTGCAAGAATGCAAGCAAATAAAACAATACACACAAGCATGTTAAACTGGTTGCCTCCGGAGAGACCAAAAATGAGGATGGGGAAGAGGAATAAAGGAAAACAGTCCCTCATCAAGAGAAGAGCCTCGAAGAGATCAGTCGCTGTAGCGTGCCATGAACTGGCCTTCTGCACTTGAGGCGTAAAAACAAGCACAGAAAGGGGGCAGGGGAAGCTCTTGGGCCCTCGGGTCTTTGAGGAGAAGAAGCGAAGGGCTCCTTTCTGAACCGCCAACAGCACCGAGCACCACGTGCTGTCTTTGGGCCATGTCTACTATTTGTACAATGGATATTTGACTGACAGATGTAGCAACAAATGGCTCAGTAAAAGGAAAAATATCATTCAGGGGAGGATGGCCAGGAGCCAGGAAGCTGCCTTGTAAATAAATAATTACCGATGCTCTTTTCTATGCCAGGCACCATGCTAGACCCTGGGAATAAAAGGAGTGAAGAAGGAGACAGTCCCTGTCCCCATGGAGTTCTGCTGAGAGAGAACTCAATGAGTCAAGTAGCAATTATGACAGACTGTGTTGACGGCTATGACGCAGGTCATAGCACAGGGGACCCTGGGGACACCCAACAGGGGCTCCTAACCCAACTGTGGAAGTTCAGGAAGAGCATCCCAGGAGAGACTGAAGCCTGTACTGAGTCCCAAAATGTAAGTAATAGTTACATCCGCAAGGGGGGCGGTGGCGCGTGGGGAAGGGCGCACAAGAAGCAGGAGAAATCGCATATGCAGTGGGGCCTGGGGTCAGAACTTTACCATAATAACTCTGATCCCTACTTCAGAAGGGCTGTCTTCCAGCCTGAAGATACAGCACAGCAGTTACTTGAACAGGTGGAGCTGCTCGGCATTTTTGAGTGTTCTGGAGGCATCTTTAT